>NC_091282.1:71829085-72137656 GCF_032444005.1 Ranitomeya imitator | reverse complement strand
CACAGACAAATATACATTTCACAAAAAAATTTTTTCATAAAACTTACAGTTAAAATAGAGATTTAATTACCGCCACCTGCAAGGTCAATGGGGGGAGTGCAAGATAAGTCTGGATGTTGCCACATCCATACAAATAGAGGAAAAAAACAAATCAGCAGGTGGCGGTAATTAACTCTACCTGCCCATAAATTGTAGGTCTAGCCCAGAGTGACGTGTTTGTCCGAAGTTGTAGGCTGGTGGCCCAAGAGTGGCATGTACAGTAGAGTAGGACCCATCAGGGGGAGATCACCTTGCTGTGGTTGATGGGTACACATGAATTGGACAATTTATGCGCTAAGAATCTCCATTTTAACTGTAAGTTTTATGAAAAAAAAAATTTTTGAAAAAATTTTTATGAAAAAATATTTTTGTGAAATGTATATTTGTCTGTGTTCTCACATGGCCGATTCATGTACATGTGCTGCTGTGGTCTTTTTTTATATCTGTGTTGCAGTTTGCAGCTTGCACGTGTTCACATTGGAAGTGCTGATTTGTTTTTTTCCTATATATATATATACATATATATATATATATAATCGGTCATGGCTGAAAGTGTTCCAGAAAATATAATATTTCTCCCAGAAAATGATTGCAGTTACACATTTTGTTACACACATGTTTATTTCCTTTTGTGTGTATTGGAACAACTCAAAAAAAGAGAAAAAAATAAAATTAGACATAATTTCACACCAAATCCCCAAAATGGGCCAGATAAATTGTTGACACTTTTCCAAAATTTGTGGCCTCCTGCCATAGCTTTTAATTTCATTTAAATATCGACGGATAGTTCGCGATGACACTGATGCACCCCGAGCCTGCAGGACAGCTTGATTGGGGCTGCTTATCCACCATCCGGACTATCCTGCGTTGCAACCTTTCATCAATTTTTCTCTGCCGTTCTTGTCCAGGGAGATTAGCTACAGTGCCATTAGTTGTAAACTTCTTGATTATGTTACCCACCATGGACAAAGGAACATCAAGATCTCTGGAGATGGACTTGTAATCTTAAGATTGTTGATATTTTTCATTAATATTGGTTCTGAAGTCCTTAGACAATTCTCCTCTCCTCTTTGTGTTCTCCATGCTTAGTTTGGCACACAGACACACAGTGCAAAGATTGAGTCAACTTCTTCCCTTTTTATCTGATTTCAGGTGTGATTTTCATATTGCCCACACCTGTTACTTGCCACAGGTGAGTTTGAATGAGCATCACATGCTTGAAACAGTTATTTACCCACTATTTTGTCCGGCCCAATTTTTGAGTTTTGTGTGAAATTATGTCCAATTTGCCTTATTTTATCTGTTTTATTCTGTGTTGTTCTGATACACACAAAGAATATAAACATGTTTGTCATATTTTGCGGACCTGAAGTATGTTTGTGCAAAATTTTATACGACTTTGAAAAAACTTGCAAATAGTGAATATCAGAATTACAAAAATCACATCAGTGCTGGCGAACAAACGGAAAAGCAGGCAAAAACTAAAGTAGAGAATAGAAGTAGAAATCAGACTTCAAAATAGGCACAACTTAAAAAAAAAAGCACAAAATAGCCCTAAAACAGAAAAACTAGACAAAAAATAGCCACAAATACAAGAGATTGCAGAATTCATATACTGTTGATATTGCCAAAAAAAATGTTGCAGCCAAAATGCATAAAAAATTGCAACGTAGCACAACACAACAATAAAAAATATAAAATAGAAATAAATGTCCCATTACCTCTTCCACGTCCAGTTATTTGAGATCTGAAATACGTTTAGCTAATAATAGCTGGTTGGGATTGTTGCCTTTCCTGCCCCGGGTCGGCCCTGTCTGTCTTCATTTTATAGATTGAGATTTCTGATGGTGACCAGTCCGTTCCAATAGAGATAAGAGCGTTTCCTCTGTTATGTAACGTCCACTGTTCTAGTACAAAGAGATATCACTGCTCTCTTGTGTTTAGGCAGATCTGCTGTTACTTTCTAGCAGCGAACCCAACAGCCTGATATATGTCGAAACGGCCGAGCTGGACGGGTAAGTGATTCTATCTCACAATCCACAGCTCAGAACTATAAGGGTATGTGCACACGTCAGGATTTCTTGCAGAAATTTTCCTGACAAAAACCGGACATTTCTGCCAGAAATCCGCATGCGTTTTTTTCTTTCGCGTTTTGATGCGTTTTTGTGCGTTTTTTCCCAAATGCATGGAATAGCGGGAAAAACGCAGAAAATCCACAAAATTAATGAACATGCTGCTTTTTTTACCGCGATGCTTTTTTTTCGCGGAAAAAAATGCATCATGTGCACAAAACATGCAGAATGCATTCTAAATGATAGGATGCATAATGTATGCATTTTTAATGAGTTTTTATAAAAAAATGAGAAAAAACCTGAACGTGTGCACATAGCCTAATGGTTCTTAGAAAAACAACTACATTTTCATGTATAGAAGCAGTATTATAGTAGTTATATTCTTGTACATGGGGGCAGTATTATAGTAGTTATATTCTTGCACATAGGGACAGTATTATAGTAGTTATATTCTAGTACATAGGGGGCAGTATTATGGTAGTTATATTCTTGTACATGGGGCAGTATTATAGTAGTTATATTCTTGTACATAGGAGCAGTATTATAGTAGTTATATTCTTGTACATAGGGGCAGTATTATAGTAGTTTTATTCTTGTACATAGGAGCAGTATTATAGTAGTTATATTCTTGCACATAGGGACAGTATTATAGTAATTATATTCTTGTACATAGGGGCAATATTATAGTAGTTATATCCTTGCACATAGGGACAGTATTATAGTAGTTATATTCTTGTACATAGGAGCAGTATTATAGTAATTATATTCTTGTACATAGGAGCAGTATTATAGTAGTTATATTCTTGCACATAGGGACAGTATTATAGTAATTATATTCTTGTACATAGGGGCAATATTATAGTAGTTATATTCTTGTACATGGGGCAGTATTATAGTAGTTATATTCTTGTACATAGAGGGCAGTATTATAGTAGTTATATTCTCGTACATAGGGGCAGTATTATAGTAGTTATATTCTTGTTCATAGGAGCAGTATTATAGTAGTTATATTCTTGTACATAGGAGCAGTATTATAGTAGTTATATTCTTGTACATAGGGGCAGTATTATAGTAGTTATATTCTGTACATAGGGGCAGTATTATAGTAGTTATATTCTTGTACATAGGAGCAGTATTATAGTTGTTATATTCTTGTACATAGGGGCAGTATTATAGTAGTTATATTCTGTATATAGGGGCAGTATTATAGTAGTTATATTCTTGTACATAGGGGCTGTATTATAGTAGTTATATTCTTGTACATAGGGGCAGTATTATAGTAGTTATATTCTGTACATAGGGGCAGTATTATAGTAGTTATATTCTGTACATAGAGGCAGTATTATAGTAGTTATATTCTTGTACATAGGAGCAGTATTATAGTTGTTATATTCTTGTACATAGGAGCAGTATTATAGTAGTTATATTCTTGTGCATAGGGGGCAGTATTATAGTAGTTATATTCTTGTCTCATCAAAGGATAATAAAAGAAGCGGCACTCACCAGTTTGCTGAAAAAAGTGTCTTTAATGCAGCCTTAATCCATGCTTACAGGCTATTCAGACACGTTGCAGGTGATTGTGAGGGTGCGGGGAGTGAAGGTCCTCCTTCACTCCCCGCACCCTCACAATCACCTGCAACGTGTCTGAATAGCCTGTAAGCATGGATTAAGGCTGCATTAAAGACACTTTTTTCAGCAAACTGGTGAGTGCCGCTTCTTTTATTATCCTTTGATGAGATATGAAGATTGCTGTTACTTATTGAGCAGAGCACCGTATCCAGTAGCTTTATCTGGAAAACGCAATTGGTATATATCGGTGAAATAAGCAAAGGGGCATAGAACCAGAAGGCGAGCCCTGGTGCTGTTCCAATCTCTATGTTTGTCATGCGGTTATATTCTTGTACATAGGAGCAGTATTATAGTAGTTATATTCTTGTACATAGGGGTAGTATTATAGTAGTTATATTCTTGTACATAGGGGCAGTATTATAGTAGTTATATTCTTGTACATAGGAGCAGTATTATAGTAGTTATATTCTTGTGTTTAGGAGCAGTATTATAGTAGTTATATTCTTGTACATAGGAGCAGTATTATAGTAGTTATATTCTTGGACATGGGGTAGTATTATAGTAGTTATATTCTTGTACATAGGAGCAGTATTATAGTAGTTATATTCTTGTACATGGGGCAGTATTATAGCAGTTATATTCTTGTAAATAGGAGCAGTATTATAGTAGTTATATTCTTGTACATAGGGGCAGTATTATAGCAGTTATATTCTTGTAAATAGGAGCAGTATTATAGTAGTTATATTATTGTACATATGGGCAGTATTCTAGCAGTTATATTCTTGTAAATAGGAGCAGTATTATAGTAGTTATTTTTATTGTATATAGGGGGGAGTATTATAGTAGTTATTTTATTGTACATAAGGGCAGTATTATAGTAGTTTTTATTGCTTGAAATCACTTTATTGTTGGAAATGAAATGGGTTTTTTAGGAAAATTGTCCCCAGGTGCCGTTTTTGTTTAAAAAAATAAGATCCTGGCACTGAGTCTCCGTTATTGCTTTATGTCTGTTATTGTCTGCAGTGAGGTCACATCAACAGCGCTGCAGCCCATCGTGGAGCTCAGCAGCCCGGCTTGTGTAGAGAATCCCTTAATGTCTTTGTATTGACCCCATAGGCACCTAATTTTATGTAACTTCTTTCAGGGAGACCAATCTGAAGGTGAAGCAGGCTCTTACCATAACAGGAGACCTTGGAGAGAACCTGACAGATCTCTCGCAGTTTGATGGTATGCCAGATATGTGTTTTAGCCTAGGGCCACAAATTTAATATGTAGAGTCACATGGAGACTGTCCGTCCTGTCCACAGATGTAGACATACATTTTATTACACCCCACTGTAAAAAGCCAGAACTTCCCAAATCAACAGGCAAGCAGCTCTGTTGTCTGTAACACATGGCTCACTCTTCCGCCTGGCTGTAGAACTTTACTTTCATGGTTATCTATCGTAGTTACCATATTTCTAATGTTTTAGCTGTCAATATCGGGCAAAAGATCAACTATCTAAGAAAAATCTTATTATTTTTCAATTTGTTCTTCTAGGTGAAATTGCATGTGAGGCTCCCAATAACAGACTGGACACTTTCACTGGGACCCTGACCTACCAGGGAGAAAAATATGCCCTGGACAATGGCAAGATCTTACTGCGGGGCTGCACTCTTAGGAACACAGAGTGGTGCTTTGGGATGGTCATCTTCGCAGGTTAGTTGATGTCCAAGTTTCCCCCTGGCAAGTTTCCTAGGAAAAGACATATGTTAATTGACCTAATTTCTTAATTTTAGGACCTGACACAAAACTGATGCAGAACAGTGGTCGGACAACCCTAAAAAGGACCAGCATTGACCGGCTTATGAACATCCTTGTCCTTTGGGTACGTCACTTATAACAACGTGCTCCGATACATCTCATTACTGGAGGAGAGAGAAATGGATATGATATGTATGGACGTGTATTTTCACTTAATCCATCCAACAAATTTAAGCCTACTGGGTCCATTGCAAAAATATTGACATCCCCTCCTCCTTTACACACACACACACACACACACACACACTCTCACACACACACACACACTCACTCACTCACTCACACACACACACACACACACACACACACTCTCACACACACACACACACACACACACACTTTTCTTTAAATCAGAAGTTGGAAAGTTATAAAACATGTAATTTATATCTATGTATAAAATGACCTAATTTATGATAACGAAGGACAAACCTTTACGTTTCTTCTCTCGTTTTTTTTCGACAGATCTTTGGGTTTCTGGCGATTATGTGCATTATTCTTGCTATTGGGAATGGAATTTGGGAAAGCAAACAAGGCTATTATTTCCAAGTCTACCTGCCATGGCCAAAAGACGTCAACAACGCAGCCTTCTCCGGGTTCCTCATGTTTTGGTCCTATGTCATTATCCTCAATACTGTGGTTCCCATCTCACTTTACGTCAGGTTGGACTTTTGTCTACTAATCTACGACCCTTAGAAAATAAATGAAGATGATCTCCTATATCTCTAATGGTTGTGGAGCAACTTTGGGTTGAGTTTCTTTGGGATTCAGGAGCCCATCTGGAAATAATTCGGTTTTCTCTTGACTCGTTAGACTTAAGACCGTTTGTTATACAAAAGAAATCTTGAAAGCTTCAAATTGCTCTGTTTTGGCCAGTTTATGGTTAGCTCTATGTTTTTTTCTAATGCCTCCTTTCGCTGTCATGTCTCCTTGTGCAGCTGCCGATTCAAAGCTTGGTGAAGCTGTTTTCTTGGAGTCATTTTGCAGTAGGGTTTAGTTAAAAAAAAAAAAAAATCCACCATTTGCATCTTATCGTCTCTGTGTTGATTTTTTGTTGGCTGAATCTATCACTGAGCTCGTTCTGACAATCCGAAGAGGAGTTTGTAACTCCCTTTTATTTATCTTTTTCAATCCTTTCAGCTGATTTATGGACACTGACCACATCAAAACAAAGATCCTCTAAAAGCCGAACGGTTCAAAATGTTTAATGAAACACAATTGATTTTATACCCAAAATACATGTATTTTAAGTGAAAAAAAGACCCCATAAGTGGACATCCCTTTTACTACCTCCCCACCAGCCACAGATTATAAAAGTCCGGGCGGTCCACGTTCTACGCTGCACTGTAGAGAAGAGTAGGCGCACACAATTACCTGAGCAGGGAGCCGGCTGTTTGACTGCTGAGATCCCCATAAAGAAGGCAGAGATGGTTAATTACCAACTCTGCCTTCCTGATGGCTATTTACACAGCTCTGAAGCAGCGTTTGGTATGCAGTAATAGGAAGCGCTAACAGCACTCATGATCGCTGGGTGTAGGGAGGAAGCAGGAGCTGTTTGGTCCTAGGAGACACAGTCAGGTTTGCTATGTAGCGAGAAGGCCAATATAACAGCAACAGTAATAGGAAATTGGATTACAAAAATAGGGTTTTCAAGTTTCAAAATTGCTCCCAGAGGTCCTTCGTGACCTTATGGAGAGCACAACATGTAAAATATATATTTAAAAAAAATTAAAAATAAGAAGATTAAAAAGTTGGCGAAAAGTAAATAAAACCCATTGAAAAGAAAAACCTCATCTGATATAGAAAAATAACTATTACAGATGGGGGAACAAATTTAAAAATTTATTTTGGTGGTTATAAAAAATGGTGAAAAACTGATAGGTCTTTTCTTTATTTATGAACCGGTAACGCCTGATATATTGACAAACATAAAAAGAGAAGGAGAGTATGAAAATAACATTATTATCTGAAAGCAGCATGATGTATGGGCAGAGACCCTGATTCTAGTGATGTGTCACTTTCTTGTCTGCTTGCTGCCATTTTGATACAATCCCTGTTTTCTCTGCTGCAGATCATGCAGTGCTCAAATGTTGAGCCCTGTATAACCCCGCCCACACCACTATATAATCCCGCCCACACCACTGATTAGCAGCTTTCTATAAATGTACAACTGCCAATCAGTGGTGGGGGCGTGGTTACACACCACAGTTGACTAGAAGGCACGAGACAACTAGTCCTGTAGTGATAATCTCCTGCTGATAAAACACTGATTTTCATGAAACAACAGCCCACTAAGTGACACTCCGCTGAAATCTGGGTCTCTGTCCCTATATCATGCGGCTCTCCGATTACATAGCAAAAACCTGCTGACAGATTTAAAGAAATATTGTCAATTGAGTTTCAGCTGTCGTTTTTGCAAAAGTGATCAAGGGACGTGCAGACAAAATAGTTGTCACTTTTTAAGCCACTGCTGAATTTCTTTACTTTTTTTTTGTCCTTAGTGTTGAAATCATTCGTCTTGGTAACAGCTTCTATATCAATTGGGACCGTAAGATGTATTACCCAAAGAAGGACACTCCATCAGAGGCTCGCACCACCACCCTCAACGAGGAGCTGGGACAGATTAAATATATCTTTTCTGACAAGACCGGGACTCTCACTCAGAACATCATGACCTTCAATAAGTGCTCTATCAATGGCAATTCATACGGTGAGTAGCCTCGTCCACTCTGGGAACCATCTCCTTTTTTTAATGTTACCTTTTTATCAGCTTAAAGGAGTTTTCCCTACTTTAGAAATTATTGTCAATGGGCGCAACTTCTCTACACTCGCTGCTGTGTTCCCCCTGGTCTTAGGGCCTCTGTTGTGAATTCTGTGGCAGAGCTCCCTCCTGTGGTCACAAGTGGTACTTCGGCTGGTTCTCTCTGTGAGCTTCCGTTGGTGGAGGAAAGTGGTACTGCGGCTTCTGAGTTTCCTTCCTCAGGTGATGTGGTGAAGTCGTTAGGTGCTGCTCTATTTAACTCCACCTAGTGCTTTGATCCTGGCCTCCAGTCAGTGTTCTAGTATTGGACCTGTTTCCTCCTGGATCGTTCCTGTGGCCTGCTGCTCTGCATAGCTAAGTTCCTCTTTGCTATTTGTTTGCTGTTTTTTTTCTGTCCAGCTTGTCAATTTGTTTTTTACTGCTTGCTGGAAGCTCTGGGACGCAGAGGGTGTACCTCCGTGCCGTTAGTTCGGTACGGAGGGTCTTTTTGCCCCCTTTGCGTGGTTTTTGTAGGGTTTTGTGTTGACCGCAAAGTTACCTTTCCTATCCTCGCTCTGTTCAGAAAGTTGGGCCTCACTTTGCTAAATCTATTTCATCTCTACGTCTGTCTTTTCATCTTAACTCACAGTCATTATATGTGGGGGCTGCCTTTTCCTTTGGGGTATTTCTCTGAGGCAAGGTAGGCTTATTTTCTATCTTCAGGCTAGCTAGTTTCTCAGGCCGTGCCGAGTTGCATAGGGAGCGTTAGGCGCAATCCACGGCTGCCTTTAGTGTGGTTGGAGAGGATTAGGGATTGCGGTCAACAGAGTTCCCACGTCTCAGAGCTCGTTCTTGTTTTTTGGGTTATTGCCAGGTCACTGTATGTGCGCTGACCTCTATGTCCATTGTGGTACTGAATTACCTTTCATAACAGTACTGGAGGCCCAAAGTACTAATGATTCCCAATAGAGGGAAAAAAGAAGTTCTGAGACCATTTTTTTTTCTTTGCACTGTGTTTTGCCTTTTTTTTCCCCTAGACATTTGGGTGGTTCAGGACACAGGTGTAGCAATGGACATTAAAGGTCTGTCTTCATGTGTGGATCAGCTCACGGCAAGAGTACAAAGTATTCAAGACTTTGTGGTTCAGAATTCTATGTTAGAACCGAGAATTCCTATTCCTGATTTGTTTTTTGGAGATAGAACTAAATTTCTGAGTTTCAAAAATAATTGTAAACTATTTCTGGCTTTGAAACCTCGCTCCTCTGGTGACCCAGTTCAACAAGTTAGGATCGTTATTTCTTTTTTGCGTGGCGACCCTCAGGACTGGGCATTTTCTCTTGCGTCAGGAGATCCTGCATTAAGTAATATCGATGCATTTTTCCTGGCGCTCGGATTGCTGTACGATGAGCCTAATTCTGTGGATCAGGCAGAGAAGAATTTGCTGGCTCTGTGTCAGGGTCAGGATGAAATAGAGGTATATTGTCAGAAATTTAGAAAGTGGTCCGTACTCACTCAGTGGAATGAAGGTGCGCTCGCAGCTATTTTCAGAAAAGGTCTCTCTGAAGCCCTTAAGGATGTCATGGTGGGATTTCCTATGCCTGCTGGTCTGAATGAGTCTATGTCTTTGGCCATTCAGATCGGTCGACGCTTGCGCGAGTGTAAATCTGTGCACCATTTGGCGGTATTACCTGAGCTTAAACCTGAGCCTATGCCGTGCGATAGGACTTTGACCAGAGTTGAACGGCAAGAACACAGACGTCTGAATGGGCTGTGTTTCTACTGTGGTGATTCCACTCATGCTATCTCTGATTGTCCTAAGCGCACTAAGCGGTTCGCTAGGTCGGCCACCATTGGTACGGTACAGTCAAAATTTCTTCTGTCTGTTACCTTGATCTGCTCTTTGTCATCGTATTCTGTCATGGCATTTGTGGACTCAGGCGCTGCTCTGAATTTGATGGACTTGGAGTATGATAGGCGTTGTGGGTTTTTCTTGGAGCCCTTGCAGTGTCCTATTCCATTGAGAGGAATTGATGCTACGCCTTTGGCCAAGAATAAGCCTCAGTACTGGACCCAGCTGACCATGTGCATGGCTCCTGCACATCAGGAGGTTATTCGCTTTCTGGTGTTGCATAATCTGCATGATGTGGTCGTGTTAACATAGTAACATAGTAACATAGTTAGTAAGGCCGAAAAAAGACATTTGTCCATCCAGTTCAGCCTATATTCCATCATAATAAATACCCAGATCTACGTCCTTCTACAGAACCTAATAATTGTATGATACAATATTGTTCTGCTCCAGGAAGACATCCAGGCCTCTCTTGAACCCCTCGACTGAGTTCGCCATCACCAGCTCCTCAGGCAAGCAATTCCAGATTCTCACTGCCCTAACAGTAAAGAATCCTCTTCTATGTTGGTGGAAAAACCTTCTCTCCTCCAGACGCAAAGAATGCCCCCTTGTGCCCGTCACCTTCCTTGGTATAAACAGATCCTCAGCGAGATATTTGTATTGTCCCCTTATATACTTATACATGGTTATTAGATCGCCCCTCAGTCGTCTTTTTTCTAGACTAAATAATCCTAATTTCGCTAATCTATCTGGGTATTGTAGTTCTCCCATCCCCTTTATTAATTTTGTTGCCCTCCTTTGTACTCTCTCTAGTTCCATTATATCCTTCCTGAGCACCGGTGCCCAAAACTGGACACAGTACTCCATGTGCGGTCTAACTAGGGATTTGTACAGAGGCAGTATAATGCTCTCATCATGTGTATCCAGACCTCTTTTAATGCACCCCATGATCCTGTTTGCCTTGGCAGCTGCTGCCTGGCACTGGCTGCTCCAGGTAAGTTTATCATTAACTAGGATCCCCAAGTCCTTCTCCCTGTCAGATTTACCCAGTGGTTTCCCGTTCAGTGTGTAATGGTGATATTGATTCCCTCTTCCCATGTGTATAACCTTACATTTATCATTGTTAAACCTCATCTGCCACCTTTCAGCCCAAGTTTCCAACTTATCCAGATCCATCTGTAGCAGAATACTATCTTCTCTTGTATTAACTGCTTTACATAGTTTTGTATCATCTGCAAATATCGATATTTTACTGTGTAAACCTTCTACCAGATCATTAATGAATATGTTGAAGAGAACAGGTCCCAATACTGACCCCTGCGGTACCCCACTGGTCACAGCGACCCAGTTAGAGACTATACCATTTATAACCACCCTCTGCTTTCTATCACTAAGCCAGTTACTAACCCATTTACACACATTTTCCCCCAGGCCAAGCATTCTCATTTTGTGTACCAACCTCTTGTGCGGCACGGTATCAAACGCTTTGGAAAAATCGAGATATACCACGTCCAATGACTCACCGTGGTCCAGCCTATAGCTTACCTCTTCATAAAAACTGATTAGATTGGTTTGACAGGAGCGATTTCTCATAAACCCATGCTGATATGGAGTTAAACAGTTATTCTCATTGAGATAATCCAGAATAACATCCCTCAGAAACCCTTCAAATATTTTACCAACAATAGAGGTTAGACTTACTGGCCTATAATTTCCAGGTTCACTTTTAGAGCCCTTTTTGAATATTGGCACCACATTTGCTAAGCGCCAGTCCTGCGGAACAGACCCTGTCGCTATAGAGTCACTAAAAATAAGAAATAATGGTTTATCTATTACATTACTTAGTTCTCTTAGTACTCGTGGGTGTATGCCATCCGGACCCGGAGATTTATCTATTTTAATCTTATTTAGCCGGTTTCGCACCTCTTCTTGGGTTAGATTGGTGACCCGTAATATAGGGTTTTCATTGTTTCTTGGGATTTCACCTAGCATTTCATTTTCCACCGTGAATACCGTGGAGAAGAAGGTGTTTAATATGTTAGCTTTTTCCTCGTCATCTACAACCATTCTTTCCTCACTATTTTTTAAGGGGCCTACATTTTCAGTTTTTATTCTTTTACTATTGATATAGTTGAAGAACAGTTTGGGATTAGTTTTACTCTCCTTAGCAATGTGCTTCTCTGTTTCCTTTTTGGCAGCTTTAATTAGTTTTTTAGATAAAGTATTTTTCTCCCTATAGTTTTTTAGAGCTTCAATGGTGCCATCCTGCTTTAGTAGTGCAAATGCTTTCTTTTTACTGTTAATTGCCTGTCTTACTTCTTTGTTTAGCCACATTGGGTTTTTCCTATTTCTAGTCCTTTTATTCCCACAAGGTATAAACCGCTTACACTGCCTATTTAGGATGTTCTTAAACATTTCCCATTTATTATCTGTATTCTTATTTCTGAGGATATTGTCCCAGTCTACCAGATGTTGTTGGTTGCCATGTGTTGGGGTTGCCATGGCTACAAGTCCATAATCCAGTATTAGATTGGAAATCCATGTCTGTGTCCAGCTGGGGTTGTCAGGGGGTACATGGTGATGTCCCATTTCTGACTATTTCGTCATCCACCCCTTCTGAGGTTCCTGAGTTCTTGTCTGATTACCGGGATTTATTTGATGAGCCCAAGTCCGATACCCTACCTCCGCATAGGGATTGTGATTGTGCTATCGATTTGATTCCTGGTAGTAAATTCCCAAAAGGTCGACTGTTTAATTTATCTGTGCCTGAGCACGCCGCTATGCGGAGTTATGTGAAGGAGTCTTTGGAGAAGGGGCATATTCGCCCGTCATCGTCGCCATTAGGAGCAGGGTTCTTTTTTGTAGCCAAGAAGGATGGTTCACTGAGACCTTGTATAGATTACCGCCTTCTAAATAAGATCACGGTTAAATTTCAGTACCCCTTGCCATTGTTATCTGATTTGTTTGCTCGGATTAAGGGGGCTAGTTGGTTCACCAAGATAGATCTTCGTGGTGCGTATAATTTTGTGCGTATTAAGCGAGGCGATGAGTGGAAAACTGCATTTAATATGCCCGAGGGCCATTTTGAGTATCTAGTAATGCCATTCGGACTTGCCAATGCTCCATCAGTGTTTCAGTCCTTTATGCATGACATCTTCCGAGAGTACCTGGATAAATTCCTGATTGTGTACTTAGATGACATTTTGATCTTCTCGGATGATTGGGAGTCTCATGTGAAGCAGGTCAGAACGGTGTTTCAGGTTCTGCGTGCTAATTCTTTGTTTGTGAAGGGATCAAAGTGTCTCTTTGGTGTTCAGAAGGTTTCATTTTTGGGGTTCATCTTTTCCCCTTCTACTATCGAGATGGACCCTGTTAAGGTCCAAGCCATCCATGATTGGACTCAGCCGACATCTCTGAAAAGTCTGCAAAAGTTCCTGGGCTTTGCTAATTTTTATCGTCGCTTCATCTGCAATTTTTCTAGTATTGCTAAACCATTGACCGATTTGACCAAGAAAGGTGCTGATTTGGTCAATTGGTCTTCTGCTGCGGTGGAAGCTTTTCAAGAGTTGAAGCGTCGTTTTTCTTCTGCCCCTGTGTTGTGTCAACCAGATGTTTCGCTTCCGTTCCAGGTCGAGGTTGATGCTTCTGAGATTGGAGCAGGGGCTGTTTTGTCGCAGAGAAGTTCTGATTGCTCGGTGATGAAACCATGCGCCTTCTTTTCCAGGAAGTTTTCGCCTGCTGAGCGAAATTATGATGTGGGCAATCGAGAGTTGCTGGCCATGAAGTGGGCATTCGAGGAGTGGCGTCATTGGCTTGAAGGAGCTAAGCATCGCGTGGTGGTCTTGACTGATCATAAGAACTTGACTTATCTCGAGTCCGCCAAGCGGTTGAATCCTAGACAAGCTCGTTGGTCGTTGTTTTTTGCCCGTTTTGACTTTGTGATTTCATACCTTCCGGGCTCTAAAAATGTGAAGGCGGATGCTCTGTCTAGGAGTTTTGTGCCCGACTCTCCGGGTGTATCTGAGCCGGCGGGTATCCTCAAAGAGGGAGTTATTGTGTCTGCCATCTCCCCTGATTTCCGGCGGGTGCTGCAAAAATTTCAGGCTAATAAACCTGATCGTTGCCCAGCGGAGAAACTGTTTGTCCCTGATAGGTGGACGAATAAAGTTATCTCTGAGGTTCATTGTTCGGTGTTGGCTGGTCATCCTGGAATCTTTGGTACCAGAGAGTTAGTGGCTAGATCCTTTTGGTGGCCATCTCTGTCGCGGGATGTGCGTACTTTTGTGCAGTCCTGTGGGATTTGTGCTCGGGCTAAGCCCTGCTGTTCTCGTGCCAGTGGGTTGCTTTTGCCCTTGCCGGTCCCGAAGAGGCCTTGGACACATATCTCTATGGATTTTATTTCAGATCTTCCCGTCTCTCAAAAGATGTCAGTCATTTGGGTGGTCTGTGATCGCTTCTCTAAGATGGTCCATTTGGTACCCTTGTCTAAATTGCCTTCCTCCTCTGATTTGGTGCCATTGTTTTTCCAGCATGTGGTTCGTTTACATGGCATTCCAGAGAATATCGTTTCTGACAGAGGTTCCCAGTTTGTTTCGAGGTTTTGGCGAGCCTTTTGTGGTAGGATGGGCATTGACTTGTCTTTTTCCTCGGCTTTCCATCCTCAGACTAATGGCCAGACCGAACGAACCAATCAGACCTTGGAAACATATCTGAGATGCTTTGTTTCTGCTGATCAGGATGACTGGGTGTCCTTTTTGCCTTTGGCTGAGTTCGCCCTTAATAATCGGGCCAGCTCGGCTACCTTGGTTTCACCGTTTTTCTGCAACTCTGGGTTCCATCCTCGTTTCTCTTCAGGGCAGGTTGAGTCTTCGGACTGTCCTGGTGTGGATACTGTGGTGGACAGGTTGCAGCAGATTTGGACTCATCTAGTGGACAATTTGACTTTGTCCCAGGAGAAGGCTCAATGTTTCGCTAATCGCAGACGCTGTGTGGGTCCCCGACTTCGGGTTGGGGACTTGGTTTGGTTATCTTCTCATCATATTCCTATGAAGGTTTCCTCTCCTAAGTTTAAACCTCGTTTTATTGGTCCGTATAGGATTTCTGAGGTTCTTAATCCTGTGTCTTTTCGTCTGACCCTTCTAGATTCTTTTTCCATACATAACGTATTCCATAGGTCATTGTAGCGGAGATACGTGGCACCTATGGTTCCATCTGTTGATCCTCCTGCCCCGGTTTTGGTGGAGGGGGAGTTGGAGTATATTGTGGAGAAGATTTTGGATTCTCGTGTTTCAAGGCGGAAACTCCAGTATCTGGTTAAGTGGAAGGGTTATGCTCAGGAAGATAATTCCTGGGTCTTTGCCTCTGATGTCCATGCTCCCGATCTTGTTCGTGCCTTTCATATGGCTCATCCTGGTCGTCCTGGGAGCTCTGGTGAGGGTTCGGTGACCCCTCCTCAAGGGGGGGGTACTGTTGTGAATTCTGTGGCAGAGCTCCCTCCTGTGGTCACAAGTGGTACTTTGGCTGGTTCTCTCTGTGAGCTTCCGTTGGTGGAGGAAAGTGGTACTGCGGCTTCTGAGTTTCCTTCCTCAGGTGATGTGGTGAAGTCGTTAGGTGCTGCTCTATTTAACTCCACCTAGTGCTTTGATCCTGGCCTCCAGTCAATGTTCTAGTATTGGACCTGTTTCCTCCTGGATCGTTCCTGTGGCCTGCTGCTCTGCATAGCTAAGTTCCTCTTTGCTATTTGTTTGCTGTTTTTTTCTGTCCAGCCTGTCAATTTGTTTTTTACTGCTTGCTGGAAGCTCTGGGATGCAGAGGGTGTACCTCCGTGCCGTTCGGTACGGAGGGTCTTTTTACCCCCTTTGTGTGGTTTTTGTAGGGTTTTGTGTTGACCGCAAAGTTACCTTTCCTATCCTCGCTCTTTTCAGAAAGTTGGTCCTCACTTTGCTAAATCTATTTCATCTCTACGTCTGTCTTTTCATCTTAACTCACAGTCATTATATGTGGGGGCTGCCTTTTCCTTTGGGGTATTTCTCTGAGGCAAGGTAGGCTTATTTTCTATCTTCAGGCTAGCTAGTTTCTCAGGCCGTGCCGAGTTGCATAGGGAGCGTTAGGCGCAATCCACGGCTGCCTTTAGTGTGGTTGGAGAGGATTAGGGATTGCGGTCAACAGAGTTCCCACGTCTCAGAGCTCGTTCTTGTTTTTTGGGTTATTGCCAGGTCACTGTATGTGCGCTGACCTCTATGTCCATTGTGGTACTGAATTACCTTTCATAACAGGCCTCCACATCCATCATAGGTGTCATATGGACAAAATGTTACGAGACCAGTGAGGGACACAGCAGTGAGTGGTACCAGTCCGGGAGGTGATTATAGATTTCTTGTTTTATTTCCAGACCATGGGTTCATTGACAAAACGTCTCTAAGTAGGAAAAAACCTCCTTAAAGGGATATTCACAAATCTAGAAGTTATCCCCTATCCTTATGATAAGGAATAGTTTCCTGATCGGTAGAGGTTCGACTTGTAGGACTCCCACCAATCCAGAGATCTAGGGCTCTAAAGATCCCAGTGTAAATGGAGCGTTGGTCGATCTTCATACTGCTGCTCCATTCATTCATTCATTCATTCATTCGTTCGTTAACAGATCGACAGAAATAGCCAAGCGCTGCTCTCTGTTAGCCTTCGTCTGCCCATGAGAATGAATGCAGTGCGCATGATCGACCTCAGGATCAGTAGGGGTCCCTGGAGTCGAGTCCTCAGCGAACAGAAAGTTAACCCTTATCCAGGGGATAACTTTCAAACTTGACAGTACACCTTTAATTTTAGGGCTAGACATCTTCTCTATTGCTGTTCTCATCCAAAGCTCTCTATACTGGGTGTAAATGTGGTCAGGTGAAACCTTCTGAATGTCCTCTTGTCAATCCTTTTTTCATCACATACATTTTTTTTGTGCATCTTTTACACCTTGTTTCCTTGCTTATGCTTAAAGGGGTTGTCCACTACTTGGACATCCCCCCCCTTCCGAATCCCTATGTTTTCCCCCAGTAAAATGACGACAAATACCCACCTCCAGCTCCATTCCAGCAGTGTCGACTCTCCACCTCCCGGGGCTTGCGTGACGTTGTTATGTCACGTGATCCCTGCGGTCAAACAGCATCGGCTTCACTCTCCTACGGAAGTAATTGTTATCCAGAGGAAGTTAGAGCGCAGCCAAAGCTCTCACTTCCTCCAGATGTCTTGATTTGTCGGAAGGAAGGGTGCATGAAGCCACCGCTGATTGGCCTCAGGGATCGTGTGACATAATGTCACACAAGCCCCGGGTGTGTGATACCGCTGGAACGGCACCAGCACCGGAGGTGAGTATAAGAGTTTTATTTTACTGGGAAAAACAAATGGATTCAGAAAGGGTTGTCCGAGGAGTGGACAATCAGTTTAATGCTTTCTCACCGCAACCTTTGTTTTTTAAACCCTAGTCTTCCTGTGATAATACGAGTAAATGCTGGCAAACACTAAAGTCCTCGGCTGTCACGACAATCCATTCACACTCAGTGATTATGTCACAGAAGGCGGCTGTTGGGGTGACAGAGCGAGACCCCTCTGTGGCGACTTAGGTGCCATGGTCGCTATTGACTATGGCATGTAGGGGGTTAAACTGTCATGATTGTCACAAGTGCCTGCCACATTAGTTTTCAGGTTGGTTGTCGCATATCAGTAATGGTTTAAAGGGTCGTTCTAGATTAAAAAAAAGGAGGGCACAAAATGTTCTAAAAGAAATACTCCCCTCCCACATTCTCCCCCAATCCAGCAGAGATGCTTTGGTGGTCCCGCCTCAGTCTTTGGTTCTAGGCTACCGGAGATGAAATCCCGTATATCATTGGCCTCAGCCATTACGTGGTCACTGAGGGGCCTCATAACTTAGTGCCCTTCTGGACTCTACTCCAGCACCCTACACATTATTTATTACAGATATCTCTTGTATCCTGATAATACATTGGTTTTTTTTCCTTACAGGTGACGTATTTGACTATGCAGGAAATAGGCTTGAAATAAATGAGGTAGGGGAATTTTTCCCAAACCGTTTTAATAATAAAAAAAATTCTTATTGTATATCAAGCATTAAACCTCACTTACAGTGTACATATGCACAGTGCTGCATTCACTGGTCTGCATGCTTTGGAGCTGAAATCTCTGAGCCTTCCTAGCTTGTTCGGTGTCTGCACCCAGCTTGCTCTGGTGACTTGCATGGTAGGGAGAGTCTAATATAGTAAAACAAAGTGCCCGTAGATCGAGAGACAGACAGCTCAGACATTGAGTCTTCTAATAAAACCATCCCTTCTGCATCTCAGTACACAGAAAAGGTGGATTTTTCCTACAACCCTCTGGCCGATCCCAAGTTCTTCTTTCACGATCACAAATTGGTGGAAACGGTAAAGATGGAAGACTCGGCTGCACATGAGTTCTTCCGGCTCTTGGCGGTGTGTCACACAGCAATGTCCGAAGAGAAAAAACAAGGTGAGGAAGAGACTTTTGGACTTGGAGGATATATATATATATATATATATATGCTCCTCTGAGTATTCAACATTTTTTTATTTCCGCCATATGGTTCCAGAGATTGGGCCTATTTTAGTACTAATTTTTGTTGTCTTTTAATAAGGGGATGTGGCTCACAGGATCCTCTGGGGCGTGGCTCAAAGGATCCTCTGGGGTGTGGCTCAAAGGATCCTCTGGGGTGCGTCATTAGACTGCTCTGCATTATTACCCTGTGAGCCACACCCCCTTTGGTAAAGACCATACAAATTTGCAGAAAATGAAAAGACCCTTATCTCTGGATCCGTATGGCGGAATTGAAAAAAAAACAAAATAAAGAAATAATCATGGGAGCAGTGGGAATAAAACAAGAATAAAAACTGGACACTTTTTTTTTATATGGAAGGGTTTGTACAACTGTGCATGATTTTATGATAATGCACTAAGATAGTGAAAAGTCCCCTGGAGGTACAGGATGTAGATACAGATGTCTTGAACCATGGTTTATCTGCTGGTCATGTAGCCGTACAACCTCCTGACGTCAGGAGTTTGGATGAAAACAGTATTTAGAAAGACCACTCATCCTGCAGTCAACGATGAAGAAGGATTTTTTACTTTAAGGGGAACAGGACTGATTTATAAAAAGTTCAGCCATTGGCAACAGTGGGGTCCCCTGCTTATATATTTAGACATTTATTCTTATCAGTTTAACCCTTATGTTACCGCCAAAATAGTAATGGCATATACAGTTCACTACTCTAAAATGTCTGGAAGACAAAAAGCCACATAATGCTGCTATATTGTTCCCACATAATACTGCAACTCAGTTCCCAAATATTACTTTCATACTCCACCCTAATTACCCAGCACATCCTTATCCCCCTTCCTTCTACTCATTTCTCTCCTCTTCCTATTTATTCATTGGCTTTTCGGCCTTTTCACACTATGAGCAGTCCAAACTCTACTGGCCCATTAGGAAGGACATCCCGTAACATCTCCTCTTCCTATGTCAATCTCAGGGGAACTGATCTATCAGGCGCAGTCTCCGGATGAGGGGGCACTGGTCACTGCCGCCAGGAACTTTGGCTTCGTCTTCCGTTCCCGTACACCAGAAACCATCACGGTGGTAGAGATGGGGAAGACCAAGGTGTATGATGTTTTGGCCATATTGGACTTCAACAATGAACGTAAAAGGATGTCTGTGATTGGTGAGTCCTGTGGTCAGAGGGAAAGAAAAGTGAGGGACTCATATCCACAGTATACAGAGGACCTGGTTATTTTTTTTGTCCTTTTTTAATTTTTATTCTTTTCATTTATTTAATTTACGTGACTGATTTTTTATTTTTTTTCTTGGCTGGGGAGGGGGACATGCAGGTTTGGGGATTTGGTAAGTGCATACAAGAACATGTTGTATTTTTATTTTTAGTAGATATCGTTCATAGAAAATGTTATGCTTGGAATTAAAATTGCAAAAATGGTAAAATACTGGATTTTTACAATGTGCTAGGTGACTGCACATAGAGGTAACATATATATATATATATATATATATATATATATATGTATGGTGTGGGGGTGATGTGTGGTTATGACTATTCGTATAGATTGGAAAGTTAATGATTTCTCCTGTGCCGCAGTTCGGAGCCCGGAGGGCCGCCTGACCTTGTACTGTAAAGGAGCCGACACTATCGTCTATGAACTCCTTGACCGCTCCAGTGAAGATTTGAAGGAAGTGACCACTGAACATCTGAATGTGAGTTGTCATCAGTTTATGGATTCTCCATTTTTTTTACTTACCGTAAATACATGTATTTTGGGCTAAAATTCATTTTTGCTAGTGGGTTTCATTAAATTTTTTGCACCGTTTAGTTTTTACAGGCCCTTCTGACGCATTCTCAGTTAACTCATTTTGAAGCCAGCAATTGGCAGTGCAAGGAAAGCGGCGCAAAATTTTTAATAAACCCAATTGCAAATATGATTTTTTTTTATCCCCAAATATATGCTTTTAAATTTAAAAAAAATGTCTCCAAAGGTGGATAACCCACCTAATATTGGCCAAAGAGACCGTTTGGGCCCTTTAAGCTCCAGGGCCCGGGTGCAACCCCTGAACCCATTTTAGTTATGACTCTGCTGATCAGCCCTATTGAAATAAATTGTGTTGAGCTGCAATACCACACACAACCTGTGAACAACTGTGGCACTGTTTTTGGTTAAAAAGCTGCCTTGTTTTACTAATACTGGATGTCCTCTTATAAGTTATAAGTTAGAGGTGTGAAATATCTGAGAAGTCTCACGTCTACCCTGCCGATGCTCTGCTCCGCACCTCTATGCCCCGATTATCGGGCGTTCCTCACTAGGTCTCTGGGCTGCTTCATCCTCTATCATTATCCCTCATCATCTCTCTTTGGTCCCGTGTTACAGGAGTTTGCCGGGGAAGGTCTGCGCACACTGGTTTTAGCCTATAAGGATTTGGACAAGGTCTACTTTACCGATTGGAAGAGGCGTCACCACGACGCAAGCACGTCACTGGAAAATCGCGAGGAGAAGTTGTCAGTCCTGTATGAGGAGATTGAAAAAGACTTGAAGGTCCGTGTAGAGGACGTTTCTGCTACTTTGCATCTAAGTCCACGTATTTTCTATTGGCTGCATGTCTTTGGGAATTTTCCCAGATTTTTTTTTTTTCTTTTATCAGAACTACTTGAGAATAATAAAAATTCTTGGTCTGCCGCTCATATTAGAGTCTGAACACTTTTGCATTTTTTTCTCTTATTGCTTATAACAAAAAATGAAACAATTAATGCTATTTGTGCACCTGTTTTGTACCTACATTTCCTATTCAGTCATGTGTCTCCATGGTAACAGACTACAAATAAACACTCTGTAGTCTGATTCTGCAGTCATGTTACCCCACTCCCACTTCCCCCTCTTCTTGATCACCGGTGGAACCCATTCATTTCAACTTTACATTCAATCGTATGTCACCACAGTGTTACTGAATCGTTATCTTTGTTTTAGTTAATTGGAGCATCTGCAATAGAAGATAAACTACAAGATGGCGTCCCCCAGACCATTGAGACCCTCACCAAGGCCAACATTAAAATATGGGTGCTAACAGGAGACAAACAAGGTACATAACAGATATAAAGATAGGGGTATGGAAGATTTCGTATGGCCTTCCTGTTTTCACCATGATGAAGGTTAAAGGGAAACTCTACCTGGAGTGACTGATCAGTCACTGGGTTTGGTGAACTTTACCCGCCTGACTGCCAGTTTCGTGGAGGAGAGATAATGCTAAGGGCCTGGTTTCAGGGGTCGGCCTGTTGGTTCACGTGAAGAGAAATCTTAATCTTTCAGCACAAGACATTGTGGACTGTTGTAGCCTCCAGCTTTGTAGGAACAGGTTAGGGAAGACCCTCTTCTGTTCCCCATGACTGTGACCAGTGCAGAAGGTCCATATAGACATGGTGAGGGGAGTTTGATGGAAGAACATGACCGGCCGCACAGAGCCTGTACCTCAGCCCTATTCAACACCTTTATGATCCTGCTTCTCTCCCAAACGTCAGTGTCTGACCTCACAAATGCTCTTCTGTATGAGTGGGCGATAATTCCCACAGACCCCTCCACAATCTTGTAGAAAACCTTCACAGAAGAATGGAAGCTGTTATACTGCAAATATCGACTCCATATTAATGTCTATGCATGAAGGATGGGCAGTCAGAAAAACCCCTGTAGGTGAAATGCGTGGGTTCCAATTAATGCTATGGTATGTATATATATTATATATACATACATATACAGTGGTATATAAAAATTTGGGCACTCTTAGTCAAAATCATTGTTATTTTGAACAGATAAGCAAGTTGAAAATGAAATCATCTCTAAAAGGCCTAAAGTTAAAGATGACACATTTCCTTTGTATTTTATTCAAAAAAAGAAATATATTGTCAGTTTTTACATTTTAAAAATTACAAAAAGGAAAATGGGCCTATGCAAGGGTTTGTGCACCCTGCATGGTTATTACCTGGTATCACCCCCTTTTGCAAGTATCACAGCTTGTAAACACTTTTTTTTTAGCCAGCCAAGAGTCTTTCAATTCTTGTTTGAAGGATTTTAATCTATTCTTCCTTGTAAAATTCTTCCAGTTCTGTGCCATTTTTGGGTCGTCTTGCATCCTCTGCTATTTTGAGGTCTAGCCACATTTTCAATGATGTTCAGATCAGGGGACTGTGAGGGCCATTGTAAAACCGTCAGCTTGTGCATTTTGAGGTTGTCTGTTGTGGATTTAGACATACATTTATACATTTGTAGAAGCCATCCTCTTTTCAACTTCAGCTTTTTTACAGATGGTGTCATGTTTCCATCAACAATTCCCTATGCCATTGGCTGCAACACAATCCCAAAGCGTGATTGATCCACCAACATGCTTAATGGTTGGCGAGATGTTCTTTTCCTGAAATTCTGTGCCCTTTTTTCTCCACACATAACTTTAATCATTGTGGCCAAAGAGTTCTATTTTAACCTCATCCGTCCACAGGACTTGTTTCTAAAGTGCATGCTTTGCATGCTTCTGAGGCTGAATTTTATGATGAGGACACAGGAGAAGTTTTCTTCTGTTGACTTTTCCACGAAGGCCATATTTATACAGGGGTCTTGCTCTCACTGAAATTTTCATTGGTCTTCCAGACTTTATCTTTACCTCTACTGTTCCTCTTAACTTCCATTTCTTAATTACAGTTCGAACGGAGCAACTTGACAATGCTTTGCTATCTTCATATAATCTTCTCCTGCTTTGTGGGCCTCCACCATTTTACTTTTCTGAGTGCTAGACTGCTTCTTAGAAGAACTCATGGCTCCTGTTTTTTGGCACAAGGTTAGAGGAGGCTGAGTTTTTTTAAAGCTGGGAGAAGTTATGGGGCGGGACTTAATTGCCCCCAAATTTAGTGGTATATATTTTAAGATGCTTTGGGGCTAATGTAATGAAGGGAGTCCTATGTTATGTTGGGTACATGGTATTTTTACCACTTGTAAGGACCTTACTATTGGGTGGTTTAAAGGGGGTACATAGCGTGCACGCATGAGTCTTTCCCGTTCTTAGAAAGGAGTCTTAATTTCTATTTTTTTCTATGGGGCCCGCTAACTTCCATTCCTCTTTGAAGTTCTAGTGACAAAAGTGTCAAGTCCGTGAAACACGTCAGTGGATCTCTATTGGGTTAGAACGCTTCTGACTTCACATCAGCTTGAGGAGGATTGTTTCTGTGTTGGTATTGATCTAATCTTCTCCAATTCTCCACAGAAACGGCTGAGAACATTGGTTACTCGTGTAACATGCTGCAAGATGAGATGAAGGAGGTTTTCATCATTAGAGGCACCAGCCCTGAGGAGGTTCAGGAGGAGCTCAGGTAAAATCCCAGTTTCCCACAATCTGATTGCTCCACCAGAAGGGTGAATGGTGGACTTCATCTAAACACAGTTATGTTTGTACCCAGGACGGCGCGGAGGAAAATGAATCCAGATTCATTTATGGACAATTATGATGTCAACGTGCAGATAAAAAAATGGTCGAAAAGGTCACAAGTGATCCCAGATGACGAGTTGAAAGGAGAACACTCCTACGGAATCATCATCAACGGCCACAGTCTGGTGTGTGAGCTCGGATTGTGCTGATGGGGGTGATACTTATTGGGCGCAGAGTGCCACAGTTTATCAGATCTTTCTTAACAAATCAGATCTTTCTTAACCAAAGTTAATGTGTGATCCAATAAAAGATCTACAGATCAATAACAGATCTGAGATGGATAAGACTGTGACATATTCAGTGCAGCTCATAAATAAGGAGGACAAACCACAGAGGCTGATATTTTAGGGACCCTTAGAATGTGGAGGCACAAGTTCAGATTTTCCCCTTTCCTCATGGGTGGTGTGAGGATTTGTGCGCACTCTCATTTGGCCGATTATCAGCCTGAGAAAAAGCGTGCTACCTTATAGGGGGTGTGAGCAAGGAACTTTGTCAAAAAATCGGGGTGTGATGGCAGCATTGACCAATGTAATTTAATCACTGGATATGCCACCATTAGCATTGCCACTGATGTGGAGAACAAAGGGAGTAATGGCGCTTGTAGAATGCCAGAACTGCTTTGGCTGATGCTCCATTATTCCTACGTGACCCCGTATCTGGTACCGCAGATTAGTCCTGCTCAAATGAATAAGGCTGAATGGCAATTTTAGTTTTATGTTCACAACACTGTAGTTTCTAGGATCCACTTTAAAGGGACACTGTCACCTGAATTTGGAGGGAACAATCTTCAGCCATGGAGGCGGGGTTTTTGGGTTTTTGATTCACCCTTTCCTTACCCGCTGGCTGCATGCTGGCTGCAATATTGGATTGAAGTTCATTCTCTGTCCTCCGTAGTACATGCCTGCACAAGGTAATCTTGCCTTGCGCAGGCGTGTACTATGGAGGACAGAGAATGAACTTCAATCCAATAATGCAGCCAGCGGGTAAGGAAAGGGTGAATCAAAACCCCGCCTCCATGGCTGAAGATTGTTCCCTCCAAATCCAGGTGACAGTGTCCCTTTAATGTAAATCAAATTACTAGATGGCAGTGCTATAGTGCAGTCCACGAGATGGTGGCTCTTTTTTACAGTCCAGTCTTTGCTGCTGTACTGTCCACCAGATGGTGGTACTGCTGTGCAGTCTAGTAGATGGCAGTGCTGTTGGGTAGTCCACTAGATGGCAGTACCCAATAGGCTGGTCACTAGATGGTGGTACCCAATAGGCTGGTCACTAGATGGCGCTACTCAATAGACTGGTCACTAGATGGCAGTCCCCAATAGGCTGGTCACTACATGGCGGTACCCAATAGGCTGGTCACTAGATAGCGGTACCCAATAGGCTGGTCACTAGATGGCGCTACTCAATAGACTGGTCACTAGATGGCGGTACCCAATAGGCTGGTCACTACATGGCGGTACCCAATAGGCAGGTCATTAGATTGCGGTACACAATAGGTCATTATTATAGGCTGGTCACTAGATAGCGGTACAAAATAGGCTGGTCACTAGATTGCGGTACAAAATAGGCTGGTCACTAGATTGCGGTACCCAATAAGCTGGTCACTAGATGGCGGTACCCATTGGGCTGGTCATTAGATGGCGGTACCCAATAGGCTGGTCACTAGATAGTGGTACACAATAGGCTGGTCATTAGATAGCGGTACCCAATAGGCTGGTCATTAAATGTTGATACCCAATAGGCTGGACACTAGATAGCGGTACCCAATATGCTGGTCACTAGATGGCGGTACCCAATGGGCTGGTCATTAAATGGTGGTGTTGCTGTACAGTACACTGCATTGTTGTGCTGTTGTGTAGTCCATTGGATTGCAGTACTACTGTGCAGTCCACTAGATGGCAGTTCTGTAGTGTAGTCCACTGGATTTCAGTGCTGCAGTGCAGTCTGCTAGATGGCAGTGCTGTTGTGCAGCCCACTAGATTGTTGTGCAAGCCAATAGATTGTGGTACTGTAGTCCAGTGGATTGCAGTAAAATCCCACTAGATGAGACTTTAAAGGTCTTGATCCCTTTTCAGTATATAAATGCTATACTCACCTTCCCCTGACATCAGCGGCTCTGAAACGTTCCGTCTACACTGGCCGTTTTCCTGACCTCGCTGATTAGTTCTCCAGCTGTTGAAGTGATGTCAGCACAGCCAGTGCCAGGCATCGGGAGCAGTGGCAGAGACTCGTTGGTGGACCTGGGGAAGGTGAGTACAGAACCTTATTTCTTCATGATAACCCCTATAACATTATATTGATTCCTTTCAACCATAAATAGCACAACCATTTTTCGGATTCCTGCACAGCTCCATATAATGATGGAAGCATTGTTAGCTCAGGAAGAAGATTGGGTGCTCCGTCCTCAGTCCCCCAGGTTATATACACGTCTGGATTGATGACCATGATTGTATCTGAACATAAAAGTCCTCGTTACTCACAAATATGGAGCAGAGTGAAGTTCTCCAAGAGTCACATACTGACTTGTGTACAGAAGGAAATGGAAACTTCGTTTACAGCCAGGGAAAATATTTACTTTAAGCCATAACTCCACTTTTGAAAATGATCTCACAGTTTACACTCAGATATAATGTCCAGCCACTTTGTAAATACTTTGTGTTACTTATCTCGGGCTAATCTGAAGTCACACGATGTCTTGTACTCCGGTCACCGGACAATCAAGCTGCTCCGGAATTGCAGCACATGTCCTCGCAGTGCCGGCTGCTGCTGGTCCAGTCTCTGCACCGAGGACGCTCTGCTGCGATGCAGATGGGAAACGGTGTTAAAGGGCTTGTCCACCTTCCAGGACAATGTGTAATTGGGATAAAAAGCATTAATAAATTGGATTTCAAAGTAAAAAGCTAACAGTGGAAAATTTTTTATGAAAACCAATTGAAAAAATGATTTTTTAAAGCCAATTACATGCATATATGTAAAAAAAAACATTAAAAAAGACAATACATTTTGACACCTGTTTGTCACTGCATTCATAATAGGAAATGAGCAGAATTATGATTGCAGCACTGAAGTGTAATAATGTAAAAAAAAAAAAAGTTTTTGCAAAGTTGATAAATTTATATATAGAAGTAAGATGTAAAATGAGTTTGATCATTGTTTCTTCTGACACATCACTACTTGATTTCCGGTCACACAGGCTTTTGCTTTGGACGAGAGTATGGAGGTGGAACTTCTGAGGACGGCGTGCATGTGTCAGGCGGTCATATGTTGTCGGGTGACCCCTCTCCAGAAGGCGCAGGTGGTGCAGCTGGTGAAAAAGTATAAAAAGGCGGTGACATTGGCCATAGGAGACGGAGCTAATGACGTCAGCATGATCAAGAGTAAGTCCTGGTGGTTGCAGGGTGGCACTGGGTGGCATTATATAGTGGCGCGGTCACTGCCCCAGGCCTCGGGGTATCATTCACAGAGTTATTTCTGGTGTAATTATTTCCTGCTCCGACAATAAGGAAATGAAAACGATGAAGTTACATCTGGAGGAGATTATACCAGTACCCAACATTCGCTCTTTGTCCTGGCAGCCCATGGTAGGGACGCGCCGTCAGCTGGATATGTAATCAGATGCTCGTTCCGCGCTGAGACTTTTCCAGTTCTAATGGGAAAAAAAATTGTTATAAAATAAAACGGAAAATATTTATTCTCACTGACCTGAATGTTTCCACCACGGGCAGAAAATAGGCAAAAGAAATCAAATCTTCTGTGAAAAGAGCTGAGCTGAACATTCCGAAAACCCAAAGCGAACACTTAACCCTTTCATGCCACAACCAATTTTCATTTCAGCAGTTTCGTTTGTTCTTCACTTTCTTCTGAAAGTCAGAACTTTTTAATTTTTTCTTGTATGGGAACTTGTATGTGGGGCAAATAGTAGTTTTGAAGAACTATACATTGGAGGGAAAAAATTTCCATTGTGGTGAAAAGGTGACTTTCATTGTGCAGTAAAAGTCACCTAGCGACATGATTGTCCAGGTCAAGACAATCACTATCATACCAAACTTGTTTTAAAAAATTCTCTAATTTGTAAAAAAAAAAAAAAAACAATTAGTTTGTTTCACCATTTTCTAAGTTTCATAATTTTGTTTCCTCAATGGAGCTGTATGAATGGTTTTTTTTTGTGTGTGACGAGCGGTAGTTTTATTTTGTGGTACATTCAAAGTGTTGATTAATTTTTAGAACATTTTTTGGGCAGGTTTGTTAATAAAGAACCCTGCAATTCTTACATTTTAATTTTTTTTACAGTGCAGGTTAAATCATTTTCTGTTTTCGTAAATCGGATGTTTACAAATGTTGCAATACTAACTATTTAATTAATGGAGCACAGCTCAGACATGTACACTGCGGCTCCATGCTAATGGGGGATGAACGTTCTCCATTCTGCCTGTTGGTGAAGATCCCAGCTGTTGGACTCTCACTGATCAATAAGTTATGTATTTTCACTGGTGAGCCCCTTTAAATATACATAGATTCACCCATCTCCAAAAGTTAGGTCCTTGTCATATAGTACCCGCCTAATAACTTGCTAGTAATGTCTAATTCACTTTGTCTGCCCAGTTCCTGTGGTTTTGTGGGTCACTCCCCGATGTTCAGCATTCATGGTTGTCTAATGATTTGCTGCTCTATTTCCCACTGTCTGCTCTATATTTTTTTAACCTGGTCTCTGGTTTTGTTCCTTTCCTTGCTGTCTTAGGCTGCCGTCACACTAGCAGTATTTGCTCAGTATTTTACATCAGTATTTATAAGCCAAAACCAGGAGTGGAACAATTAGAGGAAAAGTATAATAGAAACAAATGCACCACTTCTGTATTTATCACCCACTCCTGGTTTTGGCTTACAAATACTGATGTAAAATACTGACCACATACTGCTAGTGTGACGGCAGCCTTATAGTTTAGGGTCCATTGTTATGTTGCTCCATTTCTTGGTGGTAATAGCTGGCACCCCAGTCCAGAATGTCTAGTAATTCAACCCAAGATGTTTAGCGGTTCTGTTCCATAGTCCAGTATGGTTAGTTGTTCGGTTCCACAGTCCATCATGGCTAGTTGTTCGGTTCCACAGTCCAGTATGGTTAGTTGTTCGGTTCCACAGTCCAGCATGGCTAGTTGTTCGGTTCCACAGTCCATCGTGGCTAGTTGTTCGGTTCCACAGTCCATCATGGCTAGTTGTTCGGTTCCACAGTCCATCATGGCTAGTTGTTCGGTTCCACAGTCCAGTATGGTTAGTTGTTCGGTTCCACAGTCCAGTATAGTTAGTTGTTCGGTTCCACAGTCCATCATGGCTAGTTGTTCGGTTCCACAGTCCATCATGGCTAGTTGTTCGGTTCCACAGTCCAGTATAGTTAGTTGTTCGGTTCCACAGTCCAGTATGACTAGTTGTTCGGTTCCACAGTCCAGTATGACTAGTTGTTCGGTTCCATAGTCCAGTATAGTTAGTTGTTCGGTTCCACAGTCCAG
This sequence comes from Ranitomeya imitator, assembly GCF_032444005.1. Taxonomy (NCBI): domain Eukaryota; kingdom Metazoa; phylum Chordata; class Amphibia; order Anura; family Dendrobatidae; genus Ranitomeya; species Ranitomeya imitator. Next base: position 72,108,047 of record NC_091282.1, on the reverse strand, counting down.
TATGGTTAGTTGTTCGGTTCCACAGTCCAGTATAGTTAGTTGTTCGGTTCCACAGTCCAGTATAGTTAGTTGTTCGATTCCACAGTCCAGTATAGTTAGTTGTTCGGTTCCACAGTCCAGTATGACTAGTTGTTCGGTTCCACAGTCCAGTATGACTAGTTGTTCGGTTCCATAGTCCAGTATAGTTAGTTGTTCGGTTCCACAGTCCAGTATAGTTAGTTGTTCGGTTCCACAGTCCAGTATAGTTAGTTGTTCGGTTCCACAGTCCAGTATGACTAGTTGTTCGGTTCCACAGTCCAGTATGACTAGTTGTTCGGTTCCATAGTCCAGTATAGTTAGTTGTTCGGTTCCACAGTCCAGTATAGTTAGTTGTTCGTTTCCACAGTCCAGTATGGTTAGTTGTTCGGTTCCGTAGTCCAGTATGACTAGTTGTTCGGTTCCACAGTCCAGTATGACTAGTTGTTCGGTTCCACAGTCCAGTATAGTTAGTTGTTCGGTTCCACAGTCCAGTATAGTTAGTTGTTCGGTTCCGTAGTCCAGTATGACTAGTTGTTCGGTTCCACAGTCCAGTATGACTAGTTGTTCGGTTCCACAGTCCAGTATGACTAGTTGTTCGGTTCCATAGTCCAGTATAGTTAGTTGTTCGGTTCCACAGTCCAGTATAGTTAGTTGTTCGGTTCCACAGTCCAGTATGACTAGTTGTTCGGTTCCACAGTCCAGTATGGTTAGTTGTTCGGTTCCATAGTCCAGTATAGTTAGTTGTTCGGTTCCACAGTCCAGTATGGCTAGTTGTTCGGTTCCACAGTCCAGTATGGCTAGTTGTTCTGTTCCACAGTCCAGCATGGCTAGTTGTTCGGTTCCACAGTCCAGTATGGCTAGTTGTTCTGTTCCACAGTCCGGTACGGTTAGTTGTTCGGTTCCACAGTCCATCGTGGCTAGTTGTTCGGTTCCACAGTCCGGTACGGTTAGTTGTTCGGTTCCACAGTCCATCATGGCTAGTTGTTCGGTTCCACAGTCCAGTATGGCTAGTTGTTCTGTTCCACAGTCCAGTATGGCTAGTTGTTCGGTTCCACAGTCCATCATGGCTAGTTGTTCGGTTCCACAGTCCATCATGGCTAGTTGTTCGGTTCCACAGTCCAGTATGGTTAGTTGTTCGGTTTCACAGTCCAGTATAGTTAGTTGTTCGGTTCCACAGTCCATCATGGCTAGTTGTTCGGTTCCACAGTCCATCATGGCTAGTTGTTCGGTTCCACAGTCCAGTATAGTTAGTTGTTCGGTTCCACAGTCCAGTATGACTAGTTGTTCGGTTCCACAGTCCAGTATGACTAGTTGTTCGGTTCCATAGTCCAGTATAGTTAGTTGTTCGGTTCCACAATCCAGTATGGTTAGTTGTTCGGTTCCACAGTCCAGTATAGTTAGTTGTTCGGTTCCACAGTCCAGTATAGTTAGTTGTTCGGTTCCACAGTCCAGTATAGTTAGTTGTTCGGTTCCACAGTCCAGTATGACTAGTTGTTCGGTTCCACAGTCCAGTATGACTAGTTGTTCGGTTCCATAGTCCAGTATAGTTAGTTGTTCGGTTCCACAGTCCAGTATAGTTAGTTGTTCGGTTCCACAGTCCAGTATAGTTAGTTGTTCGGTTCCACAGTCCAGTATGACTAGTTGTTCGGTTCCACAGTCCAGTATGACTAGTTGTTCGGTTCCATAGTCCAGTATAGTTAGTTGTTCGGTTCCACAGTCCAGTATAGTTAGTTGTTCGGTTCCACAGTCCAGTATGGTTAGTTGTTCGGTTCCGTAGTCCAGTATGACTAGTTGTTCGGTTCCACAGTCCAGTATGACTAGTTGTTCGGTTCCACAGTCCAGTATAGTTAGTTGTTCGGTTCCACAGTCCAGTATAGTTAGTTGTTCGGTTCCGTAGTCCAGTATGACTAGTTGTTCGGTTCCACAGTCCAGTATGACTAGTTGTTCGGTTCCACAGTCCAGTATGACTAGTTGTTCGGTTCCATAGTCCAGTATAGTTAGTTGTTCGGTTCCACAGTCCAGTATAGTTAGTTGTTCGGTTCCACAGTCCAGTATGACTAGTTGTTCGGTTCCACAGTCCAGTATGGTTAGTTGTTCGGTTCCATAGTCCAGTATAGTTAGTTGTTCGGTTCCACAGTCCAGTATGGCTAGTTGTTCGGTTCCACAGTCCAGTATGGCTAGTTGTTCTGTTCCACAGTCCAGCATGGCTAGTTGTTCGGTTCCACAGTCCAGTATGGCTAGTTGTTCTGTTCCACAGTCCGGTACGGTTAGTTGTTCGGTTCCACAGTCCATCATGGCTAGTTGTTCGGTTCCACAGTCCAGTATGGCTAGTTGTTCTGTTCCACACTCTAGTATGGTTAGTTATTCGGTTCCACAGTCCATCATGGCTAGTTGTTCGGTTCCACAGTCCAGTATGGTTAGTTATTCGGTTCCACAGTCCAGTATGGTTAGTTGTTCGGTTCCACAGTCTAGTATGGTTAGTTGTTCGGTTCCACAGTCCAGTACGGTTAGTTATTCGGTTCCACAGTCTAGTATGGTTAGTTGTTCGGTTCCATAGTCCAGTATGGTTAGTTGTGTGATTCCACAGTTTCAGATGTCTGTTGGTCTTGTTTGTCTTATTCATTGTTTTTGTTCTCCTGATCTTCAGCCCCAGTCCAGCATATTTAAAGATTTGGTTCCACAAGACTTGGTATTTTGTTTAGCGGTTTCTTGTCCCATTTACAAGTGTCCAGTGTTTCATATACCAGTTGGAAGTTCTCAGTGGTTTTTGTCCCATTTAGAAATATCCAATGTTTTCTTGTCCCAGTTAGATTTGTCCAGTGTTTCTTATCCAAGTCACAAGTACCCAGTGGTTTCTTTACCCAGTCGGAACTGTCCAGTGGTTTCTTTACCTAGTCGGAACTGTCCAGTGGTTTCTTTACCTAGTCGGAACTGTCCAGTGGTTTCTTTACCTAGTCGGAAGTGTCCAGTGGTTTCTTTACCTAGTCGGAAGTGTCCAGTGGTTTCTTTACCCAGTTAGAAGTGTCCAGTGGTTTATTTACCCAGTCGGATGTGTCCAGTGGTTTCTTTACCTAGTCAGAAGTGTCCAGTGGTTTATTTTCCCAGTCGGAAGTGTCTAGTGGTTTCTTATCCCATTTGGACATGTCCAGTAGTTTCTTGTCTCAGACGAGTGTCCAGTGGTTTATTTTCCCAGTCGGAAGTGTCTAGTGGTTTCTTATCCCATTTGGACATGTCCAGTAGTTTCTTGTCTCAGACGAGTGTCCAGTGGTTTATTTTCCCAGTCGGAAGTGTCTAGTGGTTTAGTGTCCCAGTTGGACATGTCCAGTAGTTTCTTGTCTCAGACGAGTGTCCAGTGGTTTATTTTCCCAGTTGGAAGTATCTAGTGGTTTCTTGTCCCAGTTGTAAATGACCAGTGGTTTCATGTGTCAGTTGCAGGTGTCCAGTGGTTTCTTTTCCCAGTTGGAGTTTTCCAGTAGTTTCTTGTCCCAGTCTTTGATGTTCTTACACAACTCTTTTATCATGAGAAGATGGAACAGAGCAGCTGCCACATATCAGCCTCTCCGTTCTGTGATCAGAGAAGACTCCTTGCTCCTCAAATCCCCCCAAGGACACCATCTGCAAGGAGTTTGTATGTTCTCCCCGTGTTTGCGTGGGTTTCTTCCGGTTTCCTCCCACATTCCAAAGACATACTGATAGAGAATCTAGATTGTGAGCCCCATCTGGGACAGCGATGATAATGTGTGCAAACTGTAAAGCGCTGCGGAATATGATAGCGCTATATAAAAATAAAGATTATTATTATAGAGATGATGATGGCTTCACATGGATCATTTCTTTTCTCAGCAGATTGGGACATGTATTACATATAATGCCTTGAATAGTGAGCAATGTCATCACCCTGATGATAAAGCCCCTGGTATTATATATTTGTATATCCATAGCTAATTCTTTTTCCCTCTTTCCCCAGCGGCTCACATTGGGGTGGGGATCAGCGGACAGGAGGGGATGCAAGCTGTGCTGTCCAGTGACTTTTCCTTCGCCCAGTTTCGATACCTGCAGCGCCTCCTGCTGGTACACGGCCGCTGGTCCTATATCCGCATGTGCCAGTTCCTGAGATACTTTTTCTACAAGAACTTCACCTTCACGTTGGTTCATTTCTGGTATGCATTCTTCTGCGGCTTCTCTGCCCAGGTAAGATGACAAAAACCCTACAGTGAGGTAGATTGTAAGCTCCATGAAATAAAAAGCCAATAAATGTGATAATTTTCAGGTGGGAATATAGAAAATAGAATTATAGGGTTAAGTTTCTTGGAGCAAATGAATAAAATGAGCTTTATCAATGCTTTTCTTATAATTGTACCGCTGATCACATATGAACCCGCCAGTAACACCACCGAGACCGATGTTCATGCTGGCTCAGTACTGCCATCTTGTGGCCATTTATCTGTGCCGCAGCTTAGTCGTGTGATTCATCTGGTGCTGTTTTTACAGACCGTGTATGACGAATGGTTCATCACCTTGTACAATCTGGTGTACACCTCGCTGCCGGTGCTGGGGATGAGTCTGTTTGATCAGGTATGGACTCCAATGCAATTTATTACCTTCAGTAAAAGTAGGCAAGTAAAGTCTAGTTCACCAGTGTGGTCATCCTCAGGGATCGTGAGACAGTTTTCTGGGACCTCTGAAGAGCATCATTACAGAACTAGACAGATTTTAGTATAATGGTCTTTGTCATATTTGCCATATCGTGTCACCAGGACGTGGACGACCGCTGGAGCATGGAGTATCCGCAGCTGTATGATCCCGGACAGAAGAACCGCTACTTCAATAAGAAGGAGTTTATGAAGTGTGTGATCCATGGAGTCTACAGCTCCCTCGTTCTGTTCTTTGTGCCTTATGGAGCCCTGTACGACACAGTGAGGGATGATGGCAAAGCCATATCTGACTACCAGTCATTTGCTTTGATGGCTCAGACCTGTCTGCTGCTTGTGGTATCTGCACAGGTGAGTCTCTAGCCATAGATACTGTCCTGCACCCCAAGTATCAGTGTCATTGTATTGTACCCCAAGTGTCAGTGTCATTATCCTGTACCCCAAGTATCTTTGTCATTGTCCTGTACCCCAAGTATCAGTGTCATTGTCCTGTACCCCAAGTGTCAGTGTCATTGTATTGTACCCCAAGTGTCAGTGTCATTGTCCTGTACCCCAAGTATCAGTGTCATTATCTTGTACCCCAAGTGTCAGTGTCATTATCCTGTACCCCAAGTGTCAGTGTCATTATCCTGTACCCCAAGTGTCAGTGTCATTATCCTGTACCCCAAGTGTCAGTGTCATTATCCTGTACCCCAAGTATCAGTGTCATTATCTTGTACCCCAAGTGTCAGTGTCATTATCCTGCACCCCAAGTGTCAGTGTCATTATCCTGTACCCCAAGTGTCAGTGTCATTGTCCTGTACCCCAAGTATCAGTGTCATTGTCCTGTACCCCAAGTGTCAGTGTCATTATCCTGTACCCCAAATATCTATGTCATTGTCCTGTACCCCAAGTGTCAGTGTCATTATCTTGTACCCCAAGTGTCAGGGTCATTATCCTGTACCCCAAATATCTGTGTCATTGTCCTGTACCCCAAGTGTCAGTGTCATTATCTTGTACCCCAAGTGTCAGTGTCATTATCTTGTACCCCAAGTGTCATTGTCATTATCCTGTACCCCAAGTGTCAGTGTCATTATCTTGTACCCCAAGTGTCAGTGTCATTGTCCTGTACCCCAAGTGTCAGTGCCATTATCCTGTACCCTAAATGAAATGTCAGTGTCATTATCCTGTACCCAAGTGCCAGTGTCATTGTTCTGTACCCAAGTATCAGTGTTATTGTCCCGTACCCCATTTATCAGTGCCATTGTCCTGTACCCAAATATCAGTGTTATTGTCCTGTACCCAAAGTATCAGTGTCATTGTCCTGTACCCAAGTATCAGTGTTATTGCCCTGTGCCCCAAGTGTCATTGTATTGTACCCCAAGTATCAGTGTCATTGTCCTGTACCCCAAGTGTCAGTGTCATTATCCTGTACCCGAAGTGTCAGTGTCATTATCCTGTACCCCATGTGTCAGTGTCATTATCCTGTACCCCAAGCGTCAGTGTCATTCTCCTGTAACCCAAGTGTCAGTGTCATTGTCCTGTACCCCAAGTGTCAGTGTCATTGTCCTGTACCCAAGTATCAGTGTCATTGTCCTGTACCCCAAGCGTCAGTGTCATTCTCCTGTAACCCAAGTGTCAGTGTCATTGTCCTGTACCCCAAGTGTCAGTGTCATTATCCTGTACCCCAAGTGTCAGTGTCATTGTCCTGTACCCCAAGTGTCAGTGTCATTGTCCTGTACCCAAGTATCAGTGTCATTATCCTGTACCCCAAGTGTCAGTGTCATTGTCCTGTACCCCAAGTGTCAGTGTCATTGTCCTGTACCCCAAGTGTCAGTGTCATTATCCTGTACCCCAAGTGTCAGTGTCATTGTCCTGTACCCCAAGTGTCAGTGTTGTTGCCCTGTACCCCAAGTGTCATTTTCCTGTACCCCAAGTGTCATTTTCCTGTACCCCAAGTGTCAGTGTCATTCTCCTGTACCTCAAGTATCAGTATCATTATCTTGTACCACAAGTGCCAGTGTCATTGTCCTGTACCCAAGTATCAGTGTTATTGCCCTGTGCCCCAAGTGTCATTGTATTGTACCCCAAGTATCAGTGTCATTGTCCTGTACCCAAAGTGTCAGTGTCATTGTCCTGTACCCAAGTATCAGTGTCATTGTCCTGTACCTCAAGTATCAGTGTCATTGCCCTGCACCCCAAGTGTAAGTGTCATTATCTTGTACCCCAAGTGTCAGTGCCATTATCTTGTACCCCAAGTATCAGTGTCATTGTCCTGTACCCCAAGTATCAGTGTATCAGTGTCATTGTCCTGTACCCAAGTATCAGTGTTATTGCCCTGTGCCCCAAGTGTCATTGTATTGTACCCCAAGTATCAGTGTTATTATCCTGTACCCCAAGTGTCAGTGTCATTATCCTGTACCCCATGTGTCAGTGTCATTGTCCTGTAACCCAAGTGTCAGTGTCATTGTCCTGTACCCAAAGTGTCAGTGTCATTGTCTTGTACCCCAAGCATCAGTGTCATTGTCCTGTACCCCAAGTGTCAGTGTCATTGTCCTGTAACCCAAGTGTCAGTGTCATTGTCCCGTACCCAAATATCAGTGTTATTGCCCTGTACCCCAAGCGTCAGTGTCATTGTCCTGTACCCCAAGCGTCAGTGTCATTGTCCTGTACCCCAAGTGTCAGTGTCATTATCCTGTACCCAAAGTGTCAGTGTCATTGTCCTGTACCCCAAATGTCAGTGTCATTGTCCTGTACCCCAAGTGTCAGTGTCATTGTCCTGTACCCCAAGTGTCAGTGTCATTATCCTGTACCCCAAGTGTCAGTGTCATTATCCTGTACCCCAAGTGTCAGTGTCATTATCCTGTACCCCAAGTGTCAGTGTCATTATCCTGTACCCCAAGTGTCAGTGCCATTATCCTGTACCGCAAGTGTCAGTGCCATTATCTTGTACCCCAAGTGTCAGTGTCATTATCCTGTACCTCATGTGTCAGTGTCATTATCCTGTACCCCAAGTATCAGTGCCATTATCCTGTACCGCAAGTGTCAGTGCCATTATCTTGTACCCCAAGTGTCAGTGTCATTATCCTGTACCCCAAGTGTCAGTGTCATTATCCTGTACCCCAAGTGTCAGTGTCAATGTCCTGTACCCCAAGTGTCAGTGTCATTGTCCTGTACCCCAAGTGTCAGTGTCATTATCCTGTACCCAAGTGTCAGTGTCATTATCCTGTACCCCAAGTGACAGTGTCATTGTCCTGTACCCCAAGTGTCAGTGTCATTGTCCTGTACCCCAAGTATCAGTGTCATTATCCTGTACCCCAAGTGTCAGTGTCATTATCCTGTGCCCCAAGTGTCAGTGTTATTATCCTGTACCCCAAGTGTCAGTGTCATTATCCTGTACCCCAAGTGACAGTGTCATTGTCCTGTACCCCAAGTGTCAGTGTCATTGTCCTGTACCCCAAGTATCAGTGTCATTATCCTGTACCCCAAGTGTCAGTGTCATTATCCTGTGCCCCAAGTGTCAGTGTCATTATCCTGTACCCCAAGTATCAGTGTTATTATCCTGTACCCCAAGTATCAGTGTTATTGTCCTGTACCCAAAGTATCAGTGTCATTGTCCTGTAACCCAAGTGACAGTGTCATTGTCCTGTACCCCAAGTGTCAGTGTCATTGTCTTGTACCCCAAGCATCAGTGTCATTATCCTGTACCCCAAGTATCAGTGTCATTGTCCTGTACCCAAGTATCAGTATTATTGCCCTGTGCCTCAAGTGTCAGTGTTATTATCCTGTACCCCAAGTATCAGTGTTATTATCCTGTACCCCAAGTATCAGTGTTATTGTCCTGTACCCAAAGTATCAGTGTCATTGTCCTCTAACCCAAGTGTCAGTGCCATTGTTCTGTACCCAAGTATCAGTGTCATTGTCCCGTACCCAAATATCAGTGTTATTGCCCTGTACCCCAAGCGTCAGTGTCATTGTCCTGTAACCCAAGCGTCAGCGTCATTATCCTGTACCCCAAGTGTCAGTGTCATTGTCCTGTACCCAAAGTATCAGTGTCATTGTCCTGTACCCCAAGTATCAGTGTTATTATCCTGTACCCCAAGTATCAGTGTTATTGTCCTGTACCCAAAGTATCAGTGTCATTGTCCTGTACCCCAAGTATCAGTGTTATTATCCTGTACCCCAAGTGTCAGTGTCATTGTCCTGTACCCAAGTATCAGTGTTATTGCCCTGTGCCCCAAGTGTCATTGTATTGTACCCCAAGTATCAGTGTTATTATCCTGTACCCCAAGTGTCAGTGTCATTGTCCTGTACCCGAAGTGTCAGTGTCATTATCCTGTACCCCATGTGTCAGTGTCATTGTCCTGTACCCAAAGTGTCAGTGTCATTGTCTTGTACCCCAAGCATCAGTGTCATTGTCCTGTACCCCAAGTGTCAGTGTCATTGTCCTGTAACCCAAGTGTCAGTGTCATTGTCCCGTACCCAAATATCAGTGTTATTGCCCTGTACCCCAAGCGTCAGTGTCATTGTCCTGTACCCCAAGCGTCAGTGTCATTGTCCTGTACCCCAAGTGTCAGTGTCATTATCCTGTACCCAAAGTGTCAGTGTCATTGTCCTGTACCCCAAGTGTCAGTGTCATTGTCCTGTACCCCAAGTGTCAGTGTCATTGTCCTGTACCCCAAGTGTCAGTGTCATTATCCTGTACCCCAAGTGTCAGTGTCATTATCCTGTACCCCAAGTGTCAGTGTCATTATCCTGTACCCCAAGTGTCAGTGTCATTATCCTGTACCCCAAGTGTCAGTGTCATTATCCTGTACCCCAAGTGTCAGTGTCATTATCCTGTACCCCAAGTGTCAGTGTCATTATCCTGTACCCCAAGTGTCAGTGCCATTATCCTGTACCGCAAGTGTCAGTGCCATTATCTTGTACCCCAAGTGTCAGTGTCATTATCCTGTACCCCAAGTGTCAGTGTCATTATCCTGTACCTCAAGTATCAGTGCCATTATCCTGTACCGCAAGTGTCAGTGCCATTATCTTGTACCCCAAGTGTCAGTGTCATTATCCTGTACCCCAAGTGTCAGTGTCATTATCCTGTACCCCAAGTATCAGTGCCATTATCCTGTACCGCAAGTGTCAGTGCCATTATCTTGTACCCCAAGTGTCAGTGTCATTATCCTGTACCTCAAGTGTCAGTGTCTTTATCCTGTACCCAAGTATCAGTGTTATTGCCCTGTGCCCCAAGTGTCATTGTATTGTACCCCAAGTATCAGTGTCATTGTCCTGTACCCCAAGTGTCAGTGTCATTATCCTGTACCCCAAGTGTCAGTGTCATTATCCTGTACCCCAAGTGTCAGTGTCATTATCCTGTACCCCAAGTGTCAGTGTCATTGTCCTGTACCCCAAGTGTCAGTGTCATTGTCCTGTACCCCAAGTATCAGTGTTATTATCCTGTACCCCAAGTGTCAGTGTCATTATCCTGTACCCCAAGTGTCAGTGTCATTATCCTGTACCCCAAGTGTCAGTGTCATTGTCCTGTACCCCAAGTGTCAGTGTCATTGTCCTGTACCCCAAGTGTCAGTGTCATTGTCCTGTACCCCAAGTGTCAGTGTCATTGTCCTGTACCCCAAGTATCAGTGTCATTATCCTGTGCCCCAAGTGTCAGTGTTATTATCCTGTGCCCCAAGTGTCAGTGTCATTATCCTGTACCCCAAGTGTCAGTGTTATTGTCCTGTACCCAAAGTATCAGTGTCATTGTCCTCTAACCCAAGTGTCAGTGCCATTGTTCTGTACCCAAGTATCAGTGTCATTGTCCCGTACCCAAATATCAGTGTTATTGCCCTGTACCCCAAGCGTCAGTGTCATTGTCCTGTAACCCAAGCGTCAGCGTCATTATCCTGTACCCCAAGTGTCAGTGTCATTGTCCTGTACCCCAAGTATCAGTGTTATTGTCCTGTACCCAAAGTATCAGTGTCATTGTCCTGTACCCCAAGTATCAGTGTTATTATCCTGTACCCCAAGTGTCAGTGTCATTGTCCTGTAACCCAAGTGTCAGTGTCATTGTCCTGTAACCCAAGTGTCAGTGTCATTATCCTGTACCCCAAGTGTCAGTGTCATTGTCCTGTACCCCAAGTATCAGTGTCATTGTCCTGTACCCCAAGTATCAGTGTTATTATCCTGTACCCCAAGTGTCAGTGTCATTGTCCTGTAACCCAAGTGTCAGTGTCATTGTCCTGTACCCCAAGTGTCAGTGTCATTGTCTTGTACCCCAAGTATCAGTGTTATTATCCTGTACCCCAAGTGTCAGTGTCATTGTCCTGTAACCCAAGTATCAGTGTCATTGTCCCGTACCCAAATATCAGTGTTATTGCCCTGTACCCCAAGCATCAGTGTCATTGTCCTGTACCCCAAGCGTCAGTGTCATTGTCCTGTACCCCAAGCGTCAGTGTCATTATCCTGTACCCAAAGTGTCAGTGTCATTGTCCTGTACCCCAAGTGTCAGTGTCATTGTCCTGTACCCCAAGTGTCAGTGTCATTATCGTGTACCCCAAGTGTCAGTGTCATCATCTTGTACCCCAAGTGTCAGTGTCATTATCCTGTACCCCAAGTGTCAGTGTCATTATCCTGTACCCCAAGTGTCAGTGTCATTATCCTGTACCCCAAGTATCAGTGCCATTATCCTGTACCCCAAGTATCAGTGCCATTGTCCTGTACCGCAAGTGTCAGTGCCATTATCCTGTACCCCAAGTGTCAGTGTTATTATCCTGTACCCCAAGTGTCATTGTATTGTACCCCAAGTGTCAGTGTCATTATCCTGTACCCCAAGTGTCAGTGTCATTATCCTGTACCCCAAGTGTCAGTGTCATTGTCCTGTACCCCAAGTATCAGTGTTATTATCTTGTACCCCAAGTATCAGTGTTATTGTCCTGTACCCAAATTATCAGTGTCATTGTCCTGTAACCCAAGTGTCAGTGCCATTGTTCTGTACCCAAGTATCAGTGTCATTGTCCCGTACCCAAATATCAGTGTTATTGCCCTGTACCCAAAGCGTCAGTGTCATTATCCTGTAACCCAAGCATCAGCGTCATTATCCTGTACCCCAAGCGTCAGTGTCATTATCCTGTACCCAAAGTGTCATTGTCATTGTCCTGTACCCCAAGTGTCAGTGTCATTATCTTGTACCCCAAGTGTCAGTGTCATTGTCCTGTACCCCAAGTGTCAGTGTCATTGTCCTGTACCCCAAGTGTCAGTGTCATTATCCTGTACCCCAAGTGTCAGTGTCATTATCTTGTACCCCAAGTGTCAGTGTCATTATCTTGTACCCCAAGTGTCAGTGTCATTATCCTGTACCCCAAGTGTCAGTGTCAATATCCTGTACCCAAGTATCAGTGTTATTGTCCTGTACCCCAAGTATCAGTGTCATTGTCCTGCACCCCAAGTGTCAGTGTCATTATCCTGTACCCCAAGTGTCATTGTCCTGTACCCCAAGTGTCATTGTCCTGTACCCCAAGTGTCAGTGTCATTATCCTGTACCCCAAGTGTCAGTGTCATTATCCTGTACCCCAAGTGTCAGTGTCATTATCCTGTACCCCAAGTGTCAGTGTCATTATCCTGTACCCCAAGTGTCAGTGTCATTGTCCTGTACCCCAAGTGTCAGTGTCATTGTCCTGTACCCCAAGTATCAGTGTTATTATCCTGTGCCCCAAGTGTCAGTGTCATTGTCCTGTACCCAAGTATCAGTATTATTGCCCTGTGCCCCAAGTGTCAGTGTTATTATCCTGTACCCCAAGTGTCAGTGTCATTATCCTGTACCCCAAGTGTCAGTGTCATTGTCCTGTACCCCAAGTGTCAGTGTCATTATCCTGTAGCCCAAATGTCAGTGTCATTGTCCTGTACCTCAAGTATCAGTGTTATTGTCCTGTACCCAAAGTATCAGTGTCATTGTCCTGCACCCCAAGTGTCAGTGTCATTATCCTGTACCCCAAGTGTCAGTGTCATTGTCCTGTACCCAAAGTGTCAGTGTCATTGTCCTGTACCCAAAGTGTCAGTGCCATTATCCTGTCCCCCAAGTGTCAGTGTCATTGTCCTGTACCCAAAGTGTCAGTGTCATTATCCTGTACCCCAAGTGTCAGTGCCATTATCCTGTACCCCAAGTATCAGTGTTATTGTCCTGTACCCAAAGTATCAGTGTCATTGTCCTGCACCCCAAGTGTCAGTGTCATTATCCTGTACCCCAAATGTCAGTGTCATTGTCCTGTACCTCAAGTATCAGTGTTATTGTCCTGTACCCAAAGTATCAGTGTCATTATCCTGCACCCCAAGTGTCAGTGTCATTGTCCTGTACCCAAAGTGTCAGTGTCATTGTCCTGTACCCAAAGTGTCAGTGTCATTGTCCTGTACCCAAAGTGTCAGTGCCATTATCCTGTACCCCAAGTGTCAGTGCCATTATCCTGTACCCCAAGTGTCAGTGTCATTGTCCTGTACCCAAAGTGTCAGTGCCATTATCCTGTACCCCAAGTGTCAGTGTCATTGTCCTGTACCCAAAGTGTCAGTGTCATTATCCTGTACCCCATGTGTCAGTGCCATTATCCTGTACCCCAAGTGTCAGTGCCATTGTCCTGTACCCCAAGTGTCAGTGTCATTATCCTGTACCCCAAGTGACAGTGTCATTGTCCTGTACCCCAAGTATCAGTGTCATTATCCTGTACCCCAAGTGTCAGTGTCATTATCCTGTGCCCCAAGTGTCAGTGTTATTATCCTGTACCCCAAGTATCAGTGTCATTATCCTGTACCCCAAGTGTCAGTGTCATTATCCTGTACCCCAAATGTCAGTGTCATTGTCCTGTACCTCAAGTATCAGTGTTATTGTCCTGTACCCAAAGTATCAGTGTCATTATCCTGCACCCCAAGTGTCAGTGTCATTGTCCTGTACCCAAAGTGTCAGTGTCATTGTCCTGTACCCAAAGTGTCAGTGTCATTGTCCTGTACCCAAAGTGTCAGTGCCATTATCCTGTACCCCAAGTGTCAGTGCCATTATCCTGTACCCCAAGTGTCAGTGTCATTGTCCTGTACCCAAAGTGTCAGTGCCATTATCCTGTACCCCAAGTGTCAGTGTCATTGTCCTGTACCCAAAGTGTCAGTGTCATTATCCTGTACCCCATGTGTCAGTGCCATTATCCTGTACCCCAAGTGTCAGTGCCATTGTCCTGTACCCCAAGTGTCAGTGTCATTATCCTGTACCCCAAGTGACAGTGTCATTGTCCTGTACCCCAAGTATCAGTGTCATTGTCCTGTACCCCAAGTGTCAGTGTCATTATCCTGTGCCCCAAGTGTCAGTGTTATTATCCTGTACCCCAAGTGTCAGTGTCATTATCCTGTACCCCAAGTATCAGTGTTATTATCCTGTACCCCAAGTATCAGTGTTATTGTCCTGTACCCAAAGTATCAGTGTCATTGTCCTGTAACCCAAGTGACAGTGTCATTTTCCTGTACCCCAAGTGTCAGTGTCATTGTCTTGTACCCCAAGCATCAGTGTCATTATCCTGTACCCCAAGTATCAGTGTCATTGTCCTGTACCCAAGTATCAGTATTATTGCCCTGTGCCTCAAGTGTCAGTGTTATTATCCTGTACCCCAAGTATCAGTGTTATTATCCTGTACCCCAAGTATCAGTGTTATTGTCCTGTACCCAAAGTATCAGTGTCATTGTCCTCTAACCCAAGTGTCAGTGCCATTGTTCTGTACCCAAGTATCAGTGTCATTGTCCCGTACCCAAATATCAGTGTTATTGCCCTGTACCCCAAGCGTCAGTGTCATTGTCCTGTAACCCAAGCGTCAGCGTCATTATCCTGTACCCCAAGTGTCAGTGTCATTGTCCTGTACCCAAAGTATCAGTGTCATTGTCCTGTACCCCAAGTATCAGTGTTATTATCCTGTACCCCAAGTATCAGTGTTATTGTCCTGTACCCAAAGTATCAGTGTCATTGTCCTGTACCCCAAGTATCAGTGTTATTATCCTGTACCCCAAGTGTCAGTGTCATTGTCCTGTACCCAAGTATCAGTGTTATTGCCCTGTGCCCCAAGTGTCATTGTATTGTACCCCAAGTATCAGTGTTATTATCCTGTACCCCAAGTGTCAGTGTCATTGTCCTGTACCCGAAGTGTCAGTGTCATTATCCTGTACCCCATGTGTCAGTGTCATTGTCCTGTACCCAAAGTGTCAGTGTCATTGTCTTGTACCCCAAGCATCAGTGTCATTGTCCTGTACCCCAAGTGTCAGTGTCATTGTCCTGTAACCCAAGTGTCAGTGTCATTGTCCCGTACCCAAATATCAGTGTTATTGCCCTGTACCCCAAGCGTCAGTGTCATTGTCCTGTACCCCAAGCGTCAGTGTCATTGTCCTGTACCCCAAGTGTCAGTGTCATTATCCTGTACCCAAAGTGTCAGTGTCATTGTCCTGTACCCCAAGTGTCAGTGTCATTGTCCTGTACCCCAAGTGTCAGTGTCATTGTCCTGTACCCCAAGTGTCAGTGTCATTATCCTGTACCCCAAGTGTCAGTGTCATTATCCTGTACCCCAAGTGTCAGTGTCATTATCCTGTACCCCAAGTGTCAGTGTCATTATCCTGTACCCCAAGTGTCAGTGTCATTATCCTGTACCCCAAGTGTCAGTGTCATTATCCTGTACCCCAAGTGTCAGTGTCATTATCCTGTACCCCAAGTGTCAGTGCCATTATCCTGTACCGCAACTGTCAGTGCCATTATCTTGTACCCCAAGTGTCAGTGTCATTATCCTGTACCCCAAGTGTCAGTGTCATTATCCTGTACCCCAAGTATCAGTGCCATTATCCTGTACCGCAAGTGTCAGTGCCATTATCTTGTACCCCAAGTGTCAGTGTCATTATCCTGTACCTCAAGTGTCAGTGTCTTTATCCTGTACCCAAGTATCAGTGTTATTGCCCTGTGCCCCAAGTGTCATTGTATTGTACCCCAAGTATCAGTGTCATTGTCCTGTACCCCAAGTGTCAGTGTCATTATCCTGTACCCCAAGTGTCAGTGTCATTATCCTGTACCCCAAGTGTCAGTGTCATTATCCTGTACCCCAAGTGTCAGTGTCATTGTCCTGTACCCCAAGTGTCAGTGTCATTGTCCTGTACCCCAAGTATCAGTGTTATTATCCTGTACCCCAAGTGTCAGTGTCATTATCCTGTACCCCAAGTGTCAGTGTCATTATCCTGTACCCCAAGTGTCAGTGTCATTATCCTGTACCCCAAGTGTCAGTGTCATTGTCCTGTACCCAAGTATCAGTGTTATTGCCCTGTGCCCCAAGTGTCATTGTATTGTACCCCAAGTATCAGTGTTATTATCCTGTACCCCAAGTGTCAGTGTCATTGTCCTGTACCCGAAGTGTCAGTGTCATTATCCTGTACCCCATGTGTCAGTGTCATTGTCCTGTAACCCAAGTGTCAGTGTCATTGTCCTGTACCCAAAGTGTCAGTGTCATTGTCTTGTACCCCAAGCATCAGTGTCATTGTCCTGTACCCAAAGTGTCAGTGTCATTGTCCTGTACCCCAAGTGTCAGTGTCATTGTCCTGTACCCCAAGTGTCAGTGTCATTGTCCTGTACCCCAAGTGTCAGTGTCATTATCCTGTACCCCAAGTGTCAGTGTCATTATCCTGTACCCCAAGTGTCAGTGCCATTATCCTGTACCCCAAGCATCAGTGTCATTGTCCTGTAACCCAAGTGTCAGTGTCATTGTCCCGTACCCAAATATCAGTGTTATTGCCCTGTACCCCAAGCGTCAGTGTCATTGTCCTGTACCCCAAGCGTCAGTGTCATTGTCCTGTACCCCAAGTGTCAGTGTCATTATCCTGTACCCAAAGTGTCAGTGTCATTGTCCTGTACCCCAAGTGTCAGTGTCATTGTCCTGTACCCCAAGTGTCAGTGTCATTGTCCTGTACCCCAAGTGTCAGTGTCATTATCCTGTACCCCAAGTGTCAGTGTCATTATCCTGTACCCCAAGTGTCAGTGCCATTATCCTGTACCCCAAGTGTCAGTGTCATTATCCTGTACCCCAAGTGTCAGTGTCATTATCCTGTACCCCAAGTGTCAGTGTCATTATCTTGTACCCCAAGTGTCAGTGCCATTATCCTGTACCGCAAGTGTCAGTGCCATTATCTTGTACCCCAAGTGTCAGTGTCATTATCCTGTACCTCATGTGTCAGTGTCATTATCCTGTACCCCAAGTATCAGTGCCATTATCCTGTACCGCAAGTGTCAGTGCCATTATCTTGTACCCCAAGTGTCAGTGTCATTATCCTGTACCCCAAGTGTCAGTGTCAATGTCCTGTACCCCAAGTGTCAGTGTCATTGTCCTGTACCCCAAGTGTCAGTGTCATTATCCTGTACCCAAGTGTCAGTGTCATTATCCTGTACCCCAAGTGACAGTGTCATTGTCCTGTACCCCAAGTGTCAGTGTCATTGTCCTGTACCCCAAGTATCAGTGTCATTATCCTGTACCCCAAGTGTCAGTGTCATTATCCTGTGCCCCAAGTGTCAGTGTTATTATCCTGTACCCCAAGTGTCAGTGTCATTATCCTGTACCCCAAGTATCAGTGTTATTATCCTGTACCCCAAGTATCAGTGTTATTGTCCTGTACCCAAAGTATCAGTGTCATTGTCCTGTAACCCAAGTGACAGTGTCATTGTCCTGTACCCCAAGTGTCAGTGTCATTGTCTTGTACCCCAAGCATCAGTGTCATTATCCTGTACCCCAAGTATCAGTGTCATTGTCCTGTACCCAAGTATCAGTATTATTGCCCTGTGCCTCAAGTGTCAGTGTTATTATCCTGTACCCCAAGTATCAGTGTTATTATCCTGTACCCCAAGTATCAGTGTTATTGTCCTGTACCCAAAGTATCAGTGTCATTGTCCTCTAACCCAAGTGTCAGTGCCATTGTTCTGTACCCAAGTATCAGTGTCATTGTCCCGTACCCAAATATCAGTGTTATTGCCCTGTACCCCAAGCGTCAGTGTCATTGTCCTGTAACCCAAGCGTCAGCGTCATTATCCTGTACCCCAAGTGTCAGTGTCATTGTCCTGTACCCAAAGTATCAGTGTCATTGTCCTGTACCCCAAGTATCAGTGTTATTATCCTGTACCCCAAGTATCAGTGTTATTGTCCTGTACCCAAAGTATCAGTGTCATTGTCCTGTACCCCAAGTATCAGTGTTATTATCCTGTACCCCAAGTGTCAGTGTCATTGTCCTGTACCCAAGTATCAGTGTTATTGCCCTGTGCCCCAAGTGTCATTGTATTGTACCCCAAGTATCAGTGTTATTATCCTGTACCCCAAGTGTCAGTGTCATTGTCCTGTACCCGAAGTGTCAGTGTCATTATCCTGTACCCCATGTGTCAGTGTCATTGTCCTGTACCCAAAGTGTCAGTGTCATTGTCTTGTACCCCAAGCATCAGTGTCATTGTCCTGTACCCCAAGTGTCAGTGTCATTGTCCTGTAACCCAAGTGTCAGTGTCATTGTCCCGTACCCAAATATCAGTGTTATTGCCCTGTACCCCAAGCGTCAGTGTCATTGTCCTGTACCCCAAGCGTCAGTGTCATTGTCCTGTACCCCAAGTGTCAGTGTCATTATCCTGTACCCAAAGTGTCAGTGTCATTGTCCTGTACCCCAAGTGTCAGTGTCATTGTCCTGTACCCCAAGTGTCAGTGTCATTATCCTGTACCCCAAGTGTCAGTGTCATTATCCTGTACCCCAAGTGTCAGTGTCATTATCCTGTACCCCAAGTGTCAGTGTCATTATCCTGTACCCCAAGTGTCAGTGTCATTATCCTGTACCCCAAGTGTCAGTGTCATTATCCTGTACCCCAAGTGTCAGTGTCATTATCCTGTACCCCAAGTGTCAGTGCCATTATCCTGTACCGCAAGTGTCAGTGCCATTATCTTGTACCCCAAGTGTCAGTGTCATTATCCTGTACCCCAAGTGTCAGTGTCATTATCCTGTACCCCAAGTATCAGTGCCATTATCCTGTACCGCAAGTGTCAGTGCCATTATCTTGTACCCCAAGTGTCAGTGTCATTATCCTGTACCTCAAGTGTCAGTGTCTTTATCCTGTACCCAAGTATCAGTGTTATTGCCCTGTGCCCCAAGTGTCATTGTATTGTACCCCAAGTATCAGTGTCATTGTCCTGTACCCCAAGTGTCAGTGTCATTATCCTGTACCCCAAGTGTCAGTGTCATTATCCTGTACCCCAAGTGTCAGTGTCATTATCCTGTACCCCAAGTGTCAGTGTCATTGTCCTGTACCCCAAGTGTCAGTGTCATTGTCCTGTACCCCAAGTATCAGTGTTATTATCCTGTACCCCAAGTGTCAGTGTCATTATCCTGTACCCCAAGTGTCAGTGTCATTATCCTGTACCCCAAGTGTCAGTGTCATTGTCCTGTACCCCAAGTGTCAGTGTCATTGTCCTGTACCCCAAGTGTCAGTGTCATTATCCTGTACCCCAAGTGTCAGTGTCATTATCCTGTACCCCAAGTGTCAGTGTCATTGTCCTGTACCCCAAGTGTCAGTGTCATTGTCCTGTACCCCAAGTATCAGTGTCATTATCCTGTGCCCCAAGTGTCAGTGTTATTATCCTGTACCCCAAGTGTCAGTGTCATTATCCTGTACCCCAAGTATTAGTGTTATTATCCTGTACCCCAAGTATCAGTGTTATTATCCTGTACCCCAAGTATCAGTGTTATTGTCCTGTACCCAAAGTATCAGTGTCATTGTCCTCTAACCCAAGTGTCAGTGCCATTGTTCTGTACCCAAGTATCAGTGTCATTGTCCCGTACCCAAATATCAGTGTTATTGCCCTGTACCCCAAGCGTCAGTGTCATTGTCCTGTAACCCAAGCGTCAGCGTCATTATCCTGTACCCCAAGTGTCAGTGTCATTGTCCTGTACCCCAAGTATCAGTGTTATTGTCCTGTACCCAAAGTATCAGTGTCATTGTCCTGTACCCCAAGTATCAGTGTTATTATCCTGTACCCCAAGTGTCAGTGTCATTGTCCTGTAACCCAAGTGTCAGTGTCATTTTCCTGTACCCCAAGTGTCAGTGTCATTGTCCTGTAACCCAAGTGTCAGTGTCATTGTCCTGTACCCCAAGTGTCAGTGTCATTGTCTTGTACCCCAAGTATCAGTGTTATTATCCTGTACCCCAAGTGTCAGTGTCATTGTCCTGTA
Organism: Ranitomeya imitator; assembly: GCF_032444005.1. Taxonomy (NCBI): domain Eukaryota; kingdom Metazoa; phylum Chordata; class Amphibia; order Anura; family Dendrobatidae; genus Ranitomeya; species Ranitomeya imitator. Next base: position 72,088,161 of record NC_091282.1, on the reverse strand, counting down.
CCCCAAGTATCAGTGTCATTGTCCTGTACCCCAAGTATCAGTGTTATTATCCTGTACCCCAAGTGTCAGTGTCATTGTCCTGTAACCCAAGTGTCAGTGTCATTGTCCTGTACCCCAAGTGTCAGTGTCATTGTCTTGTACCCCAAGTATCAGTGTTATTATCCTGTACCCCAAGTGTCAGTGTCATTGTCCTGTACCCCAAGTGTCAGTGTTATTATCCTGTACCCCAAGTGTCAGTGTCATTGTCCTGTACCCCAAGTGTCAGTGTCATTGTCTTGTACCCCAAGTATCAGTGTTATTATCCTGTACCCCAAGTGTCAGTGTCATTGTCCTGTACCCCAAGTATCAGTGTTATTATCCTGTACCCCAAGTGTCAGTGTCATTGTCCTGTAACCCAAGTGTCAGTGTCATTGTCTTGTACCCCAAGTATCAGTGTTATTATCCTGTACCCCAAGTGTCAGTGTCATTGTCCTGTACCCCAAGTATCAGTGTCATTGTCCTGTACCCCAAGTATCAGTGTTATTATCCTGTACCCCAAGTGTCAGTGTCATTGTCCTGTAACCCAAGTGTCAGTGTCATTGTCCTGTACCCCAAGTGTCAGTGTCATTGTCTTGTACCCCAAGTATCAGTGTTATTATCCTGTACCCCAAGTGTCAGTGTCATTGTCCTGTACCCCAAGTGTCAGTGTTATTATCCTGTACCCCAAGTGTCAGTGTCATTGTCCTGTACCCCAAGTGTCAGTGTCATTGTCTTGTACCCCAAGTATCAGTGTTATTATCCTGTACCCCAAGTGTCAGTGTCATTGTCCTGTACCCCAAGTATCAGTGTTATTATCCTGTACCCCAAGTGTCAGTGTCATTGTCCTGTAACCCAAGTGTCAGTGTCATTGTCCTGTACCCCAAGTGTCAGTGTCATTGTCTTGTACCCCAAGTATCAGTGTTATTATCCTGTACCCCAAGTATCAGTGTCATTGTCCTGTACCCCAAGTATCAGTGTTATTATCCTGTACACCAAGTATCAGTGTCATTGTCCCGTACCCAAATATCAGTGTTATTGCCCTGTACCCCAAGCATCAGTGTCATTGTCCTGTACCCCAAGCGTCAGTGTCATTGTCCTGTACCCCAAGCGTCAGTGTCATTATCCTGTACCCAAAGTGTCAGTGTCATTGTCCTGTACCCCAAGTGTCAGTGTCATTATCCTGTACCCAAAGTGTCAGTGTCATTATCCTGTACCCCAAGTGTCAGTGTCATTATCCTGTACCCCAAGTATCAGTGCCATTCTCCTGTACCCCAAGTATCAGTGCCATTGTCCTGTACCGCAAGTGTCAGTGCCATTATCCTGTACCCCAAGTGTCAGTGTTATTATCCTGTACCCCAAGTGTCATTGTATTGTACCCCAAGTGTCAGTGTCATTATCCTGTACCCCAAGTGTCAGTGTCATTATCCTGTACCCCAAGTGTCAGTGTCATTGTCCTGTACCCCAAGTATCAGTGTTATTATCTTGTACCCCAAGTATCAGTGTTATTGTCCTGTACCCAAATTATCAGTGTCATTGTCCTGTAACCCAAGTGTCAGTGCCATTGTTCTGTACCCAAGTATCAGTGTCATTGTCCCGTACCCAAATATCAGTGTTATTGCCCTGTACCCAAAGCGTCAGTGTCATTATCCTGTAACCCAAGCATCAGCGTCATTATCCTGTACCCCAAGCGTCAGTGTCATTATCCTGTACCCAAAGTGTCATTGTCATTGTCCTGTACCCCAAGTGTCAGTGTCATTATCTTGTACCCCAAGTGTCAGTGTCATTGTCCTGTACCCCAAGTGTCAGTGTCATTGTCCTGTACCCCAAGTGTCAGTGTCATTATCCTGTACCCCAAGTGTCAGTGTCATTATCTTGTACCCCAAGTGTCAGTGTCATTATCTTGTACCCCAAGTGTCAGTGTCATTATCCTGTACCCCAAGTGTCAGTGTCAATATCCTGTACCCAAGTATCAGTGTTATTGTCCTGTACCCCAAGTATCAGTGTCATTGTCCTGCACCCCAAGTGTCATTGTATTGTACCCCAAGTATCAGTGTCATTGTCCTGTACCCCAAGTGTCAGTGTCATTATCCTGTACCCCAAGTGTCAGTGTCATTATCCTGTACCCCAAGTGTCAGTGTCATTATCCTGTACCCCAAGTGTCAGTGTCATTGTCCTGTACCCCAAGTGTCAGTGTCATTGTCCTGTACCCCAAGTATCAGTGTTATTATCCTGTGCCCCAAGTGTCAGTGTCATTGTCCTGTACCCAAGTATCAGTATTATTGCCCTGTGCCACAAGTGTCAGTGTTATTATCCTGTACCCCAAGTGTCAGTGTCATTATCCTGTACCCCAAGTGTCAGTGTCATTGTCCTGTACCCCAAGTGTCAGTGTCATTATCCTGTAGCCCAAATGTCAGTGTCATTGTCCTGTACCTCAAGTATCAGTGTTATTGTCCTGTACCCAAAGTATCAGTGTCATTGTCCTGCACCCCAAGTGTCAGTGTCATTATCCTGTACCCCAAGTGTCAGTGTCATTGTCCTGTACCCAAAGTGTCAGTGTCATTGTCCTGTACCCAAAGTGTCAGTGCCATTATCCTGTACCCCAAGTGTCAGTGTCATTGTCCTGTACCCAAAGTGTCAGTGTCATTATCCTGTACCCCAAGTGTCAGTGCCATTATCCTGTACCCCAAGTATCAGTGTTATTGTCCTGTACCCAAAGTATCAGTGTCATTGTCCTGCACCCCAAGTGTCAGTGTCATTATCCTGTACCCCAAATGTCAGTGTCATTTTCCTGTACCTCAAGTATCAGTGTTATTGTCCTGTACCCAAAGTATCAGTGTCATTATCCTGCACCCCAAGTGTCAGTGTCATTGTCCTGTACCCAAAGTGTCAGTGTCATTGTCCTGTACCCAAAGTGTCAGTGTCATTGTCCTGTACCCAAAGTGTCAGTGCCATTATCCTGTACCCCAAGTGTCAGTGCCATTATCCTGTACCCCAAGTGTCAGTGTCATTGTCCTGTACCCAAAGTGTCAGTGCCATTATCCTGTACCCCAAGTGTCAGTGTCATTGTCCTGTACCCAAAGTGTCAGTGTCATTATCCTGTACCCCATGTGTCAGTGCCATTATCCTGTACCCCAAGTGTCAGTGCCATTGTCCTGTACCCCAAGTGTCAGTGTCATTATCCTGTACCCCAAGTGACAGTGTCATTGTCCTGTACCCCAAGTGTCAGTGTCATTGTCCTGTACCCCAAGTATCAGTGTCATTATCCTGTACCCCAAGTGTCAGTGTCATTATCCTGTGCCCCAAGTGTCAGTGTTATTATCCTGTACCCCAAGTGTCAGTGTCATTATCCTGTACCCCAAGTATCAGTGTTATTATCCTGTACCCCAAGTATCAGTGTTATTGTCCTGTACCCAAAGTATCAGTGTCATTGTCCTGTAACCCAAGTGACAGTGTCATTGTCCTGTACCCCAAGTGTCAGTGTCATTGTCTTGTACCCCAAGCATCAGTGTCATTATCCTGTACCCCAAGTATCAGTGTCATTGTCCTGTACCCAAGTATCAGTATTATTGCCCTGTGCCTCAAGTGTCAGTGTTATTATCCTGTACCCCAAGTATCAGTGTTATTATCCTGTACCCCAAGTATCAGTGTTATTGTCCTGTACCCAAAGTATCAGTGTCATTGTCCTCTAACCCAAGTGTCAGTGCCATTGTTCTGTACCCAAGTATCAGTGTCATTGTCCCGTACCCAAATATCAGTGTTATTGCCCTGTACCCCAAGCGTCAGTGTCATTGTCCTGTAACCCAAGCGTCAGCGTCATTATCCTGTACCCCAAGTGTCAGTGTCATTGTCCTGTACCCAAAGTATCAGTGTCATTGTCCTGTACCCCAAGTATCAGTGTTATTATCCTGTACCCCAAGTATCAGTGTTATTGTCCTGTACCCAAAGTATCAGTGTCATTGTCCTGTACCCCAAGTATCAGTGTTATTATCCTGTACCCCAAGTGTCAGTGTCATTGTCCTGTACCCAAGTATCAGTGTTATTGCCCTGTGCCACAAGTGTCATTGTATTGTACCCCAAGTATCAGTGTTATTATCCTGTACCCCAAGTGTCAGTGTCATTGTCCTGTACCCGAAGTGTCAGTGTCATTATCCTGTACCCCATGTGTCAGTGTCATTGTCCTGTACCCAAAGTGTCAGTGTCATTGTCTTGTACCCCAAGCATCAGTGTCATTGTCCTGTACCCCAAGTGTCAGTGTCATTGTCCTGTAACCCAAGTGTCAGTGTCATTGTCCTTTACCCCAAGTGTCAGTGTCATTGTCCTTTACCCCAAGTGTCAGTGTCATTGTCCTGTACCCAAATATCAGTGTTATTGCCCTGTACCCCAAGCGTCAGTGTCATTGTCCTGTACCCCAAGCGTCAGTGTCATTGTCCTTTACCCCAAGTGTCAGTGTCATTATCCTGTACCCAAAGTGTCAGTGTCATTGTCCTGTACCCCAAGTGTCAGTGTCATTGTCCTGTACCCCAAGTGTCAGTGTCATTGTCCTGTACCCCAAGTGTCAGTGTCATTATCCTGTACCCCAAGTGTCAGTGTCATTATCCTGTACCCCAAGTGTCAGTGTCATTATCCTGTACCCCAAGTGTCAGTGTCATTATCCTGTACCCCAAGTGTCAGTGTCATTATCCTGTACCCCAAGTGTCAGTGTCATTATCCTGTACCCCAAGTGTCAGTGTCATTATCCTGTACCCCAAGTGTCAGTGCCATTATCCTGTACCGCAAGTGTCAGTGCCATTATCTTGTACCCCAAGTGTCAGTGTCATTATCCTGTACCCCAAGTGTCAGTGTCATTATCCTGTACCCCAAGTATCAGTGCCATTATCCTGTACCGCAAGTGTCAGTGCCATTATCTTGTACCCCAAGTGTCAGTGTCATTATCCTGTACCTCAAGTGTCAGTGTCTTTATCCTGTACCCAAGTATCAGTGTTATTGCCCTGTGCCCCAAGTGTCATTGTATTGTACCCCAAGTATCAGTGTCATTGTCCTGTACCCCAAGTGTCAGTGTCATTATCCTGTACCCCAAGTGTCAGTGTCATTATCCTGTACCCCAAGTGTCAGTGTCATTATCCTGTACCCCAAGTGTCAGTGTCATTGTCCTGTACCCCAAGTGTCAGTGTCATTGTCCTGTACCCCAAGTATCAGTGTTATTATCCTGTACCCCAAGTCTCAGTGTCATTATCCTGTACCCCAAGTGTCAGTGTCATTATCCTGTACCCCAAGTGTCAGTGTCATTGTCCTGTACCCCAAGTGTCAGTGTCATTGTCCTGTACCCCAAGTGTCAGTGTCATTATCCTGTACCCCAAGTGTCAGTGTCATTATCCTGTACCCCAAGTGTCAGTGTCATTGTCCTGTACCCCAAGTGTCAGTGTCATTGTCCTGTACCCCAAGTATCAGTGTCATTATCCTGTGCCCCAAGTGTCAGTGTTATTATCCTGTACCCCAAGTATCAGTGTCATTATCCTGTACCCCAAGTATTAGTGTTATTATCCTGTACCCCAAGTATCAGTGTTATTATCCTGTACCCCAAGTATCAGTGTTATTGTCCTGTACCCAAAGTATCAGTGTCATTGTCCTCTAACCCAAGTGTCAGTGCCATTGTTCTGTACCCAAGTATCAGTGTCATTGTCCCGTACCCAAATATCAGTGTTATTGCCCTGTACCCCAAGCGTCAGTGTCATTGTCCTGTAACCCAAGCGTCAGCGTCATTATCCTGTACCCCACGTGTCAGTGTCATTGTCCTGTACCCCAAGTATCAGTGTTATTGTCCTGTACCCAAAGTATCAGTGTCATTGTCCTGTACCCCAAGTATCAGTGTTATTATCCTGTACCCCAAGTGTCAGTGTCATTGTCCTGTAACCCAAGTGTCAGTGTCATTGTCTTGTACCCCAAGTATCAGTGTTATTATCCTGTACCCCAAGTGTCAGTGTCATTGTCCTGTAACCCAAGTGTCAGTGTCATTATCCTGTACCCCAAGTGTCAGTGTCATTGTCCTGTAACCCAAGTGTCAGTGTCATTGTCCTGTACCCCAAGTGTCAGTGTCATTGTCTTGTACCCCAAGTATCAGTGTTATTATCCTGTACCCCAAGTGTCAGTGTCATTGTCCTGTACCCCAAGTATCAGTGTCATTGTCCTGTACCCCAAGTATCAGTGTTATTATCCTGTACCCCAAGTGTCAGTGTCATTGTCCTGTAACCCAAGTGTCAGTGTCATTGTCCTGTACCCCAAGTGTCAGTGTCATTGTCTTGTACCCCAAGTATCAGTGTTATTATCCTGTACCCCAAGTGTCAGTGTCATTGTCCTGTAACCCAAGTATCAGTGTCATTGTCCCGTACCCAAATATCAGTGTTATTGCCCTGTACCCCAAGCATCAGTGTCATTGTCCTGTACCCCAAGCGTCAGTGTCATTGTCCTGTACCCCAAGCGTCAGTGTCATTATCCTGTACCCAAAGTGTCAGTGTCATTGTCCTGTACCCCAAGTGTCAGTGTCATTGTCCTGTACCCCAAGTGTCAGTGTCATTATCGTGTACCCCAAGTGTCAGTGTCATCATCTTGTACCCCAAGTGTCAGTGTCATTATCCTGTACCCCAAGTGTCAGTGTCATTATCCTGTACCCCAAGTGTCAGTGTCATTATCCTGTACCCCAAGTATCAGTGCCATTATCCTGTACCCCAAGTATCCGTGCCATTGTCCTGTACCGCAAGTGTCAGTGCCATTATCCTGTACCCCAAGTGTCAGTGTTATTATCCTGTACCCCAAGTGTCATTGTATTGTACCCCAAGTGTCAGTGTCATTATCCTGTACCCCAAGTGTCAGTGTCATTATCCTGTACCCCAAGTGTCAGTGTCATTGTCCTGTACCCCAAGTATCAGTGTTATTATCTTGTACCCCAAGTATCAGTGTTATTGTCCTGTACCCAAATTATCAGTGTCATTGTCCTGTAACCCAAGTGTCAGTGCCATTGTTCTGTACCCAAGTATCAGTGTCATTGTCCCGTACCCAAATATCAGTGTTATTGCCCTGTACCCAAAGCGTCAGTGTCATTATCCTGTAACCCAAGCATCAGCGTCATTATCCTGTACCCCAAGCGTCAGTGTCATTATCCTGTACCCAAAGTGTCATTGTCATTGTCCTGTACCCCAAGTGTCAGTGTCATTATCTTGTACCCCAAGTGTCAGTGTCATTGTCCTGTACCCCAAGTGTCAGTGTCATTGTCCTGTACCCCAAGTGTCAGTGTCATTATCCTGTACCCCAAGTGTCAGTGTCATTATCTTGTACCCCAAGTGTCAGTGTCATTATCTTGTACCCCAAGTGTCAGTGTCATTATCCTGTACCCCAAGTGTCAGTGTCAATATCCTGTACCCAAGTATCAGTGTTATTGTCCTGTACCCCAAGTATCAGTGTCATTGTCCTGCACCCCAAGTGTCATTGTATTGTACCCCAAGTATCAGTGTCATTGTCCTGTACCCCAAGTGTCAGTGTCATTATCCTGTACCCCAAGTGTCAGTGTCATTATCCTGTACCCCAAGTGTCAGTGTCATTATCCTGTACCCCAAGTGTCAGTGTCAATATCCTGTACCCAAGTATCAGTGTTATTGTCCTGTACCCCAAGTATCAGTGTCATTGTCCTGCACCCCAAGTGTCATTGTATTGTACCCCAAGTATCAGTGTCATTGTCCTGTACCCCAAGTGTCAGTGTCATTATCCTGTACCCCAAGTGTCAGTGTCATTATCCTGTACCCCAAGTGTCAGTGTCATTATCCTGTACCCCAAGTGTCAGTGTCATTGTCCTGTACCCCAAGTGTCAGTGTCATTGTCCTGTACCCCAAGTATCAGTGTCATTGTCCTGCACCCCAAGTGTCAGTGTCATTATCCTGTACCCCAAGTGTCAGTGTCATTGTCCTGTACCCAAAGTGTCAGTGTCATTGTCCTGTACCCAAAGTGTCAGTGCCATTATCCTGTACCCCAAGTGTCAGTGTCATTGTCCTGTACCCAAAGTGTCAGTGTCATTATCCTGTACCCCAAGTGTCAGTGCCATTATCCTGTACCCCAAGTATCAGTGTTATTGTCCTGTACCCAAAGAATCAGTGTCATTGTCCTGCACCCCAAGTGTCAGTGTCATTATCCTGTACCCCAAATGTCAGTGTCATTGTCCTGTACCTCAAGTATCAGTGTTATTGTCCTGTACCCAAAGTATCAGTGTCATTGTCCTGCACCCCAAGTGTCAGTGTCATTATCCTGTACCCCAAGTGTCAGTGTCATTGTCCTGTACCCAAAGTGTCAGTGTCATTGTCCTGTACCCAAAGTGTCAGTGTCATTGTCCTGTACCCAAAGTGTCAGTGCCATTATCCTGTACCCCAAGTGTCAGTGCCATTATCCTGTACCCCAAGTGTCAGTGTCATTGTCCTGTACCCAAAGTGTCAGTGCCATTATCCTGTACCCCAAGTGTCAGTGTCATTGTCCTGTACCCAAAGTGTCAGTGTCATTATCCTGTACCCCATGTGTCAGTGCCATTATCCTGTACCCCAAGTGTCAGTGCCATTGTCCTGTACCCCAAGTGTCAGTGTCATTATCCTGTACCCCAAGTGTAAGTGCCATTACCCTGTACCCCAAGTGTCATTGTCCTGTACCCCAAGTGTCATTGCTACTATCCTGTACCGCAAGTGTCAGTGCCATTGTCCTGTACCGCAAGTGTCAGTGTCATTATCCTGTACCCCAAGTGTCAGTGTCATTGTCCTGTAACCCAAGTGTCAGTGTCATTGTCCTGTACCCAAGTATCAGTATTATTGCCCTGTGCCCCAAGTGTCAGTGTCATTATCCTGTACCCCAAGTATCAGTGTTATTATCCTGTACCCCAAGTATCAGTGTTATTGTCCTGTACCCAAAGTATCAGTGTCATTGTCCTGTAACCCAAGTGTCAGTGTCATTATCCTGTACCCCAAGTGTCAGTGTCATTGTCCTGTACCCAAAGTGTCAGTGTCATTGTCCTGTACCCAAAGTGTCAGTGCCATTATCCTGTACCCCAAGTGTCAGTGTCATTGTCCTGTACCCAAAGTGTCAGTGTCATTATCCTGTACCCCAAGTGTCAGTGCCATTATCCTGTACCCCAAGTATCAGTGTTATTGTCCTGTACCCAAAGTATCAGTGTCATTGTCCTGCACCCCAAGTGTCAGTGTCATTATCCTGTACCCCAAATGTCAGTGTCATTGTCCTGTACCTCAAGTATCAGTGTTATTGTCCTGTACCCAAAGTATCAGTGTCATTATCCTGCACCCCAAGTGTCAGTGTCATTGTCCTGTACCCAAAGTGTCAGTGTCATTGTCCTGTACCCAAAGTGTCAGTGTCATTGTCCTGTACCCAAAGTGTCAGTGCCATTATCCTGTACCCCAAGTGTCAGTGCCATTATCCTGTACCCCAAGTGTCAGTGTCATTGTCCTGTACCCAAAGTGTCAGTGCCATTATCCTGTACCCCAAGTGTCAGTGTCATTGTCCTGTACCCAAAGTGTCAGTGTCATTATCCTGTACCCCATGTGTCAGTGCCATTATCCTGTACCCCAAGTGTCAGTGCCATTGTCCTGTACCCCAAGTGTCAGTGTCATTATCCTGTACCCCAAGTGACAGTGTCATTGTCCTGTACCCCAAGTGTCAGTGTCATTGTCCTGTACCCCAAGTATCAGTGTCATTATCCTGTACCCCAAGTGTCAGTGTCATTATCCTGTGCCCCAAGTGTCAGTGTTATTATCCTGTACCCCAAGTGTCAGTGTCATTATCCTGTACCCCAAGTATCAGTGTTATTATCCTGTACCCCAAGTATCAGTGTTATTGTCCTGTACCCAAAGTATCAGTGTCATTGTCCTGTAACCCAAGTGACAGTGTCATTGTCCTGTACCCCAAGTGTCAGTGTCATTGTCTTGTACCCCAAGCATCAGTGTCATTATCCTGTACCCCAAGTATCAGTGTCATTGTCCTGTACCCAAGTATCAGTATTATTGCCCTGTGCCTCAAGTGTCAGTGTTATTATCCTGTACCCCAAGTATCAGTGTTATTATCCTGTACCCCAAGTATCAGTGTTATTGTCCTGTACCCAAAGTATCAGTGTCATTGTCCTCTAACCCAAGTGTCAGTGCCATTGTTCTGTACCCAAGTATCAGTGTCATTGTCCCGTACCCAAATATCAGTGTTATTGCCCTGTACCCCAAGCGTCAGTGTCATTGTCCTGTAACCCAAGCATCAGCGTCATTATCCTGTACCCCAAGTGTCAGTGTCATTGTCCTGTACCCAAAGTATCAGTGTCATTGTCCTGTACCCCAAGTATCAGTGTTATTATCCTGTACCCCAAGTATCAGTGTTATTGTCCTGTACCCAAAGTATCAGTGTCATTGTCCTGTACCCCAAGTATCAGTGTTATTATCCTGTACCCCAAGTGTCAGTGTCATTGTCCTGTACCCAAGTATCAGTGTTATTGCCCTGTGCCACAAGTGTCATTGTATTGTACCCCAAGTATCAGTGTTATTATCCTGTACCCCAAGTGTCAGTGTCATTGTCCTGTACCCGAAGTGTCAGTGTCATTATCCTGTACCCCATGTGTCAGTGTCATTGTCCTGTACCCAAAGTGTCAGTGTCATTGTCTTGTACCCCAAGCATCAGTGTCATTGTCCTGTACCCCAAGTGTCAGTGTCATTGTCCTGTAACCCAAGTGTCAGTGTCATTGTCCTTTACCCCAAGTGTCAGTGTCATTGTCCTTTACCCCAAGTGTCAGTGTCATTGTCCTGTACCCAAATATCAGTGTTATTGCCCTGTACCCCAAGCGTCAGTGTCATTGTCCTGTACCCCAAGCGTCAGTGTCATTGTCCTTTACCCCAAGTGTCAGTGTCATTATCCTGTACCCAAAGTGTCAGTGTCATTGTCCTGTACCCCAAGTGTCAGTGTCATTGTCCTGTACCCCAAGTGTCAGTGTCATTGTCCTGTACCCCAAGTGTCAGTGTCATTATCCTGTACCCCAAGTGTCAGTGTCATTATCCTGTACCCCAAGTGTCAGTGTCATTATCCTGTACCCCAAGTGTCAGTGTCATTATCCTGTACCCCAAGTGTCAGTGTCATTATCCTGTACCCCAAGTGTCAGTGTCATTATCCTGTACCCCAAGTGTCAGTGTCATTATCCTGTACCCCAAGTGTCAGTGCCATTATCCTGTACCGCAAGTGTCAGTGCCATTATCTTGTACCCCAAGTGTCAGTGTCATTATCCTGTACCCCAAGTGTCAGTGTCATTATCCTGTACCCCAAGTATCAGTGCCATTATCCTGTACCGCAAGTGTCAGTGCCATTATCTTGTACCCCAAGTGTCAGTGTCATTATCCTGTACCTCAAGTGTCAGTGTCTTTATCCTGTACCCAAGTATCAGTGTTATTGCCCTGTGCCCCAAGTGTCATTGTATTGTACCCCAAGTATCAGTGTCATTGTCCTGTACCCCAAGTGTCAGTGTCATTATCCTGTACCCCAAGTGTCAGTGTCATTATCCTGTACCCCAAGTGTCAGTGTCATTATCCTGTACCCCAAGTGTCAGTGTCATTGTCCTGTACCCCAAGTGTCAGTGTCATTGTCCTGTACCCCAAGTATCAGTGTTATTATCCTGTACCCCAAGTCTCAGTGTCATTATCCTGTACCCCAAGTGTCAGTGTCATTATCCTGTACCCCAAGTGTCAGTGTCATTGTCCTGTACCCCAAGTGTCAGTGTCATTGTCCTGTACCCCAAGTGTCAGTGTCATTATCCTGTACCCCAAGTGTCAGTGTCATTATCCTGTACCCCAAGTGTCAGTGTCATTGTCCTGTACCCCAAGTGTCAGTGTCATTGTCCTGTACCCCAAGTATCAGTGTCATTATCCTGTGCCCCAAGTGTCAGTGTTATTATCCTGTACCCCAAGTATCAGTGTCATTATCCTGTACCCCAAGTATTAGTGTTATTATCCTGTACCCCAAGTATCAGTGTTATTATCCTGTACCCCAAGTATCAGTGTTATTGTCCTGTACCCAAAGTATCAGTGTCATTGTCCTCTAACCCAAGTGTCAGTGCCATTGTTCTGTACCCAAGTATCAGTGTCATTGTCCCGTACCCAAATATCAGTGTTATTGCCCTGTACCCCAAGCGTCAGTGTCATTGTCCTGTAACCCAAGCGTCAGCGTCATTATCCTGTACCCCACGTGTCAGTGTCATTGTCCTGTACCCCAAGTATCAGTGTTATTGTCCTGTACCCAAAGTATCAGTGTCATTGTCCTGTACCCCAAGTATCAGTGTTATTATCCTGTACCCCAAGTGTCAGTGTCATTGTCCTGTAACCCAAGTGTCAGTGTCATTGTCTTGTACCCCAAGTATCAGTGTTATTATCCTGTACCCCAAGTGTCAGTGTCATTGTCCTGTAACCCAAGTGTCAGTGTCATTATCCTGTACCCCAAGTGTCAGTGTCATTGTCCTGTAACCCAAGTGTCAGTGTCATTGTCCTGTACCCCAAGTGTCAGTGTCATTGTCTTGTACCCCAAGTATCAGTGTTATTATCCTGTACCCCAAGTGTCAGTGTCATTGTCCTGTACCCCAAGTATCAGTGTCATTGTCCTGTACCCCAAGTATCAGTGTTATTATCCTGTACCCCAAGTGTCAGTGTCATTGTCCTGTAACCCAAGTGTCAGTGTCATTGTCCTGTACCCCAAGTGTCAGTGTCATTGTCTTGTACCCCAAGTATCAGTGTTATTATCCTGTACCCCAAGTGTCAGTGTCATTGTCCTGTAACCCAAGTATCAGTGTCATTGTCCCGTACCCAAATATCAGTGTTATTGCCCTGTACCCCAAGCATCAGTGTCATTGTCCTGTACCCCAAGCGTCAGTGTCATTGTCCTGTACCCCAAGCGTCAGTGTCATTATCCTGTACCCAAAGTGTCAGTGTCATTGTCCTGTACCCCAAGTGTCAGTGTCATTGTCCTGTACCCCAAGTGTCAGTGTCATTATCGTGTACCCCAAGTGTCAGTGTCATCATCTTGTACCCCAAGTGTCAGTGTCATTATCCTGTACCCCAAGTGTCAGTGTCATTATCCTGTACCCCAAGTATCAGTGCCATTATCCTGTACCCCAAGTATCCGTGCCATTGTCCTGTACCGCAAGTGTCAGTGCCATTATCCTGTACCCCAAGTGTCAGTGTTATTATCCTGTACCCCAAGTGTCATTGTATTGTACCCCAAGTGTCAGTGTCATTATCCTGTACCCCAAGTGTCAGTGTCATTATCCTGTACCCCAAGTGTCAGTGTCATTGTCCTGTACCCCAAGTATCAGTGTTATTATCTTGTACCCCAAGTATCAGTGTTATTGTCCTGTACCCAAATTATCAGTGTCATTGTCCTGTAACCCAAGTGTCAGTGCCATTGTTCTGTACCCAAGTATCAGTGTCATTGTCCCGTACCCAAATATCAGTGTTATTGCCCTGTACCCAAAGCGTCAGTGTCATTATCCTGTAACCCAAGCATCAGCGTCATTATCCTGTACCCCAAGCGTCAGTGTCATTATCCTGTACCCAAAGTGTCATTGTCATTGTCCTGTACCCCAAGTGTCAGTGTCATTATCTTGTACCCCAAGTGTCAGTGTCATTGTCCTGTACCCCAAGTGTCAGGGTCATTGTCCTGTACCCCAAGTGTCAGTGTCATTATCCTGTACCCCAAGTGTCAGTGTCATTATCTTGTACCCCAAGTGTCAGTGTCATTATCTTGTACCCCAAGTGTCAGTGTCATTATCCTGTACCCCAAGTGTCAGTGTCAATATCCTGTACCCAAGTATCAGTGTTATTGTCCTGTACCCCAAGTATCAGTGTCATTGTCCTGCACCCCAAGTGTCATTGTATTGTACCCCAAGTATCAGTGTCATTGTCCTGTACCCCAAGTGTCAGTGTCATTATCCTGTACCCCAAGTGTCAGTGTCATTATCCTGTACCCCAAGTGTCAGTGTCATTATCCTGTACCCCAAGTGTCAGTGTCAATATCCTGTACCCAAGTATCAGTGTTATTGTCCTGTACCCCAAGTATCAGTGTCATTGTCCTGCACCCCAAGTGTCATTGTATTGTACCCCAAGTATCAGTGTCATTGTCCTGTACCCCAAGTGTCAGTGTCATTATCCTGTACCCCAAGTGTCAGTGTCATTATCCTGTACCCCAAGTGTCAGTGTCATTATCCTGTACCCCAAGTGTCAGTGTCATTGTCCTGTACCCCAAGTGTCAGTGTCATTGTCCTGTACCCCAAGTATCAGTGTCATTGTCCTGCACCCCAAGTGTCAGTGTCATTATCCTGTACCCCAAGTGTCAGTGTCATTGTCCTGTACCCAAAGTGTCAGTGTCATTGTCCTGTACCCAAAGTGTCAGTGCCATTATCCTGTACCCCAAGTGTCAGTGTCATTGTCCTGTACCCAAAGTGTCAGTGTCATTATCCTGTACCCCAAGTGTCAGTGCCATTATCCTGTACCCCAAGTATCAGTGTTATTGTCCTGTACCCAAAGAATCAGTGTCATTGTCCTGCACCCCAAGTGTCAGTGTCATTATCCTGTACCCCAAATGTCAGTGTCATTGTCCTGTACCTCAAGTATCAGTGTTATTGTCCTGTACCCAAAGTATCAGTGTCATTGTCCTGCACCCCAAGTGTCAGTGTCATTATCCTGTACCCCAAGTGTCAGTGTCATTGTCCTGTACCCAAAGTGTCAGTGTCATTGTCCTGTACCCAAAGTGTCAGTGTCATTGTCCTGTACCCAAAGTGTCAGTGCCATTATCCTGTACCCCAAGTGTCAGTGCCATTATCCTGTACCCCAAGTGTCAGTGTCATTGTCCTGTACCCAAAGTGTCAGTGCCATTATCCTGTACCCCAAGTGTCAGTGTCATTGTCCTGTACCCAAAGTGTCAGTGTCATTATCCTGTACCCCATGTGTCAGTGCCATTATCCTGTACCCCAAGTGTCAGTGCCATTGTCCTGTACCCCAAGTGTCAGTGTCATTATCCTGTACCCCAAGTGTAAGTGCCATTACCCTGTACCCCAAGTGTCATTGTCCTGTACCCCAAGTGTCATTGCTACTATCCTGTACCGCAAGTGTCAGTGCCATTGTCCTGTACCGCAAGTGTCAGTGTCATTATCCTGTACCCCAAGTGTCAGTGTCATTGTCCTGTAACCCAAGTGTCAGTGTCATTGTCCTGTACCCAAGTATCAGTATTATTGCCCTGTGCCCCAAGTGTCAGTGTCATTATCCTGTACCCCAAGTATCAGTGTTATTATCCTGTACCCCAAGTATCAGTGTTATTGTCCTGTACCCAAAGTATCAGTGTCATTGTCCTGTAACCCAAGTGTCAGTGTCATTGTCCTGTACCCCAAGTGTCAGTGTCATTATCTTGTACCCCAAGCATCAGTGTCATTATCCTGTACCCCAAGTATCAGTGTCATTGTCCTGTACCCAAGTATCAGTATTATTGCCCTGTGCCCCAAGTGTCAGTGTTATTATCCTGTACCCCAAGTATCAGTGTTATTATCCTGTACCCAAGTATCAGTGTCATTGTCCCGTACCCAAATATCAGTGTTATTGCCCTGTACCCCAAGCGTCAGTGTCATTGTCCTGTAACCCAAGCGTCAGCGTCATTATCCTGTACCCCAAGCGTCAGTGTCAGTCCTGTACCCCAAGTGTCAGTGTCATTATCCTGTACCCCAAGTGTCAGTGTCATTGTCCTGTACCCCAGGTATCAGTGTTATTATCCTGTACCCCAAGTATCAGTGTTATTGTCCTGTACCCAAAGTATCAGTGTCATTGTCCTGTAACCCAAGTGTCAGTGTCATTGTCCTGTACCCAAAGTGTCAGTGTTATTATCCTGTACCCCAAGTGTCAGTGCCATTCTCCTGTACCCCAAGTGTCAGTGTCATTGTCCTGTACCCAAAGTGTCAGTGCCATTATCCTGTACCCCAAGTGTCAGTGTCATTGTCCTGTACCCAAAGTGTCAGTGTCATTATCCTGTACCCCATGTGTCAGTGCCATTATCCTGTACCCCAAGTGTCAGTGCCATTGTCCTGTACCCCAAGTGTCAGTGTCATTATCCTGTACCCCAAGTGTAAGTGCCATTACCCTCTACCCCAAGTGTCATTGTCCTGTACCCCAAGTATCAGTGTCATTGTCCTGTACCCCAAGTGTCATTGCTACTATCCTGTACCGCAAGTGTCAGTGCCATTGTCCTGTACCGCAAGTGTCAGTGTCATTATCCTGTACCCGAAGTGTCAGTGTTATTGTCCTGTAACCCAAGTGTCAGTGTCATTGTCCTGTACCCAAGTATCAGTATTATTGCCCTGTGCCCCAAGTGTCAGTGTCATTATCCTGTACCCCAAGTATCAGTGTTATTATCCTGTACCCCAAGTATCAGTGTTATTGTCCTGTACCCAAAGTATCAGTGTCATTGTCCTGTAACCCAAGTGTCAGTGTCATTGTCCTGTACCCCAAGTGTCAGTGTCATTGTCTTGTACCCCAAGCATCAGTGTCATTGTCCTGAACCCCAAGTGTCAGTGTCATTGTCCTGCACCCCAAGTGTCAGTGTCATTATCCTGTACCCCAAGTGTAAGTGCCATTACCCTGTACCCCAAGTGTCATTGTCCTGTACCCCAAGTATCAGTGTCATTGTCCTGTACCCCAAGTGTCATTGCTACTATCCTGTACCGCAAGTGTCAGTGTCATTATCCTGTACCCGAAGTGTCAGTGTCATTGTCCTGTAACCCAAGTGTCAGTGTCATTGTCCTGTACCCAAGTATCAGTATTATTGCCCTGTGCCCCAAGTGTCAGTGTTATTATCCTGTACCCCAAGTGTCAGTGTCATTATCCTGTACCCCAAGTATCAGTGTTATTATCCTGTACCCCAAGTATCAGTGTTATTGTCCTGTACCCAAAGTATCAGTGTCATTGTCCTGTAACCCAAGCATCAGTGTCATTATCCTGTACCCCAAGTGTCAGTGTCATTGTCCCGTACCCAAATATCAGTGTTATTGCCCTGTACCCCAAGCGTCAGTGTCATTGTCCTGTAACCCAAGCGTCAGCGTCATTATCCTGTACCCCAAGCTTCAGTGTCATTGTCCTGTACCCCAAGTGTCAGTGTCATTATCCTGTACCCAAAGTGTCAGTGTCATTGTCCTGTACCCCAAGTGTCAGTGTCATTGTCCTGTACCCCAAGTGTCAGTGTCATTGTCCTGTACCCCAAGTGTCAGTGTCATTATCCTGTACCCCAAGTGTCAGTGTCATCATCTTGTACCCCAAGTGTCAGTGTCATTATCCTGTACCCCAAGTGTCAGTGTCATTATCCTGTACCCCAAGTGTCAGTGTCATTATCCTGTACCCCAAGTATCAGTGCCATTATCCTGTACCCCAAGTATCAGTGTCATTGTCCTGTACCGCAAGTGTCATTGTATTGTACCCCAAGTATCAGTGTCATTGTCCTGTACCCCAAGTGTCATTGTCCTGTACCCCAAGTGTCAGTGTCATTGTCCTGTACCCCAAGTGTCAGTGTCATTATCCTGTACCCCCAGTGTCAGTGTCATTATCCTGTACCCCAAGTGTCAGTGTCATTATCCTGTACCCCAAGTGTCAGTGTCATTATCCTGTACCCAAAGTGTCAGTGTCATTATCCTGTACCCCAAGTGTCAGTGTCATTATCCTGTACCCTAAATGAAATGTCAGTGTCATTATCCTGTACCCCAAGTGTCAGTGTCATTGTCCTGTACCCCAAGTGTCAGTGTCATTGTCCTGTACCCCAAGTATCAGTGTTATTATCCTGTACCCCAAGTGTCAGTGCCATTGTTCTGTACCCAAGTATCAGTGTCCTTGTCCCGTACCCAAATATCAGTGTTATTGCCCTGTACCCCAAGCTTCAGCGTCATTATCCTGTACCCCAAGCGTCAGTGTCATTGTCCTGTACCCCAAGTGTCAGTGTCATCATCCTGTACCCCAAGTGTCAGTGTCATTGTCCTGTACCCCAAGTGTCAGTGTCATTGTCCTGTACCCCAAGTGTCAGTGTCATTGTCCTGTACCCCAAGTGTCAGTGTCATTATCCTGTACCCCAAGTGTCAGTGTCATTATCTTGTACCCCAAGTGTCAGTGTCATTATCTTGTACCCCAAGTGTCAGTGTCATTATCCTGTACCCCAAG
The DNA here is from genome assembly GCF_032444005.1 of Ranitomeya imitator. Taxonomy (NCBI): domain Eukaryota; kingdom Metazoa; phylum Chordata; class Amphibia; order Anura; family Dendrobatidae; genus Ranitomeya; species Ranitomeya imitator. Next base: position 72,069,904 of record NC_091282.1, on the reverse strand, counting down.
TGTCAGTGTCATTATCCTGTACCCCAAGTGTCAGTGTCATTGTCCTGTACCGCAAGTGTCAGTGCCATTATCCTGTACCCAAGTATCAGTGTTATTGTCCTGTACCCCAAGTATCAGTGTCATTGTCCTGTACCCCAAGTGTCATTGTATTGTACCCCAAGTATCAGTGTCATTATCCTGTACCCCAAGTGTCATTGTATTGTACCCCAAGTATCAGTGTCATTATCCTGTACCCCAAGTGTCAGTGTCATTGTCCTGTACCCCAAGTGTCAGTGTCATTGTCCTGTACCCCAAGTATCAGTGTTATTATCCTGTACCCCAAGTGTCAGTGTCATTGTCCTGTACCCCAAGTATCAGTGTCATTGTCCTGTACCCAAGTATCAGTATTAATGCCCTGTGCCCCAAGTGTCAGTGTTATTATCCTGTACCCCAAGTGTCAGTGTCATTATCCTGTACCCCAAGTGTCAGTGTCATTGTCCTGTACCCCAAGTGTCAGTGTCATTATCCTGTAGCCCAAATGTCAGTGTCATTGTCCTGTACCCCAAGTATCAGTGTCATTATCCTGTACCCCAAGTATCAGTGTTATTGTCCTGTACCCCAAGTGTCAGTGTCATTATCCTGTACCCAAAGTATCAGTGTCATTGTCCTGCACCCCAAGTGTCAGTGTCATTATCCTGTACCCCAAGTGTCAGTATTATTATCCTGTACCCCAAGTGTCAGTGCCATTATCCTGTACCCCATGTGTCAGTGCCATTATCCTGTACCCCAAGTGTCAGTGCCATTGTCCTGTACCCCAAGTGTCAGTGTCATTGTCCTGTACCCCAAGTGTCAGTGTCATTATCCTGTACCCCAAGTGTAAGTGCCATTACCCTGTACCCCAAGTGTCATTGTCCTGTACCCCAAGTATCAGTGTCATTGTCCTGCACCCCAAGTGTCAGTGTCATTATCCTGTACCCCAAGTGTCAGTGTCATTATCCTGTACCCGAAGTGTCAGTGTCATTGTCCTGTAACCCAAGTGTCAGTGTCATTGTCCTGTACCCCAAGTGTCAGTGTCATTGTCCTGTACCCCAAGTGTCAGTGTCATTATCCTGTACCCCAAGTGTCAGTGTCATTATCCTGTACCCCAAGTGTCAGTGTCATTGTCCTGTACCCCAAGTGTCAGTGTCATTGTCCTGTACCCCAAGTGTCAGTGTTATTGTCCTGTACCCCAAGTGTCAGTGTCATTATCCTGTACCCCAAGTGTCAGTGTCATTATCCTGTACTCCAAGTGTCAGTGCCATTATCCTGTACCCCAAGTGTCAGTGTCATTGTCCTGTACCACAAGTGTCAGTGTCATTATCCTGTACCACAAGTGTCATACCTATAGTCTCGGCTCATCAGCCCTCCCTTTGTCTCCTTAGATTGGCCTGGACACCGCTTACTGGACTGCAGTAAACCAGTTCTTCATCTGGGGCAGTTTGGCGGTGTACTTTGCCATCAGTTTCACCACGTACAGTGACGGCATGTATCTGATCTTCACGGGCTCGTTCCCCTTCATCGGTGAGTGACCTGTGCTTTTTTCATGTTCATTTGTTTGTATATAACGTTGACACATCGGTGTGGTGGTACCCAGAGATGTAACAGCCATGTTTTCTTCTCCATCAGGGACGGCTCGGAATTCTCTGAACCAGCCCAGCATCTGGCTCGCCATCTTCCTGACAATGGTGCTCTGCGTGCTGCCGGTGGTGGCCTACAGGTTCCTGAGATCACAGCTCAAACCCACATTCAGCGACAGGGTAAGAAGCCGCTGCCGTGATTTGTTCTCATTACATGGTAGGACCGCAAGTCTCAGGAACTATAGTGTGGCTGTGATTATTGACTGTTGAACGATTTTTCAGACTCCTACATTAGCTGCAAAAATATAAAGCTCGTTCTAAACTGAAATTACTGTTAAATTCTGATAATCTGGCATCCTCAGGACAGCATAGTGCAAAGCGATCAGAAATGGTTATCTACTGAGCGCCTATTGTATGGGGCACGATGGGGCATGAGAGGAGGGACCACCAACATCAGACGTAGCTGAACCTGGCGATACATTACAGTAGGAACCTCAGAATCCATCCTGATTATCTGGATATATTGGTTTTCAGTTTCAGGTCACTGTTTGCTGTAAGTAAAATGAAATATTTCTGTTTACATCCAGGAGTTGGAAGCACAGAACAGATTTTTGCACTGACGGAGACTTAGATTAGGTCGCTAGTCACACCTTATTACAAGCAGAAAAATAGCACAGGGTCAAAACCCGCAATTCTCTCTCCTTCAAGTGGCCAACAGCACAGAGAAAAATATATAAAATATAACTTTTATTAATTCATATTAAAAAAAACTACCTTATAAAAAGTGTCCAAGTGCCAAAAACAAAAACACTTAACCACAACATGTCCGAACGGACCAAACAACATAGGGATCCGAATATTAGTTGCAATAAGAACCCTATATAATGTAATCATGACCAGTTCCAATTCCGATCCACATTTAGGTTAGATACCAAATCATATACGTTTATAGACTATGAAATTAAACCAAGGATCCCAGTATTAAGTACGATGTTTGATCCGCAAAAAATCACAGTCTCCACGTGGACTTGCTTACTTGGGTGCATGCATAAATTCCCACACTATTTTGCAAAGCAAGTAATCTGGAAAGATCTCACCCATCAGCAGCTCCGGTGCCGACCATTAGTTCTTCCCTTCCAGGTAGCCGCTCTGTAAGCCAGGAAAATGGGGTAGTCTTGCCCTATTATGCCCTGTAAAGGCTATTGCGGCCCTAACCACAAATTGCTCCCGCCCTTACAATGGCAGTCCACAGCTGACCCTTTTGTCAATAGCCCTAAACATCCCTGTGCACGTTCTTATTGCAACTAATATTCGGATCCCTATGTTGTTTGGTCCGTTCGGACATGTTGTGGTTAAGTGTTTTTGTTTTTGGCACTTGGACACATTTTTTATAAGGTAGTTTTTTTTAATATGAATTAATAAAAGTTATATTTTATATATTTTTCTCTGTGCTGTTGGTCACACCTTATTACAAGCCCAAAGCCTGTGTGAGAAGGCCTAGGTCAGCAGAAGAGTACGTGCTCATTCAGACATCAGTGATTTATCTCTCATCCAAAAAAATAAAAAGATTTCCAGTTTCTCCTACCAAAAAACATGAAAACATGAAAGTTTGATATTATATAAGTGGCACACTGATGGCATCTGAGTGCTGTCCGATTTTATCTTTTTTTTCACAGACCCATAGACTTGCATTGGTGAGTTTAATTTGTGACTGTGATAAAATGAAGACGTGTCTCCATGTTTTGGTTCAGATTGCTCAGACATCAGAAAAACATAGACACGTGTACAGTCCTAAAGATTATAGTGATTGAGTTCTATCCATGAAAAAAGTATGATGTGCACACAGCCACTGACACACGACATGATGCCGTTACACGCAATCTGATGCTCCCAGTGTTCCCCACACACAGTATGTTCTTCCCACAGCCTGCCACACAGTATGATGCCGTTACACACAATCTGATGCTCCCAGTGTGCCCCACACACAGTATGTTCTTCCCACAGCCTGCCACACAGTATGATGCCGTTACACGCAATCTGATGCTCCCAGTGTGCCCCACACACAATATGTGGTTCCCACAGCCTGCCACACAGTATGATGCCGTTACACGCAATCTGATGCTCCCAGTGTGCCCCACACACAATATGTGGTTCCCACAGCCTGCCACACAGTATGATGCCGTTACACACAATCTGATGCTCCCAGTGTGCCCCACACACAATATGTGGTTCCCACAGCCTGCCACACAGTATGATGCAGTTACACGCAATCTGATGCTCCCAGTGTTCCCCACACACAGTATGTGGTTCCCACAGCCTGCCACACAGTATGATGTCGTTACACGCAATCTGATGCTCCCAGTGTGCCCCACACACAATATCTGGTTCCCACAGCCTGCCACACAGTATGATGCCGTTACACGCAATCTGATGCTCCCAGTGTTCCCCACACACAGTATGTGGTTCCCACAGCCTGCCACACAGTATGATGCCGTTACACGCAATCTGATGCTCCCAGTGTTCCCCACACACAATATGTGGTTCCCACAGCCTCCCACACAGTATGATGCCGTTACACGCAATCTGATGCTCCCAGTGTTCCCCACACACAATATGTGGTTCCCACAGCCTGCCACACAGTATGATGCCGTTACACACAATCTGATGCTCCCAGTGTGCCCCACACACAGTATGTGGTTCCCACAGCCTGCCACACAGTATGATGCCGTTACACACAATCTGATGCTCCCAGTGTGCCCCACACACAGTATGTGGTTCCCACAGCCTGCCATACAGTATGATGCCGTTACACGCAATCTGATGCTCCCAGTGTGCCCCACACACAATATGTGGTTCCCACAGCCTGCCACACAGTATGATGCCGTTACACGCAATCTGATGCTCCCAGTGTTCCCCACACACAGTATGTGGTTCCCACAGCCTGCCACACAGTATGATGCCGTTACACGCAATCTGATGCTCCCAGTGTGCCCCACACACAGTATGTGGTTCCCACAGCCTCCCACACAGTGTGATGCCGTTACACACAATCTGATGCTCCCAGTGTGCCCCACACACAGTATGTGGTTCCCACAGCCTGCCACACAGTATGATGCCGTTACACGCAATCTGATGCTCCCAGTGTTCCCCACACACAGTATGTGGTTCCCACAGCCTGCCACACAGTATGATGCCGTTACACACAATCTGATGCTCCCAGTGTGCCCCACACACAGTATGTGGTTCCCACAGCCTGCCACACAGTATGATTCCGTTACACACAATCTGATGCTCCCAGTGTGCCCCACACACAGTATGTGGTTCCCACAGCCTGCCACACATTATGATGCCGTTACACGCAATCTGATGCTCCCAGTGTTCCCCACACACAGTATGTGGTTCCCACAGCCTGCCACACAGTATGATGCCGTTACACGCAATCTGATGCTCCCAGTGTGCCCCACACACAGTATGTTGTTCCCACAGCCTCCCATGCAGTATGATGCCGTTACACACAATATGATGCTCCCAGTGTGCCCCACACACAGTATGATGCCGCTACACGCAATATGATGCTCCCACTGTTCTAAACACACAGTATATTGTACCCACAGCTGCCGACACAAAGAATGATGCCCCTACACACAATATGATACTCCCACTTTCCCCCACACACAGTACGATGTCCCCACAGGCACCAAAACACAGTATGATGCCCCTACACGCAATATGATGTTCCCAATTTCTCCACACACACAATATATTGTGCCCACAGCTGCTGACACACAGTATGATGCCCCTACACTGAATATGATACTCCCACTGTCCCCCACACACAGTATGATGTCCCCACAGCCACCAACATACAGTATGATGCCCCTACATGCAATAAGATGCTCCCACTGTTCTCCACACACATTATATTGTGCCCACAGCTGCCGACACATAGTATGATGTCGCCACATGCAATATGATACTCCCACTGTCCCCCACACACAGTATGTTGTTCTCACAGCCACTAACACACAGTATGATGCCGCTTCACGCAATATGATGCTCTGTTTGCCCCACACACAGTATGTTGTTCCCACAGCCTCCGACACATGGTATGATGCCCCTACACGCAAATGATGATCCCAGTTTCTTCCACACACAGTAAGATGTCCCCACAGCCATCAACACACAGTATGATGCCCCTACATGTAATATGATGCTCCCAGTGTCCCCTACATATAATATATTATCCCCACAGCTACTGACACACATTATGATGCCCCTATTGCCCCCTACACAGTATATTGTCCCCACAGACGCTGACACAGATTATGCTACACCTCCACTTAACATGATGCTCCCAGTGTCCCCACACACAGTATGATGACACCCATAGTTCATCCCCCCACATCTTGATGCCCCAAATGTTCACCACACAGAATGATGCCTCTATAGTGACACACACACAATATGATGCCCCAAAAACTCATTACAAATAGAATTATACCCCCACGACCACCCACACAATATATGATTCCCCCAAAGTCCATTGACACTGTATGGCATATCCGTGAGAAGAGAGTGAGAAGACCGCAAGAGTGTGCAAGGTCCCAGACAAGAGCTACTGCAGAGTCCTGCTGCCAGGAGAGGTGATTTTAAGATGGGGCCATGAAGCTCTGGGGATATAAGTCCATAGTGACAAATGCGCAATATAAATGTAGTTGTTGTGAAGGAGACAAAAGAGATAGTGATCTGATTCCTACAGGTGTCCATCTGCATTACTTACACCACCCCTGATTGAGGAATCCACTTCTGTCCTACAAAGGCCAGTGTACCCACACAATCCACACCACTTTGTGAACACATTACAGGTGTATATGTAAATGTAAACTGTAACATCCTCTTTACTTACCCTTGGGCATGGGATGGGATGGGAGAGATATATTTTTTACATGCTCATTCCAGCCCTAACCCATCTCTTCAACCTATCGCTATCTTCTGATACCTTCCCCTCTGCCTTTCTGATACCTTCCCCTCTGCCTTCAAACATGCCACCATCACACCCATCATCAAAAAAGCTAACCTTGACCCAACTGCTATGCCCAGCTATCGCCCCATATCACTGCTCCCATTTGCTTCCAAACTCCTTGAGCAGCATGTCCATGCTCAACTTTCCTCCCACCTCTCATCTAACTCTCTTCTTGACAACCTCCAATCTGGCTTCCGCCCCCCCAACACAGCACCAAAACTGCCCTGACAAAAATTACTAATGACTTACTCACAGCCAAAGCTAACAAACAGTTCTCCATAATCCTCCTTCTTGACCTGTCCTCTGCCTTCGACACAGTCGACCACTGCCTACTGCTACAGATTCTTTCTTCCCTTGACATCAAAGACCTTGCCCTGTCTGTTGTGAATTCTGTTGTCGAACTCCCTCCTGTGGTCGTGAATGGTACTTCGGCGAGTTCTGTCTATGGGCTCCCTTTGGTGGCTGTGAGTGAAGCTGCTGCTTCTGAGGTTCCTTACACAGGTGACGTGGTTTATCCTTTGGTTGACTGCTCTATTTAACTCCTCTCAGATCGTTACTCCATGCCAGCTGTCAATGTTTTTGCATTGCTCAAGTTCGCTCCTGGATCTCTCTGGTGACCTGCCTTCTCCTGCAGAAGCTAAGTTCCTGATAGTCATTATTTGTTCTTTGTTTTCTTGTCCATCTGGTTTTCATGATTTTGTCTTGCTAGCTGGAAGCTCTGGGATGCAGAGTGGCCCCTCCGCACCGTGAGTCGGTGCAGAGGTCTTTTTTGCACACTCTGCGTGGTCTTTTGTAGGTTTTTGTGCTGATCGCAAGGTTACCTTTCCTATCCTCTGTCTATTTAGTAAGTCTGGCCTCCCTTTGCTGAAACCTGTTTCTGCGTTTGTGACTTTCATCTTTACTCACAGTCAATATATGTGGGGGGCTTCCTTTACCTTTGGGGAATTTCTCTGAGGCAAGGTAGGCTTTATTTTCTATCTCTAGGGCTAGATAGTTCTTAGGCTGTGACGAGGCACCTAGGGTCTGGTCAGGAGCGCTCCACGGCTATTTCTAGTGTGTGTGATAGGATTAGGGCTTGCGGTCAGCAGAGCTCCCACATCCCAGAGCTCGTCCTGTATGAGGTTTAACTATCAGGTTATTCCGGGTGCTCCTAACCACCAGGTCATAACACCTGTCCTGGATTGCCTCATACCTTTCCGACCGCACATTTAGCGTTTCCCACTCCCACACCACCTCCTCATCCCGCCCTCTCTCTGTTGGAGTCCCTCAAGGCTCTGTTCTAAGGCCCCTACTTTTTTCCATCTAAACCCTTGGTGTAGGACAATTCATAAAGTCCCATGGCTTCCAGTACCACCTGTATGCGGACGACACTCAGATCTACCTCTCTGGCCCAGATGTCACCTCTCTGCTGTCCGGAATTCCGGAGTGTCTATCAGCCATATCCTCCTTCTTCAACTCTCGCTTCCTAAAACTCAATGTAGACAAAACCGAACTCATAATCTTTCCCCCATCTCGCGTTCCCCCCCTACCTGATCTATCTATTACAGTAAAAGGCATCACGCTCTCTCCCGCACCTGAAATTCGCTGCCTCGGGGTAACTCTCGACTCTGCCCTGTCCTTCAAACCGCATGTCCAAACTCTTGCCACCTCCTGTCGTCTCCAACTCAAAAATATTGCCAGAATCCGTTCCTTCCTCAGCCCACATTCTATTAAAACTCTTGTGCATGCCCTCATCATCTCCCGCCTCGATTACTGCAACACCCTCCTCTGTGGCCTCCCCACTAACTCTCTTGCACAACTCAAGTCCATCCTCAACTCTGCTGCCCGGCTAATCCACCTCTCTCCTTGCTACTCCCCTGCTTCTCCCCTCTGCAAATCCCTCCACTGGCTCCCAATTCCCCAACGAATCCAATTCAAACTACTAACGCTGATCTACAAAGCCATCCACAACCTGTCCCCTCCCTATATCTCTGAACTAATCTCCCACTACCTTCCCTCATGTAATCTCCGATCCTCCCAAGACCTCCTACTCTCCTCCACACTTATTCGTTCCTCACACAACCGCCTCCAAGATGTCTCCCGAATATCCCCCTTCTTCCGGAATTCCAAGCCTCAATACGTCCGATTATCCTCCACCCTCGGATCCTTCAGATGGAACCTGGAAACCCATCTCTTCAGGAAAGACTACAGCCTGCAATAACCATTCTGTGGCGTCGCCAACCGCCCGAGCTGCAGCGTCACCAACTACCCGAGCTGCGGCCTCACCAACCTCCCAAGCTGCCGCACCCCCGACCTTCTGTCTTTTCCCTATTATCCCATAGAATGTAAGTCCGCAAGGACAGGGTCCTCTCCCCTCTGTACCAGTCTGTCATTGTAAATTCGTTTACTGTAAACGATATCTGTAACCTGTATGTGACCCCTTTCTCATGTACAGCACCATGGAATTAATGGTGCTATATAAATTAACAATATATTTTTTTGCTTCTTCTAGAAATATCTAACAATGGTTTCTTTAATCTCCAGATTCAAAGGAAAATCAAAGAGGCGAAAAAGCGCCCAGTTCCACCTCCGCGCAAAGTGAAGATACGCCGCACCAGCTCCCGCCGGTCTGGATACGCCTTCTCCCACACACAAGGTTATGGAGACCTCATCACCTCTGGCAAAACTTTCCGTTCCAAGATACCTTTCCACCAAACAGGAAGGTTCTCCCCCAATGAGAGGCGATAAGACAGAGGGCATGACAGCGCCAATCCACGACTATGAATGTCATCGTGCCTCGAGAAAGGACAACGGCTGGTTTCCAACTTTTCCTATTACTGAGCTCCTTGTGGATGAACGAGACGGGATAAAAAGCCATATAAGCAAGTGGCCTCCATGTTTACGTCATGCGGTGGCCATCTTGGATTTGGGGATTTTAAAGAGACAGAAGCTGTTTACTAAAGATTTCAATTATTTAAATGTAACATTTTCAGATATCAGTGCCAAATTTATCACACAGGGATCGATACGTTGCCAAAGGATTTCAAAGCTTATTTTTGTAGAAATTTTCCATTGCACTTGGCTTCCTCGTTTTATAGAAAACCGTTTTACTTTCCTTAATTCTATTTTTGTTTTTGCAACCAATTTTCTTAATGGCATCTTTATATGGATTTGAAAATTCCTCCCGGAATAAGGATTAAATGCTGCCTGAAATGTCACCTGGTAATTAGAACTTTGGTGTCCATAGTGTTGTGATTTCACAAGTTAATAATCATTTTTTGTCCCCATGCTGTTATAATTTAAGCCTGTTTTTTGTGCCTGTATTTAATTATGTAAATTAGCAGGAAACGTAGTGAGATAGAGCAACGCAAAGGGACAAAGTGCCCGTCTGTTCTCCTATATGAGCTTAAAGAAGCCCTCCTCCTCCTCCCATCAAAATTGTTATCCTCTTAATATATTGCAGTCATCATATTATACAGCACTGTGTACTTACAATTGCTCATTTTCCTTTCTACCCAGATAATTCTTCTCTTTTCTATAGGTCTATGACAGGTGATTAAAAACTAACAAGCTGAATCCTTCTAAGCTCTATGTAGAAATAGGAGGTCAGTTTTACCTGCATGAGTCATTAGTCACTGCAAAAGTCCCTGACAGAGCAAGGAGCAGCTGGGAGTTGAAGAGTGGGTGACTCATGTAGGAGAAAAAAGACTTCAGTTTCTACATAAAGCAAAGAAAAGTGAAGAATTAGCTGGGTAGAAAGGCAAAATGAGCAATTGTAAGTACACTGTGCTGTATAATATGATGATTGCAAAATATTAAGATATTAAGAGGATAAAAACGTTGCTTTTTTATTGATGAGAAATTCTCCAAATTCATTTTATACTTTGTGTTTCCATTCCTTACCAATGTCAAAATCTCTGCTTGCTACCAGTGCACAAAAAATAGGTTGGCTCGGATTCATCATTGTCGTTTCTGGGAGTAATTTTAGTAACTTTAGTATTTATGCATTTTGCACCATTTTTAAGTTGTCTTTCTCTTTTTAGTCTTTTTTTATTTTTCTTCGACAACTTTACCAATCCAGATGTTTTTGGATAGATTCATGAAACGCGACTTTTTAACATGTCGCATTTTTGTGGCACATCTGACGACAGTCACTGCCTGGAGTAAAGTTTTTGGATATATATTTTTCCCCAGTTGTAGACTAACGTGCCACATTTTTATGTTAGGATCATGCGACTTTTTGTGCTAAAAAGGCGCAAAAATTGTAAACAACAAAAATAAAGAACATTATTGAACCACGTGCACCATTTTGGACAAAAAAAGTCAACAAATAACACAAGATGTAGAAGGAAAAGGGAATTTAAAAAAAAACCTGCAAATGATGAATCGGAGCCATTGTATTTACACTGCAGCAGAAACATTGTGATAAACCTACCAGCAGTGTGCACGGGACCATGTCAGGAAGGTACTCTGCATCTAGATGTTCAGAAAACTGTACCAACAGCATGCAGAGATCTTGAAATTGATGAGGCATTGTAGCAGTTGTACATTTCATTATACAATAATTGAGATTCAGGCCGAGGCTAATTAGCAAATTTGGCCACAATGCCAGATGCACAGCCAAAGATGTCACAGCATAAAGCATGTGAATGGGGGTTGCACTGTCACCACTACGGTACCTCGACAAGCGAGTTGCAGATAGTCACAACAATTGTTTTTTTGTGACTTGCTTGTCGTACTAACCTAGGGGTCTCCATTATGCCACGATATAGCAGCGGCATAGACCGAATTTTGGCTGTGCCACCACCATGTAGCCCCAGCATTTATATGGCACTATGAGTCATTTAAGGTGTTTAATTTTTCATACCTCTTATAAAGTCACACAAACTAAAAATACACACTTTTATTTATTTTAAATTTCAGACTATTCTAATTAGTTTTTAACCTTCACTATATGCAGGTTCCTTCTAGTTTTGCCAGGATGAAAGAATAATGACCTAGTGAGGAAGGAAAGAAGTCATTCAAAAAGAGATCTTAAAGGGGAATGTGACTTCTTTTTGAAATATCAGCCATAAATACTTGCTAAAACTTGTCGTTTGAAGTGCCAATCAGGAGCCAGAAAAAGTCATCTCTGGCGTCTGACACCTTATAAGCAGCCTACTTCCTGTGAAGTCATGTGGCTCCACCTCTTTCTGCTGATTGGTTCTGGGGGTTCCCTTAGGGGAGGGCTTGTTCCTTCTGATTGGTTCTGAAGGTTCACATAAGGGAGGGGCATGGGTGAAACTGTATTTCCACCTCCCACTTAGAACTTCTGGGATTACTTTATCAAACACATTTGCATCCTCTATTTTTGAGGAATTAGGGCATTTCTACAGCATCTTGTTTACTTTTTCATAGGATACAAGGATTATAGGAGGCAGAAAATCATGGCGGACTAAATAAAATGTGAATATTTTATTTATCAAAACCACGGAAATGGGCAATTGTCATCAGTTACCCAGAAAAATTATTCTAAGATTTTCTCGCCACTTTTTCAGTAAACACTACCTGACTTCATTAGGCATTATACACTTGCAACAACGGGATTGATCCTCCAAAAAGGGCAATCATCTTTCCATGTGTTGCCCTTTAAGAACCACCTTCTTTTTAGTAAAAATATATTATTACTTACTGGTCAGACAATACAGGAAAGATATATATCTTGGCCATTAAAAGGTATCAACCACTGAGGACTCTCAATTCTAAATATTTTTCTGGTCAGACAATAGACATTATCTAAATTTGTCAGCCAAGGACCCCAATAATACCAGTGGCCAAAAAAAAACTGGTGTGGACAAGCAGAGGAGGTGCGTGTTCATTTTAATTATTCACATCCCAGCTGTCGGACCCTCATTGATGCAGCCCCTATTATGACTAGACAGCTCTCCTGTATATAACGTTTCTATATAAAGTGCCTTATAAATTCTCCTGTAAGAGATGTTCAGGGATTTCATTCTTTTAATAGATGTTTATATTACCTGAGATTACATGTAAGATGGGAAGTAACAACCACCATGAGCGCATATCGGATGTAGAAAACCAGTTGTCAGGGCACTTCCAGCTAATAAAATCATTAATGTAACATATGTGTGTATTATGGTCCAAGCACGGACCGTCCGCAGGTCTCTTGGCCCCAACTTGGCAGCCTCGGCAGGTCAGATTAGGCAATGGCAGACAGTCCGAGCATGGACCGTCCCCAGGTCTCTTGGCCCCAACTTGGCAGCCTCGGCAGGTCGGATTAGGCAATGGCAGACAGTCCGAGCACGGACCGTCCCCAGGTCTCTTGGCCCCAACTTGGCAGCCTCGGCAGGTCAGATTAGGCAATGGCAGACAGTCCGAGCACGGACCGTCCCCAGGTCTCTTGGCCCCAACTTGGCAGCCTCGGCAGGTCGGATTAGGCAATGGCAGACAGTCCGAGCACGGACCGTCCCCAGGTCTCTTGGCCCCAACTTGGCAGCCTCGGCAGGTCAGATTAGGCAATGGCAGACAGTCCGAGCACGGACCGTCCCCAGGTCTCTTTGCCCCAACTTGGCAGCCTCGGCAGGTCGGATTAGGCAATGGCAGACAGTCCGAAGACGGACCGTCCCAAGGTCTCTTGGCCCCAACTTGGCAGCCTCGGCAGGTCGGATTAGGCAATGGCAGACAGTCCGAGCACGGACCGTCCCCAGGTCTCTTGGCCCCAACTTGGCAGCCTCGGCAGTTCGGATCAGGCAATGGCAGGCAGTCCGAGCACGGACCGTCCGCAGGTCTCTTGGCCCCAACTTGGCAGCCTCGGCGGGTCGGATTAGGCAATGGCAGACAGTCCGAGCACGGACTGTCCGCAGGTCTCTTGGCCCCAACTTGGCAGCCTCGGCAGGTCGGATTATGCAATGGCAGACAGTCCGGGCTTGGACCATCCGCAGGTCTCTAGGCCCCAACTTGGCAGCCTCGGCAGGTCGGATTAGGCAATTGCAGACAGTCCGGGCTTGGACCGTCCGCAGGTCTCTTGGCCCCAACTTGGCAGCCTCGGCAGGTCATATTAGGTAATGGCAGACAGTCCGGGCTTGGACCATCCACAGGTCTCTTGGCCCCAACTTGGCAGCCTCGGCAGGTCAGATCAAGAGACCGCAGACAGTCCAGGCTCGAACCATAATACACAGATGTGTGTAGCCAACAGGGCATGGTTATCAAGATGATTCCTGGTGAGAAGTATTGATGACCACACCCACTTGGTAAAAAGCAGCATTTACACCAGGTGAAAAAAATATACATACATTTATGCAGGTGACCAGTCATATTTAAAGGATTTGACCGGGTTTAAAGTCTGAAATGTGTCCACCAGCTGGTGCATTTTATGCAGAATCCATGTTATAAAATGTGGTTCTGCTAGGAAGAAGCTGTTGGGGCGGATGGGGTATTCAGGAAAGTGACAACCACCAGTTTTTCTACAACTTTACATCTGATATTCCAGAAATTTAGATAGTCAGGCGATTGTTTCTAGCAAGTCACTGCAGCTTCATCTGGAATTTCGCAACACTAAGCAGAGACTGCATATATCAGTATAATTGATTGTCTTCCCGGAGACTCTGGTCCTCCATTTTATATATTTTTCAATAGCATATTTATATACTTTTATATACTTGTCTAATAAAGTAAAAAAATGAAGAAAAGGCACTTAAATGAAAAAAAATATAAAGGTATCCCAATGCATAATAATGTAATCATTTCATGGATGTTTAATATTTTGCAAGATAATTTAAATATAAAATGTGGTCACTGCCAAAAAAATCACTAGAAACTAAAATATGTACCCCTCACTTCCCCATCACGTTGATGCCTCAATCTTGGAGACATTGCACTATAATATGCTGTGGAGCCCTTGTGCTGTGCAGACATTTTATTATTTTGTATCATTCCTGTCATTTGTTTGTTTCCTGTCTCTGTAACAAATGTAATATTTTTTTTTCACAGATGAATAAATGACTGTATATATATATTCATCCTCTATAGTGGAGTTTAAGCTTTTTGCCTGATTCATCATTTGCAACTTTTTGAATAGTCGCAAAATGTTTTCCAAATGTATTCCAGTCCACCTTTCGAGGGATTTTATGTATCCATGACTATAGCATCAGAACCATGATTAGTGCATGAATACAACTTCAGAACCAACATCAATACATGAATGCAGCACTAGAACCAAAATCAGTACATGAACGCAGCATCAGAACAAAAATTAGTACATGAATGCAGCACCAGAACCATCATCAGAACATAAAGAATCATAATTAGTACATGAATACAGCACCAGCACTATCATGAGTACATGTATGCATCACCAAGCTTAGCACACATAGGAATTGCAATGTCAAGCCAGTTCCTACAATATTCATGAGTTGTTACCAGCCATCATCAGACTGTGGAATATACAGGAATTAGAGTACTGTTATCTATGTGTCATCAGTGACATGTCTATGTGTTTTGCACTTGGACAGACGTTCCATGTGAACACACTGACATGCACAGACCCATAGATTTGAATGAGTCTACTTGTTTAAGTATCTCCAGTACTTGTGAAAATTGTCACCACACGTACCATACACAATGACATGTGAAGGAGGCCTTACAATGTGTCATCCACTGATCCCCCATAACAGTGTGTCATCCACTGATCCCCCATAACAGTATGTCATTCACAGATCGGGCAGCACGGTGGCGCAGTGGTTAGCACTGCAGCCTTGCATCGCTGGAGTCCTGTGTTCTAATCCCACTCAGGACAACATCTGCAAAGAGTTTGTATATTCTCTCCGTGTTTGCGTGGGTTTCCTCCGGGTTCTCCGGTTTCCTCCCACATTCCAAAGACATACTGATAGGGATTCTAGATTGTGAGCCCCATTGGGGACAGTGATGATAATGTGTGCAAAAACTGTAAAGCGCTGCGGAATATGTTAGCGCTATATAAAAATAAAGATTATTATTATTATTATTATTAGATCCCCCATAACAGTGTCCTTCACAGATCCCCCATGTGATGAGGGAGCCGCCGCCATTTTGGATACGGGCATACTAACAGAGATTGGCGTGACTCCATTTTGTCTCCTGGTCACAGGTCTGCAGAGATGAGCGCTCCCGGCCCCCACCTTTTCTCATGAATAAAGTTCCTTTTAGCAGTGTAGCAGGCAGAAGGTACTTCAAAGCTCAATGAGGAAGCCATACCAGCAGGGGACAAGGAGGTGCCTGGGGCCTTAAATAAAGCACGCATATCAAGTGGCCACAGGATACACATTTATTGTGGCCTTCCAGTCAAACCGTCTCCAACATGGAACCATGAATTATGGACACATCGTCTGAGGTACAGGCTCATAAAAAATATCCCCCTCGCCCTAAAGAAATTGCGCATCTGACAGTGCAACTCCCGGGTCCGTGGGAGTTCTGGTACCTGAGATATGGAGATCAGCCTCCCACAGTGACCGAATGGGTCCGGGTTTGGTCCCTGGGCGACCGGCAGAACAAACCTTGTGCGCTGGTACCACCCGTGTGCTCATCTGATCATCCTGAGAGAAGTTATCCCATTTATTAGATATTGGATACAGATCTTGCAGGGAAGCTGAGGGGTGGAGATTCTTAGCCCGCCCAGGTACAGGGGGGAGTGTTGTGAATTCTGTTGTCGAACTCTGTTATGACCTGGTGGTCAGGACAATAATGGACCTGGTGGTTAAGAGCACACGGAATGACCTGATAGTTACTGATAATAAAGGACGAGCTCTGGGACGTGGGAACTCTGCTGACCGCAATCCCTAATCCTATCAAACACACTAGAAATAGCCGTGGATTGCTCCTAACGCTCCCTATGCAACTCGGCACAGCCTAAGGAACTAGCTAGCCCTGAAGATAGAAAAATAAAGCCTACCTTGCCTCAGAGAAATTCCCCAAAGGAAAAGGCAGCCCCCCACATATAATGACTGTGAGTAAAGATGAAAATACAAACACAGAGATGAAATAGATTTAGCAAAGTGAGGCCCGACTTACTGAACAGACCGAGGATAGGAAAGGTTGCTTTGCGGTCAGCACAAAAACCTACAAAAAGACCACGCAGAGGGCGCAAAAAGACCCTCCGCACCGACTCACGGTGCGGAGGCGCTCCCTCTGCGTCCCAGAGCTTCCAGCAAGCAAGACAACAATAAAAATAGCAAGCTGGACAGAAAAATAGCAAACCAAAGAAATACAAGCAGGAACTTAGCTTCTGCTGGGAAGACAGGTCACAAGAATGATCCAGGAGTGAACTAGACCAATACTGGAACATTGACAGGTGGCATGGAGCAAAGATCTAAGTGGAGTTAAATAGAGCAGCCAGCTAACGAATTAACCTCGTCACCTGTGGAAGGAAACTCAGAAACACCCACCAGAGGAAGTCCATGGACAGAACCAGCCGAAGTACCATTCATGACCACAGGAGGGAGTCCGACAACAGAATTCACAACAGAACTCCCTCCTGTGGTCGTGAATGGTGCTTCGGCGAGTTCTGTCTATGGGCTCCCTCTGGTGGCTATGAGTGAAGCTGCTGCTTCTGAGGTTCCTTACACAGGTGACGTGGTTTATCCTTTGGTTGGCTGCTCTATTTAACTCCTCTCAGATCATTACTCCATGCCAGCTGTCAATGTTTTTGCATTGGTTCAGTTCGCTCCTGGATCTCTCTGGTGACCTGCCTTCTCCTGCAGAAGCTAAGTTCCTGATAGTCATTATTTGTTCACTGTTTTCTTGTCCAGCTGGTTATCATGATTTTGTCCTGCTAGCTTTAAGCTCTGGGATGCAGAGT
The DNA here is from genome assembly GCF_032444005.1 of Ranitomeya imitator. Taxonomy (NCBI): domain Eukaryota; kingdom Metazoa; phylum Chordata; class Amphibia; order Anura; family Dendrobatidae; genus Ranitomeya; species Ranitomeya imitator. Next base: position 72,052,476 of record NC_091282.1, on the reverse strand, counting down.
GGCCCCTCCGCACCGTGAGTCGGTGCAGAGGTCTTTTTTGCACACTCTGCGTGGTCTTTTGTAGGTTTTTGTGCTGATCGCAAGGTTACCTTTCCTATCCTCTGTCTATTTAGTAAGTCTGGCCTCCCTTTGCTGAAACCTGTTTCTGCGTTTGTGACTTTCATCTTTACTCACAGTCAATATATGTGGGGGGCTTCCTTTACCTTTGGGGAATTTCTCTGAGGCAAGGTAGGCTTATTTTCTATCTCTAGGGCTAGCTAGTCCTTAGGCTGTGACGAGGCGCCTAGGGAGCGTCAGGAGCGCTCCACGGCTATTTTTAGTGTGTGCGATAGGATTAGGGCTTGCGGTCAGCAGAGCTCCCACATCCCAGAGCTTGTCCTGTATGAGGTTTAACTATAAGGTCATTCCGGGTGCTCCTAACCACCAGGTCATAACAGGGGAGGGACACAGCAGGGTTAAGAGCTGGGGCCCTTGGAGAGTAAGACAGAACAAAGGAAGATGTCTAACTAAGGGAGAGGGTATGCCAGCCAGAGGGGAGCAAGCACACGCTTTCTGGGGGCTGCCCGGCAACTAAGTCTTAGACCTGCAGAACGCTGAGCCCCCCGGCTTCCACAAGCGACCTTCAACCTGGTAAATTGACCTCCAGCTTTATACCTTTAAGCCTTGTCTTATGATTATTATATTTTACTCTGACTGTAACTCTTGATATATTTTGACTGTATATTTTTTGTAATTACCTAGTGCGCCCTTAAGGCAATTAAATCATAAATTAATTTTGGGCTGATACTTTTACTCTGATTGCGAGTCTTAGAATATCCAGCGTGGGTAATAGGGAAGTCTCACCGGCGGTCATTTGCTCTAGGTGCATTTCCCTTATTGACCTGAGAGACAAAGGGGGCGCCAGAGAGCTGTGCCTGTGTAGTTACATCACAGATTGGTAACATGGGAGGAACTGGGTTTCGTTCACACCCCATAACAGTGTGTCATCCACTGATCCCCATAACAGTGTGTCATCCACTGATCCCCTATAACAGTGTGTCACCCACAGATCCCCCATATCAGTGTGTCATTCACAGATCCCCCATAACAGTGAGTCATCCAGAGATCCCCATAACAGTGAGTCATCCATAGATCCCCATAACAGTGTCACCCACAGATCCCCCATAACAGTGTGTCATCCACAGATCCCCATAATATTGTGTCACCCAGAGATCCCCAATAAGTGTGTCACCCATAGATCCCCCATAGCAGTGTGTCACCCACAGATCCCCATAATATTATGTCACCCAGAGATCCCCAATAAGTGTGTCACCCATAGATCCCCCATAGCAGTGTGTCACCCACAGATCCCCCATAACACTGTGTCACCCACAGATCCCCTATAACAGTGTGACACCCACAGATTCCCCGTAACAGTGTGTCATCCACAGGTGCCACATAACAGTGTGTCACTTATAGATCCCCATAACAGTGTGTCATCCACAGATCTTCCATAACAGTGTGTCTGGGGAGCCATTTGTCTTTTTCTTCTGCTTTTCACCCGCAGTCTAACGGGCAAACTGAATGGGTTAATCAGAATTTAGAGACATATCTCAGATGTTTCGTGTCCAAGAATCAGGAGGAATGGGTTACCTACTTCCCGTTGGCTGAATTTGCGGTAAGTAATCATTGTCAAGAATCAACTGGTTAATTTTTCGGGATATGGATTCCATCCGCAGTTTAGTTCTTTCAATGGTAATCACCCTACCGGATTACCAGATGTAGAAAGGTTTTCATCTTCCATTCCTACCATATGGCAGAGAGGGTGACTAATATTTTGCGAAAGATGGGTTCCAAGTATAGGAGTGTGGCTGATCAGAGACGTTTGGTGGGTCCAGACCTGTGTGTTGGTGACTTGGTATGGATGTCCTCGAGAAACTTTAAGCTGAAGGTTATGTCTTGGAAACTAGGTCCCAGGTTTATCGGTCCTTATAAGATCTTAGCGGTCGTAAATCCGGTAGCATTCCGCCTTGCTCTGCCACCTACCTTTAGAATCCATAATGATTTTCACCGTTTGCTTATCAAGAAGTACGTGGCATCTGCAGTACCTTCGCCTCTACCACCTTCTCCTGTCATTATTGATGGTAATCTGGAGGTCCAGATAGCAAAGGTCTTAGACTATGTGCACACTTGCAGACTTTTTGCGTTTTTTTCGCATTTTTGCTATAAAAACGTGAAAAAAACGCATACATTATGCATCCCATCATTTAGAATGCATTCCGCAATTTTTGTGCACATGATGCATTTTTTTCCACGAAAAAAACGCAGCATGTTCATTAATTTTCCACTATATTATTGCATTGGGAACCTCCGGAATAATCTGCAAAAAAACGCACAAAACACGCGGTAAAAACGCAAGAGAAACGAATGCGGATTTCTTGCAGAAAATGCCCTGTTTTGCTCAGGAAGTTTCTGCAAGAAATCCTGAACGTGTGCACATAGCCTTAGACTCTCATCTCGTTCGTTGGTCGCTTCAATATATGGTACATTGGAAGGGGTACAGTCCTGAGGAGAAGATGTGGGTACCAGCTTCTGACGTCCATGCGACCAGACAGGTTTGAACCTTTCATGTTGCACACCCAGATAATCCTGGCCCTGAGGTTCCGGAGCTCCCTCGTACAAGAGGGGGTACTGTCACAGGGTTACCGCTACAGAGCGAAGCCAGAAGACTGCAGCGTCTGGTGGCTCCTACTCCGCCGCTGAGAAGAAGCACTTCTCCAGTGTATTACACGTGTTTGTTTCTTTCAGCAGAAAATGGGTTAATCAGCCATGTTGGAAATTCCTGCGTTCAGCTGAGCTCGGTTAGCCACTCCATTCCCCTATAAAATCTGGGCTCCATTACCAAGTCCTTTTCTGAGTTAGCCATTGCTGCGAGACATAGGAGTGGGAGAAGTTGGTTTTGTGAAGGAGTGCTGGAGGAATTTATTAGGGATTGTTGCTAGGTTTGTATGCTTGGAAATTCCTTCCCTGTTTTGCTTTGTTTTGGATAATAAACCAACATGATCACAGCTGTTCCAAATTAAAAGTAAATTAGTTAATTACAATAAGAGTTTGTTCACATAACCATATAATATGGCCTAGAACTATCTGATGTCTTGTCAGATAGCACTAGGCCCAATGTTATACCATGGGGCAGAGCAGATCTGCATTTTTTTTCTCATATTAATTCGGCATGAGAATAAAAATCACAGCAACTGGCCACCTCCTGATGGGCACCATCAAGAATATTTGTGAAGTGACCAGATAAAGCCCATTATCATTCTTCACCTTGGTTCATCTGGACGTGGCTCTTCTTTAGCACAGGATGTTCGTGAAGGAGTCACAAAAGCATTTTTTTTTACTAAGCAGATATTCTATTTATTGTTCGAATTGTTTTTATTGAAAATGTTCTAATTAATATACAAAATGGAGTTAAACAACATGAAGGAAAAGAAAAGGAAATCACACGGTAACAGTTCCCATAGAACCATATCACATAACCAATCAGCTTTTGTTTTGACCAACAGATTATTTAAGCCTGCCACCACGACAAGGTAGACTCTTTTGGCAGGGCCCTACTCTACTCTAACGTATTAAACATTTCTTAAAATATCCAATAATCTTTTTAGGTATATTTTTATTTATTTTTCTTTAAGGGAATGTGTCACATACATTTTTTAAACCAAGTGAAATCAGATTGTTATAATCTTTTGTATAATCTGTATTTCTGACTGCGGATTATTGTATTCTGTTTCCTGTACATTTATGGAAGCTGCGCTCTTGCCCGTTTGGAGATATGGACATTGGACATATACAGTATATATCGTAAGACATTATAGGGGACTCTATTTCCTTGGGAGATATTTCTATTCATGTTCTCATGTTTAGTGAAATGCAGATTTTATTGTACAGCAAGGGGGAAGAGGTGAGCTGTGACACTACCTACTGTGAATGGTGGATTCTGTTATCTCTCATTGTAATCCTGCTTCTTATGATAATGAGGTGACTGCTAATAAGGGATCTCTTCTGGACATGCCAGTCTATTAGAAAAGTTGTTTCTGTTTATTTTATGATATAAAGGGTGACATACTTTAAAATAAATTCTTGCAAAACTTTAAACTACGATTAAAAGGTTTGGCCATGTTCTGGTTATTGTTGATGAATGTGTTTGAGATGATAGTAATAGTCCTAATATGGCCTTTCTTGAATTTCAGCACCAAATAGGAAATATGGGAAATAGAAATATAGGCTATGCTGAATTTCTACACTAAATGCCTTTAAATCATCTCATATAGTTGTAGATTGTGAGCCCTCGTGGGCAGGGTCCTCTCTCCTCCTGTACTGTGACTTGTATTGTTTAATATTATTGTACTTGTTTTTATTGTGTATACTCCTTTTCCCATGGAAAGTGCCATGGAATAAATGGCGCTATAATAATAAATAATAATAATATTAATAATACTATACACATTGGTTAATAATAACCAGAGAGTGGTCAATGCCCAAAACATAAAAGCTTCATAACACATTCCCACCAAATATTTTGCTAACTAAATCTATTTTAATAAGAGTCATTTAGTTAAATCCTTTGGTCAAATACATAAAGTGCAAAATTACAGTGCCAATGACAAAAGAGAAAACAAATTGTGCGTTATGATAAGTTATTGGGCTGATCAAAGACTGAATGCAATATTTCTCCACAACAAGACCATTAATATGAGGCATACAGGTAGGAATAGCTTCACATTTCTATTACCTGTATGCCCATGTTAATAGGTCATATACATCTTGGGGGGGTGACAGATTCCCTATAAAGCATAAACACGTATTAATTCTAATCTATCAAATATGATGACGACAGCTGTCCAGACCTGCATCCCACCACAGGAAACACTCAGGAGAAATCCCTGGAGAATGCTATCATCCTCAGTGACACAGTCAAGGGTTACGCACCCCCTTCTGCTTTCAGGCAATTTACTCGTGTTAGAGTGCTGCTCAAATGGTTGGCAGCTGTGGGACCCTATTTTCAGAGATAATGTCCTCCACCCAAGTCTCAAAAAGCTGAAAGGGTCTTCAGGAGAGGTGGGTAGTCGAGCTAGGCTATCAGACGGTCACCTCTGTAGCTGTAGTGTCATCTTTCCTATGGTTCTATTCAGGGATGGACAGGGGCGGACATGTTATTGGTGCAACTTGTGCAACTACACATGGGCCAAGAGGTAAAGGGACCCATTTCCACCTTCAAAGCAGATGAAATTGTGCGTTATGATGAGTTATTGGGTTGATCATTAGCATAAATACTGAATGTAACATTTCTCCACAAGACCATTAATATGAAGCATACAGGTAGGAGTAGCTTCACATTTCTATTACCTGTATGCCCATATTAATAGGTCGTATACATCTCGGGGGGGGGGTGACAGATTCCCTATAAAGCATAAACACGTATTAATTCTAATCTATCAAATATGATGACGACAGCTGTCCAGACCTGCATCCCACCACAGGAAACACTCAGGAGAAATCCCTGGAGAATGCTATCATCCTCAGTGACACAGTCAGGGGTTACGCACCCCCTTCTGCTTTCAGGCAATTTACTCGTGTTAGAGTGCTGCTCAAATGGTTGGCAGCTGTGGGACCCTATTTTCAGAGATAATGTCCTCCACCCAAGTCTCAAAAAGCTGAAAGGGTCTTCAGGAGAAGTGGATAGTCGAGCTAGGCTATCAGACGGTCACCTCTGTAGCTGTAGTGTCATCTTTCCTATGGTTCCAATCAGGGGTGGACATTGGTGAACATGTTATTGGTGCAACTTGTGCAACTACACATGGGCCAAGAGGTAAAGGGACCCATTTCCACCTTCAAAGCAGATGAAATTGTGCGTTATGATGAGTTATTGGGTTGATCATTAGCATAAATACTGAATGTAACATTTCTCCACAACAAGACCATTAATATGAAGCATACAGGTAGGAGTAGCTTAACATTTCTATTACCTGTATGCCCATATTAATAGGTCATATACATCTCGGGGGGGGGGGGAAGTGACAGATCCCCTATAAAGCATAAACACGTATTAATTCTAATCTATCAAATATGATGACGACAGCTGTCCAGACCTGCATCCCACCACAGGAAACACTCAGGAGAAATCCCTGGAGAATGCTATCATCCTCAGTGACACAGTCAAGGGTTACGCACCCCCTTCTGCTTTCAGGCAATTTACTCGTGTTAGAGTGATGCTCAAATGTTTGGCAGCTGTGGGACCCTATTTTCAGAGATGATGTCCTCCACCCAAGTCTCAAAAAGCTGAAAGGGTCTTCAGGAGAGATGGGTAGTCGAGCTAGGCTATCAGACGGTCACCTCTGTAGCTGTAGTGTCATCTGTCCTATGGTTCTATTCAGGGATGGACAGGGGCGGACATGTTATTGGTGCAACTTGTGCAACTACACATGGGCCAAGAGGTAAAGGGACCCATTTCCACCTTCAAAGCAGATGAAATTGTGCGTTATGATGAGTTATTGGGTTGATCATTAGCATAAATACTGAATGTAACATTTCTCCACAAGACCATTAATATGAAGCATACAGGTAGGAGTAGCTTCACATTTCTATTACCTGTATGCCCATATTAATAGGTCGTATACATCTCGAGGGGGGGGGGGGTGACAGATTCCCTATAAAGCATAAACACGTATTAATTCTAATCTATCAAATATGATGACGACAGCTGTCCAGACCTGCATCCCACCACAGGAAACACTCAGGAGAAATCCCTGGAGAATGCTATCATCCTCAGTGACACAGTCAGGGGTTACGCACCCCCTTCTGCTTTCAGGCAATTTACTCGTGTTAGAGTGCTCAAATGGTTGGCAGCTGTGGGACCCTATTTTCAGAGATGATGTCCTCCACCCAAGTCTCAAAAAGCTGAAAGGGTCTTCAGGAGAGATGGGTAGTCGAGCTAGGCTATCAGACGGTCACCTCTGTAGCTGTAGTGTCATCTTTCCTATGGTTCTATTCAGGGATGGACAGGGGCGGACATGTTATTGGTGCAACTACACATGGGCCAAGAGGTAAAGGGACCCATTTCCACCTTCAAAGCAGATGAAATTGTGCGTTATGATGAGTTATTGGGTTGATCATTAGCATAAATACTGAATGTAACATTTCTCCACAACAAGACCATTAATATGAAGCATACAGGTAGGAATAGCTTAACATTTCTATTACCTGTATGCCCATATTAATAGGTCATATACATCTCGGGGGGGTGACAGATTCCCTATAAAGCATAAACACGCATTAATTCTAATCTATCAAATATGATGACGACAGCTGTCCAGACCTGCATCCCACCACAGGAAACACTCAGGAGAAATCCCTGGAGAATGCTATCATCCTCAGTGACACAGTCAGGGGTTACGCACCCCCTTCTGCTTTCAGGCAATTTACTCGTGTTAGAGTGCTCAAATGGTTGGCAGCTGTGGGACCCTATTTTCAGAGATGATGTCCTCCACCCAAGTCTCAAAAAGCTGAAAGGGTCTTCAGGAGAGATGGGTAGTCGAGCTAGGCTATCAGACGGTCACCTCTGTAGCTGTAGTGTCATCTTTCCTATGGTTCCAATCAGGGGTGGACAGGGGCGGACATGTTATTGGTGCAACTTGTGCAACTGCATACGGGCCAAGATGTAAGGGGACCCATTTCCACCCCCAAAGCAGATGAAATTGTGCGTTATGATGAGTTATTGGCCTGCAAAGGGTCCATATATTGTTCATGCACAGTGTCCCTCTTCTGTCTGTGTCTTCCAGTGGCTCCAATGTATAATTAATTTCCTGCAATGAGAATCACATCACATTAATAATTTCCAGGCAATCAAGCTCAATACAATGAATGCTATCACTACAAGTATGGGCTTTTGAAAAGTTGAGAGTAAATTGTTTAAAACAGCTAACATAGAAAAATCCAAAAAACACAACATGAAGAGAAAACTCACCAAAACCTTGTCAGATGACAAATGCACTCGCAGGATGCAGCAGGCCCCCGATAATAAATACTAAAGCAGCACAGGTGCGAGCTACTGATGAGAGCAACCACCCACTCGCCCAAACATTGGAGGGGTTGGCTGCCTAGTAGAAAAAATGCACACAGGTAAGGCTTGTATAAGACACTATTCACACAGATAAATGTGATGCACAGTGTCTGGACAACCTATTGATCACGCCCATAGTATTAGCAGGCCGGCCGTCCATCCAGCAATATATATATACATGCAACACACAAGAAACAACATAAAGAGGCCCTGCTGCACCCTGCAAAAAGATGATAAAAAGTGCAAAAAAATGAAAAATTAAATAATGTATGAAATACATTATATGAGGTATAGGTTACAATTTTGGCCAAAATGGATAAGCCCGCAACCCAACGTCAAGGGTCCTCATAAACTTGCGAGTGCTACTCTAATATCAAAAACAGCTAACATAAAAAAATTCAAAAAAACACAACATGAAGAGCAAACTATGCAATGAATGCTATCACTACAACTATGGGCTATTGAAAAGATGAGAGTAAATTGTTTAATCCAACTCTGATAGACCCCATCCAGAAAAGGGATTCCATCCCTCCTTGGATATATCTCTAGCTTTTTGCTGCAGCTCCTTTACTTTATCCATGTTCCTCTATTGAATCATGAGCATATTTAATCTAGGGGCAGCATCCCTCACCTATAACAGCACAAGTGCCCCTTCAATTGCTAACAGACAGTCAAGAGCCATTCTCTTCTGAAGGGCTACCATCCTCATTCAGTGACATCACAAGTAGTAGCTTATGGGGGCAAAACTAACAACCAAAACATTCCGTGAAATGCCGAATAAGAGGTAATGTGGGCGGAGCCAACAACCATAACATTCCGTGACATCATATGACGCATCTAATGGGGGTGGAATCAACAATCCCATCACTCTAAGACATAACAAGGAGCAGCTAATGTGGGCGGAGCCAACAACCACCACATTCCGTGACATCACAAGTAGCAGCTAATGGGTGCGATCCAACAGCCTCACTTCCATTGAAGGACATTGCCCAATAATATACTAGAGATCAAACAATACGAATCCTACCAATGTGGGGAATATTTGAATAGTTTTACTACATATGGAGCTAATATGTAAATACATCGGTGTTGTACAAGGATTTCCCAATATTGGTTGGATTTATATTTTTGATCTGAACTGTATATTACTATATGTCTCAATAACATCCGACAATTACATAATTATCTTCATGTAAAGGTACCGTCACACTAGACGATATCGCTAGCGATCCGTGACGTTGCAGCGTCCTCGCTAGCGATATCGTCCAGTGTGACAGCGACCAACGATCAGGCCCCTGCTGTGCTGTCGCTGGTCGGGGAAGAAAGTCCAGAACTTTATTTCGTCGCTGGATCTCCCGCAGACATCGCTGAATCGGCGTGTGTGACACCGATTCAGCGATGTCTTCACTGGTAACCAGGGTAAACATCGGGTAACTAAGCGCAGGGCCGCGCTTAGTAACCCGATGTTTACCCTGGTTACCATCCTAAAAGTAAAAAAACACTACATACTTACCTACAGCCGTCTGTCCCCGGCGCTGTGCTCTGCACTACTCCTGTACTGGCTGTGAGCGTCGGTCAGCCGGAAAGCAGAGCGGTGACGTCACCGCTCTGCTTTCCGGCCGCTGTGCTCACAGTCAGTGCAGGAGGAGTGCAGAGCACAGCGCTGGAGGACAGACGGCTGTAGGTAAGTATGTAGTGTTTGTTTTTTTTACTTTTAGGATGGTAACCAGGGTAAACATCGGGTTACTAAGCGCGGCCCTGCGCTTATTTACCCGATGTTTACCCTGGTTACCGGCATCGTTGGTCGCTGGAGAGCGGTCTGTGTGACAGCTCTCCAGCGACCAAACAGCGATGCTGCAGCGATCCGGATCGTTGTCGGTATCGCTGCAGCGTCACTAAGTGTGACGGTACCTTTACACGTGTTCCCTTTACAGGATATAACTTTAATCTCCCTGATTTCTATGATCCGATAACAATTTATGGCCTAAGGGTAAGTTCACACAGGACTTTTTTGCTGCATTTTTTTATGCTAATTTTCAGTTGCTTTTTACAGTACCAGCAAAGCCTATGAGATTTCAGAAATCTCATGCAGACACATTGGTTTTTTGTGTGATCAGTATTTTGTGCTTTGCTGTGTTTTTTGACATAGAGCATGTCACTTCTTTCAGTGTTTTTGCTGCGTTTTTTCACCCATTGACTTGAATGGGTGTTGAAAAAAACGCAGCAAAAATGCAGAAAAAACGCAGGTATCATTATTTGCTGCGTTTTTGCTGCTGAAAATCCAAGGACATTAGCCTGGAAAAAGAGGAAAAAAACCGCACTAAATACGCACCAAAAAAGTCCTGTGTGAACTTACCCTAAAAATTGAGAAGTTGTCATGTTCCAGTTATGGCTGAGGGGATTCTCTCAATTATAACTAATCTATGAACCTGATGAGCAAGAAAGTCAGAAACCAATAAAATGTGATGGATAATCGGTAAATCATTGTCATTTCTGTACTTGAAGATAAATCCCTTCTCATCCTATATATCTTTTTAACTATTGGAAGAAATGCTGTAAAATGTGGACATCTCCTAATATGAGGGGGTCACTATTTATTTTAGGCCTGTTTACATTATATAGAATAATGACTCCATAATGAATAAAAAATAAATGAGATATAGATGATAGAAGAGAATGAAGGACACAAGAGACGACATAGAGCCGACTTACCTCTCTCTCCGCCGTCCGCAACTGTCACATGGAATGTTGGCTCTGCAGCTCCTTACACAATGTGTGTGATGTCATAATGCAAGGGGCGGAGCCAGAAACCACAACATTCCGTGACATCATCAGCAGGAGCAGCAGTTGTTATTTAACCCCTTCCCGACCCATGACGCCACGTAGGCGTCATGAAAGTCGGTGCCAATCCGACCCATGACGCCTATGTGGCGTCATGGAAAGATCGCGTCCCTGCAGATCGGGTGAAAGGGTTAACTCCCATTTCACCCGATCTGCAGGGACAGGGGGAGTGGTAGTTTAGCCCAGGGGGGTGGCTTCACTCCCCCCACCCCCCCGTGGCTACGATCGCTCTGATTGGCTGTTGAAAGTGAAACTGCCAATCAGAGCGATTTGTAATATTTCACCTATTAAAACTGGTGAAATATTACAATCCAGCCATGGCCGATGCTGCAATATCATCGGCCATGGCTGGAAACACTAATGTGCCCCCACCCCACCGATCGCCCCCCCAACCCTCCGATCTGTCCGGTACACTGCTCCGGCTCCCCTCCGTCCTGTGCTCCACTCCCCCCGTGCTCTTGTCCGCTCCCCCCGTGCTCCAATCACCCCGCGGTGCTCCAATCACCCCCACTGCACTCCGATCCAACCTCCCGTGCTCCGTTCCACCCCCGTGCTCCGTTCCACCCCCCCGTGCTCCGTTCCACCCCCCTGTGCTCCGTTCCACCCCCCTGTGCTCCGTTCCACCCCCCCGTGCTCCGATCCACCCCCCCATGCTCCGATCCCCCACCCCGTGCTCCCCCCCACCCCTTCATACTTACCGATCCTGCCGGGGTCCGTCCGTCTTCTTCCTGGGCGCTGCCATCTTCCAAAATGGCGGGCGCATGCGCAGTGTTAGGGTTAGGGTTTCGGTATGTGCACACGTATTCTGTTCCTCTGCGGATTTTTCCGCTGCGGATTTGATAAATCCGCAGTGCTAAACCGCTGTGGATTTATGGCGGATTTACCGCGGTTTTTCTGCGCATTTCACTGCGGTTTTACAACTGCGATTTTCTATTGGAGCAGTTGTAAAACCGCTGCGGAATCTGCAGAAAGAAGTGACATGCTGCAGAATGTAAACCGCTGCGTTTCCGTGCAGTTTTTCTGCAGCATGTGTACAGCGATTTTTATTTCCCATAGGTTTACATTGAACTGTAAACTCATGGGAAACTGCTGCGGATCCGCAGCGTTTTCCGCAGCGTGTGCACATGCCTTTAGAATTAGGCTATGTGCACACGGTGCGGATTTGGCTGCGGATCCGCAGCGGATTGGCCGCTGCGGATTCGCAGCAGTGTTCCATCAGGGTTACAGTACCATGTAAACCTATGGAAAACCAAATCCGCTGTGCCCATGGTGCGGAAAATACAGCGCGGAAACGCGTTGTATTTTCCGCAGCATGTCAATTCTTTGTGCGGATTCCGCAGCGTTTTACACCTGTTCCTCAATAGGAATCTGCAGGTGAAATCCACACAAAAAACATTGGAAATCCACGGAAAATCCGCAGGTAAAACGCAGTGCCTTTTACCCGCGGATTTTTCAAAAATGATGCTGAAAAATCTCACACGAATCCGCAACGTGGGCACATAGCCTTAGGGTTAGGGTTGGAATTAGGGTTGTGGTTAGGGTTGTGATTAGGGTTATGGCTACAGTTGGGATTAGGGTTAGGGGTGTGTTGTGGTTAGTGTTGGAGGTAGAATTGAGGGGTTTCCACTGTTTAGGCACATCAGGGGTCTCCAAACGCAACATGGCGCCACCATTGATTCCAGCCAATCTTGTATTCAAAAAGTCAAATGGTGCTCCCTCAATTCCGAGCCCCGATGTGTGCCCAAACAGTGGTTTACCCCCACATATGGGGTACCAGCATACTCAGGATAAACTGCGCAACAATTACTGGGGTCCAATTTCTCCTGTTACCCTTGTGAAAATAAAAAAATGCTTGCTAAAACATCATTTTTGAGGAAAGAAAAATTATTTTTTATTTTCACGGCTCTGCGTTGTAAACGTCTGTGAAGCACTTGGGGGTTCAAAGTGCTCACCACATATCTAGATAAGTTCCTTGGGGGGTCTAGTTTCTAAAATGGGGTCACTTGTGGGGGGTTTCTACTGTTTAGGCACACCAGGGGCTCTGCAAACGCAACGTGATGCCCGCAGACCATTCCATCAAAGTCTGCATTTCAAAAGTCACTACTTCCCTTCTGAGCCCCGACGTGTGCCCAAACAGTGGTTTACCCCCATACATGGGGTATCAGCGTACTCAGGAGAAACTGGACAACAACTTTTGGGGTCCAATTTCTCCTGTAACCCTTGGGAAAATAAAAAATTATGGGCTAAATAATTATTTTTGAGGAAAGAAAACGTATTTATTATTTTCATGGCTCTGCATTATAAACTTCTATGAAGCACTTGGGGGTTCAAAGTGCTCCCCACACATCTAGATAAGTTCCTTGGGGGGGGTTTAGTTTCCAAAATGGGGTCACTTGTGGGGGGTTTCAACTGTTTAGCCACATCAGGGGCTCTGCAAACGCAACGTGACGCCCGCAGAGCATTCCATCAAAGTCTGCATTTCAAAACGTCACTACTTCAATTCCGAGCCCCGGCATGTGCCCAAACAGTAGTTTACCCCCACATATGGGGTATCAGCGTACTCAGGAGAAACTGGACAACAACTTTTGGGGTCAAATTTTTCCTGTTACCCTTGGGAAAATAAAAAATTGCAGGCTAAAAGATCATTTTTGAGAAAATAATTTTTTTTTTCTTTTCATGGCTCTGCGTTATAAACTTCTGTGAAGCACTTGGGGGTTCAAAGTCCTCACCACACATCTAGATTAGTTCCTTTGGGGGTCTAGTTTCCAAAATGGGGTCATTTGTGGGGGATCTTCAATGTTTAGGCACACAGGGGCTCTCCAAACGTGACATGGTGTCCGCTAATGATTGGAGCTAATTTTCCATTTAAAAAGTCAAATGGCGTGCCTTCCCTTCCGAGCCCTGCCGTGTGCCCAAACAGTGGTTTACCCCCACATATGAGGTATCGGCGTACTCGGGAGAAATTGCCCAACAAATTTTATGATCCATTTTATCCTATTGCCCATGTGAAAATGAAAAAATTGAGGCGAAAATAATTTTTTTGTGAAAAAAAAGTACTTTTTCATTTTTACAGATCAATTTGTGAAGCACCTGAGGGTTTAAAGTGCTCACTAGGCATCTAGATAAGTTCCTTGGGGGGGTCTAGTTTCCAAAATGGGGTCACTTGTGGGGGAGCGCCAATGTTTAGGCACACAGGGGTCTCCAAACGCGACATGGTGTCCGCTAACGATGGAGATAATTTTTCATTCAAAAAGTCAAATGGCGCTCCTTCCCTTCCGAGCCTTACCATGTGCCCAAACAGTGGTTTACCCCCACATGTGAGGTATTGTTGTACTCAGGAGAAATTGCCCAACAAATTAAAGGATCCACTTTATCCTGTTGCCCATGTGAAAATGAAAAAATTGAGGCTAAAAGAATTTTTTGGTGAAAAAAAGTACTTTTTCATTTTTATGGATCAATTTGTGAAGCACCTGGGGGTTCAAAGTGCTCACTATGCATCTAGATAAGTTCCTTGGGGCGTCTAGTTTCCAAAATGGGGTCATTTGTGGGTGAGCTCCAATTTTTAGGCACACGGGGGCTCTCCAAACGTGACATGGTGTCCGCTAAAGAGGGGAGCCAATTTTTCATTCAAAAAGTCAAATGGCGCTCCTTCCCTTCCAAGCCCTGCCGTGCACCCAAACAGTGGTTTACCCCCACATATGAGGTATCCGCGTACTCAGGACAAATTGGACAACAACTTTCATGGTTCAGTTTCTCCTTTTACCATTGGGAAAATAAAATTGTTGCTAAAAGATAATTTTTGTGACTAAAAAGTTAAATGTTCATTTTTTCCTTCCATGTTGCTTCTGCTGCTGTGAAGTACCTGAAGGGTTAATAAACTTCTTGAATGTGGTTTTGAGTACCTTGGGGGGTGCATTTTTTAGAATGGTGTCACTTTTGGGTATTTTCAGCCATATAGACCCCTCAAACTGACTTCAAATGTGAGGTGGTCCCTAAAAAAATGGTTTTATAAATTTCGTTGTAAAAATGAGAAATCGCTGGTCAAATTTTAACCCTTATAACTTCCTAGCAAAAAAAAATTTTGTTTCCAAAATTGTGCTGATGTAAAGTATACATGTGGGAAATGTTATTTATTAACTATTTTGTGTCACATAACTCTCTGGTTTAACAGAATAAAAATTCAAAATGTGAAAATTGCGAAATTTTCAAAATTTTCGCCAAAATTCCGGTTTTATCACAAATAAACGCAGAATTTATTGACCTAAATTTACCACTAACATGAAGCCCAATATGTCACGAAAAAAACAATCTCAGAACCGCTAGGATTCGTTGAAGCGTTCCTGAGTTATTACCTCATAAAGGGACACTGGTCAGAATTGCAAAAAACGGCAAGGTCTTTAAGGTCAAAATAGGCTGGGTCATGAAGGGGTTAAAGCTACCAGAGCAGGCCATACAACCAATTCATTACTATATAAATGAAATGGACTCTAATTATCCACCTTGACCTCTTAAAACTTTTATAAAATGCCAAAATGTCATTATTACCATACAATGTAATTCCGGAGTAGTTTCTACTGATTTGAACAGTGATAAATCACCAATAATAACCTATATATCCCACTTTATTTCAGAAGATTATATTATATGGATGGTTGGATGTAGAGGTGGACATCCTACTGTAGGATAAATGGCCAGTAAATAGAAGAGGACACTACGGCCTATGTTACTATATAGCAGGGTTGGGCTATTAATTCTCCCAAGGGGCTACATGAGAGACCGTAACATATTAATTACAATTATTATTTTATATCTATATATATAATTGTCTAAGGGTTTTTCCGTCTGTCTGTCTGTCTGTCTGTCCTGGAAATCCCGCGTCTCTGATTGGTCGAGGCTGCCAGGCCTCGACCAATCAGCGACGGGTACAGTATCGACGTAGAAATCCCGCGTCGGGCGACGGGCACAGCGACGATGATGTCATAAAGGACGTAGACATCCCGCGTCCCTGATTGGTCGAGGCCGCCAGGCCTCGACCAATCGGCAACGGGCACAGTATCGACGTAGATGTCATAATGGGTCATAATGGTTGCCATGGCAACGATTATGTCATAAAGGTTGCCTCGACCAATCAGCGACGGGCACAGTCTGCCGCGAATTCTGGAATCATCATTGTCCATATACTACGGGGACGTGCATATTCTAGAATACCCGATGCATTAGAATCGGGCCACAATCTAGTTAATAATAATTGTGTAACTTAATATTGAGCAGAATTAAGTATGCTGACACCCCCTACATACCATATGAGCCCCTATACAGCTCCCCTCTATACCTCTATGTACTGTAAGAGCTCACACCTAGCTTCCTACATACAGTATGAGTCCTCACATAGCCCCTCTCCATAAATTGTAAGAGCCTCTCTGTTCTGCCCATCTTAATGTGCAGAAAGTTAATTATCTTGTTATTCAAGTTGTGGCCACTGGAGGTCATCAGTTGCCTACTTTTCATGTTGTTTACCAACCTTTCCCTCAGAAGAGCAATGTCTTCTGGGTGAGTTCCGCCCTCATTCTTCTTGTGGAAGACAAGCTTCAGTAGCCATTTTTCCTCAGGTCTGAAGAGAGGCACACGTGCTCCTGTCTCGCTTACTTTCTTACCCCTGTCCTAACGGATCTCGGTACGTTTATAAAGGTTTAAGGCATCTTATGTTTGTGTTAGTATTTAAGCCTTATGCAGCTCCTATAGTCAGATATAGTTAGGCAGATTGTGCTTTGCAGCTTGCAGTTAGGTTATGTGTACTCTGCATTTAGATAGATGCATCTTTGTATAGAATAGGGCAGTGCTGCAGAATTACTGTGTAATGCACTCTGTATAATTTTTGCTGTAATGTCCCAGTTATTTATGTGATTGCACCCTGTATGTGCATATACTGAAATGCTGTTATTCTTTACGGTTTTTCACCAGTCATCCACTATGATCAGTCATCCACTATGATCAGTCATCCACTATGATTATTCACTGAACATCCTCTTTGTACATCAACATCATTCACTATTCGATCATCTACTATGAATACTGTCCACCATTGTTGTTCAACGTTATAGTTTTGGTTATCATCACCCTAATAAATAAGACTTAAACATCAACACAGTCTGTTTACTGGGATGTGGATGAAGGTTTAGCCATATGTTGGAATCCACACAGCATCCTACGTGGAGGAATGCAGAACAGTGAAAAACGAGACTGCCAGTCGCCGGCGGTGATTGTAAAGTAAGAACAGATTAGCTGCCTTCAGTGAAACTTATAGCTGGTCTCAGGCTGTAGTTGATCAGACTGTATGGAACCGCTAACACCCTCACTGCTCCGCATTCAGGTATCACAGCAGCCACCATACAGCCGCAACTATACTGCAGCCCGCCAAGAAGAGCTACATCGTTCCCGCCACGCGGAAGCTCGCCGCCCATAGACTTGGTTTCCCGCCAAAATACTCAGCAGTACGCAGCTAAGCGCACAATGTCTCGAAACAGCACATCCTCACTCAAGACGAGGTCACGAGCAAGCTCTAACAGGTCATCATTAGCAGAGCTGGCTGCTGTCGCTCGTGCTGAAGCTGAAGCAGCCAAAGCGAGGTCCTCCTTTGCCAAGAAAGAAATGCATCTAAAGCTGAGACAAGCAGAGCATGAGGCAGAAAAAGCACGTTTGCAGGCAGAACAAACTGCACGCCTGCAAGACGAAACCGCACGTTTGCGGGCAGAGCAAGAGGCAAAAAGTACGTGCCTGCAAGTGTCTCTAGAAGGACTTATGGCAGACAAAGAGGCAGCAGCTGCAATAGCTAAGGCAGAGTACTTGGAAGCCATGAAGGATCCTGATTATGAGAGACGCAGCAACGTTCTTGGAACAGATCTAGAGCAGCAAGATCCAGCTCAGCGCGTTGCAGAGTACGTTCATCGACACTCCAGCATGGACAACACCCTCGACAGACTACATCGATCAGCCTACTGTATGTCGATTATCATCGATCCAACCCCAAACTTCGCTACTACAAACAAGAAGACGTCCAACACAGAGGAGTCGACCACAGCTACCGTTCCACTGAGAAGAAGGTACAGCTCTCACCTCACCTTAAAGAGACATCTTCTTCACCAGAAAGGTACTATGCAGACTGTCCGAAGCCAAGAGCGTCTCACAGGTATGGTGATGCACCACACACTAGACATAGCTATAACATACCGGCTCGTACCAACACTGATCAAGCCACCGTAGACTTGGCAAAGTTCTTTGCCCGCCGAGTACTGGTAACAAAAGGACTTGTAAAGTTCACTGACAAAGCCAAAAACTATAGGTCGTGGCGAACTTCGTTCCAGAACGCCATTCAGGGACTGGACCTTTCTAGTAGTGAGGAGTTAGATCTCCTGGTAAAGTGGCTTGGAACTGAATCGGTCGAGCATGTTAAAAGACTAAGAGACATTAACATAGAATACCCACACATAGGTCTACGTAAAGTGTGGGAAAGACTTGACGAATGCTATGGGTCCATAGAAGTAATAGAGAATGCTTTATTCAAAAGAATTGATGATTTCCCTAAGATAGGGCCCAAGGGTTATCAAAGACTTAGAGAATTGAGTGATTTATTGATAGAGTTACAGGTGGCCCAGAAGGAAGGTCACTTAGCTGGATTGGCATTCTTAGACACTGCTAGGGGTGTCAATCCAATAGTACAAAAACTTCATTACAATCTTCAAGAAAGGTGGATTATACATGGTTCACGGTATAAACAAATTCATAACGTACCATTCCCTCCTTTTACTGTATTTGTTGAGTTTGTCACCCAGCAAGCCAAGATCAGAAATGAGCCTAGTTTTGACTTCACTCTGTCATGTTCCACTACCCCTGGTGTCAAACCCAGTAAGACACCTGTGGCAGTCCATAAAACTGATATTGATTACACAGGTCCTCCACACAAGACAACTAAGCCCCCTACGGAAGAGAGCAAACCTCAGGATGTCAGTAAGCAGTGTCCTCTACACAGGAAACCACATCCTCTACTAAAGTGCAGAGCCTTCAGGGAGAAGACTTTAGAGGATTGCAAAGGTTTCCTCAAGGAAAACAACATCTGCTTCAAATGCTGTGCTACAACCTCTCACTTCGCCAGGAACTGTGGAGCTAGCGTGAAATGTGCAGAATGCAGCAGCACGGATCACAATACAGCCTTGCATCCTGGACCACCTCCAGGAGTGTTGTCACAAGCAGAGGAGCACGATGAGAAACAGAAGAACACCGACGAAGACACCCCTGAGGTCATCTCTCAATGTACGGAGATCTGTAAGGGACTCACGGGAGGAAGATCCTGCTCAAAAATCTGCCTTGTCCGAGTATATCCAACAGGCCACAGAGACAAAGCGCTCAATCCTAGATGACCAAAGTAATAGGTCTTTAGCCAGGTCCATCTTCTTTGACAACTTCAACATTGTAGGCCCCCGGTTCTCCCTACTCCCTTAGGACATGTTCAGGTACCGTCGAGACGGCGGGGAGGAAAGCAACCGGATACAAAGTGGAGTCCATGGATGGCCAGACCTGTCTGTCACTACCGACCATCCTGGAGTGCAACCAGATTCCTGACAACAGGTCTGAGATACCTTCACCAGAGGTGGCAAAGTATCACCCCCACCTGAACCGTGTAGCCCACCTGATACCTGAGTTGGAACCAGAAGCCCCAATAGCTTTACTTCTGGGAAGAGATATACTACGAGTCCACAAGACTAGAGAATATATCAACGGCTCACGGAATGCTCCATACGCTCAGAGGCAAGACCTTGGACGGGTCATTGTAGGAGATGTCTGTCTAGGAGGAGCACACAAGCCGGTCTCAGTCAACAGTATGCTTAACAGCACACTAGAAAATGGAGGTCCATCTCTCTTCCAGCCATGTCACAATAGTCTGCTGGTAAAGGAACTACCGAGCAGCACTCCCCTACCTTGCCCTTTCTCAGTTCCTATTAACGAAGACCACGCCTGTGAAGGTGAACAAGACCACGTAGGATGTACAGTCTTCCACAGAACGAAGGAAGACAACAAGGTAGCGATGTCTATAGAAGACAGGATATCCTTGGACATCATGGACGAACAAACAGTCAAGGATACGTCGAATAGTTGGGTCGCACCTCTACCATTTCGACCTCAGAGGAGACGTCTACCCAACAACAAGGAATTGGTCTACAGCAGATTCATGTCCCTAAGACACAAGCTTCAGAAGTCACCTGAGACGAAGGAACATTTCTTTACCTTCATGGGAAAGATATTCCAGAACAACCACGCAGAGATTGCACCTGCACTTCGACACGCAGAGGAGTGTTGGTACCTGCCCATCTTCGGAGTGTACCATCCTAAGAAGCCAGGTCAAATTAGAGTGGTATTCGACTCAAGCACCAAATGCGAAGACGTGTCATTGAATGATGTCTTACTGTCGGGCCCAGACCTCAACAACAGACTTCTGGAAGTATTACTCTGTTTCCGTAGAGATTCAGTGGCATTTATGGCTGACATACAACAGATGTTCCACTGTTTTCTCATCAAAGAAGAACACAGAAACTACCTGAGGTTCTGCTGGTACCGTGACAACGACCCGGGCAAAGACATCGAAGAGTACCGGATGCGGGTACACATCTTTGGGAACAGCCCTTCCCCAGCGGTCGCAATCTACGGCCTCCGACATTCTGCCAAAAAGGGTGAAGAAGAGTATGACTCGGACGTCAGGTTCTTTGTGGAAAAGGATTTTTACGTGGATGACTGTTTGAAGTCCACACCGACAAGTGAGGCCACAATCAGTCTACTAAGGATGAGAAACCCTTCACGCGCGGAAGAGTTCTTTCCTTCGTGAATAGTTTATACGACCCTTTGGGATTTGTAGCTCCAGTAATCATCCAAGGAAAGCTGATGCTCAGGGACTTCACCCAAGACACTACTGATTGGGATGATCCACTTCCAGCAGAAAAGGCTGACCTGTGGGCGGAGTGGAGGAAGTCTCTTGAAGCCCTGACCAACCTTCATGTGAAACGACCGTATGCTCCTGTGCCATCCACAAAGGTTAAAACGGAAAAACTTTGTATTTTCTGTGATGCATCAGTCAAAGTGATTGCAGCAGTAGCGTACCTCAAAACCATAGACGTAAGCGGACAATGCCATATCGGGTTCGTTATGAGTCAGACGAAATTGGCGCCACTTCGTGAACACACGATACCCAGACTGGAACTCTGTGCTGCTGTCCTCGCAGTTGAGTTGGCCGAACTGATCTCGGATGCGATGAGTCTGAAGATCAAGGATGTAGAGTTCTACACCGATAGCAAGGTGGTACTGGGGTACATCTGTAACGAGACATGACGCTTCTACGTCTACGTCAGCAACCGGGTACTTCGGATAAGAAGATCCACCGGCCCTAATCAGTGGCACTACGTACCTACTCACCACAATCCTGCGGACCACGCGACTAGATCCGTTGCACCCAGATATCTGAAGGACACTTCATGGTTCACAGGTCCTACCTCTTTTACCGTTCGATGCCCCACATCAGCAGGCCTGAAACTTTCGAACTTGTGGGTCCAGACACAGACGAAGAGATCCGACCTCAAGTGTCTGCTCTACATACAGAGATTTCAAGCTGCCACCTCGAATCTCACCGGTTCAGCAGGTTCTCCACCTGGAAGTCACTCGTTCGAGCTATAGCTTGTCTATTTCATGTAACCCAGTCCTACAAGTCAGCACTACCTGATAGCCAGAGACCTTGTAAAGGTTGGCATCACTGCAGGCTTGCGTTTACTGCTCCCGATCTGGAAAGAGCCAAGGTTATAATACTTCATAACGTACAAAGAGAAACCTATGGCAGAGAAATAGACAACCTCAACAAGGGACAACCCATTCCTGAAGTCTGTGGGCTGAGGAAGCTCGATCCGATTGTCGATCAAGATGGGCTGCTGAGAGTCGGTGGTCGTCTTCAAGAAGCTGAGGTAGAAGTTTCAGAGAAGCACCCCGTGATAATTCCTGGACGTCATCACGTAACAACCCTGCTGATTCAACATCATCATGTCTTAGTGAGACATCAAGGCCGTTTGTTCACTGAAGGAAACCTACGGGCAGCTGGACTATGGATAGTTGGTGCTAAGAGAAGAGTGAGCAAACTCATCTTCGACTGTGTTATGTGTCGCAAACTCCGGGGCACATTCCAAAATCCGAAGATGGGCAATCTTCCACCCGACAGACTCAGTACTGAACCCCCCTTCACCAACGTTGGACTAGATGTATTCGGTCCTTGGTCTGTGGCTACACGACGGACTAGAAAAATACTTACGGAAGCAAAGTATTGGGCAGTTCTATTCACGTGTCTGTCCATCAGAGCCATTCATATCGAAGTAATCGAATCGATGGACACATCAAGTTTTATAAACGCACTTCTAGATAGATAGCCGTAGGCACAGCTTTAATACAGTGGTGCTCAAGTAGGTGCCCAAACCATATAATATGAAAGCTAAGCTTGGCACACACTCAGTGGGATGCAGTGAAAGATTTTAATGAGGAGAGTACATACAGAGTTGACGTTTCGGTCAAACATAGACCTTCATCAATGTACTGAAACAGGAAAAAGGCAATAACACAAATAAAAAAAATAAATTATTTACAGTATAAGTCCATAGATAGGTCAAAAGTAAATAATATACTTAATCTTATCCATAACCACTATCCCACCCCCTTTATGCGCTGGTTTAATGACAATCTCCTTATCAGTCTGTAGGGAGTTAAGGGCATGTTGGTCAAGAGGAGTAAGGGTACCGTCACACAGTGGCACTTTTGTCGCTATGACAGTATGATTCGTGACGTTCCAGCGATATCCATACGATATCGCTGTGTCTGACACGCAGCAGCGATCAGGGATCCTGCTGAGAATCGTACGTCGTAGCAGATCGTTTGGAACATTCTTTCGTTGCTGGATCTCCCGCTGTCATCGCTAGATCGGTGTGTGTGACACCGATCTAGCGATGCGTTCGCTTGTAACCAGGGTAAACATCGGGTTACTAAGTGCAGGACCGCGCTTAGTAACCCGATGTTTACCCTGGTTACCAGCGTAAATGTAAAAAAAAAAAAAAAAACAGTACATACTCACATTCCGGTGTCCGTCAGGTCCCTTGCCGTCTGCTTCCCGCACTCACTGACTGCCGGCCGTAAAGTGAAAGCAGAGCACAGCGGTGACGTCACCGCTGTGCTGTGCTTTCACTTTACGGCCGGCAGTCAGTCAGTGCGGGAAGCAGACGGCAAGGGACAGACACCGGAATGTATGTACTGTTTTTTTTTTTTATGCTGGTAACCAGGGTAAACATCGGGTTACTAAGCGCGGTCCTGCACTTAGTAACCCGATGTTTACCCTGGTTACCCGGGGACCTCGGCATCGTTGGTCGCTGGAGAGCTGTCTGTGTGACAGCTCTCCAGCGACCACACTACAACTAACCAACGATCACAGCCAGGTCGTATCGCTGGTCGTGATCGTTGGTAAATCGTATAGTGTGACGGTACCCTAAGGTTTGAAGGAAGGAAGGAACTTCAAACCTTACTCCTCTTGACCAACATGCCCTTAACTCCCTACAGACTGATAAGGAGATTATCATTAAACCAGCGGATAAAGGGGGTGGGATAGTGGTTATGGATAAGATTAAGTATATCCAAGAAGCACATTGCCAGTTAAATGATACATCCATCTATACCCCCCTTAATAGGGATCCCACCAACACGGTCAAGGAACTGATCAAGGTTACTCTGATGAAATACTGTGAGGAAGGCGTTCTAGATCAGAAGACATGTGAATACCTGACAAAACAAAATCCTATCACCCCAGTCTTCTATATCTTGCCAAAGATCCATAAGAGCCTAGATAATCCAGCAGGTAGACCTATTGTCGCCTCAACTGAATCCATCCTATCTCCAATCTCGAAATTTCTAGAAAAGATCCTTACCCCTCTAATCCAACAAGCCCTTTCTTTCCTACTAGACACAGGGACATTCCTACAACTCATTCAGAACCTGACCATCATTCCAAAAGAAGCGTTTTTAGTGACATTGGATGCCAAAGACCTATACACATCGATACCACACTTAGAGGGAATCCAGTCAGTCGGGACATTACTCACATCCTCTAATATGGACCCGGTACAAATCAACCTCTGTTGTGACCTTCTTTCTATCATTTTGACTAAAAAAAGTTTTCTTTTTGAAGATCAATTCTTCTTACAAACCTGTGGGACCGCCATGGGCAGTAACGCAGTGCCTCCATACGCTAACTGCTACATGGCGGACTATGAGAAGACTGCCATTTACACCAATGACCTTTTCCAGACACACGCTAGAGTGTGGAAAAGGTATATCGACGATATATTCTGTATCTGGGATGGGCCTGAAGAAACATTGAAAACCTTCTTTCTCTTTCTGAAATCATCATGGCCTGGCCTTGATTTCACGATGTCATACAACTTGAAAGAGATTAACTTTCTAGATACCTTGGTCTGCAAAAATGAGGAAGGCGAACTCTCTACAGACCTGTTTACCAAGCCCACCGACCGGAACAGTCTCCTCCACTATCAAAGCTTCCATCCCACCAGAATGAAAAATTCCATTCCCAAATCTCAGTTTAAAAGGGTCCATAGGATAGTCTCGGACAAAACTAGACAGACACAACGGTTAGATGAGATGCGCTCTAAATTCTTAGAAAGGGGCTATCCGCCCCAGATTCTTAATACATCAGAAACCACTTCCAGTACCAGAACGAAGTCTAAGGATCGCATCCCCTTTGTCCATGACTACCACCCCCTATCATACATTTTACATAGGTCCATACGACGCTACTGGCATATCCTAGGCACAGCTCACCCTAGGATTAAGGAATTCAAGGAACCCTTTCTTCCGTGCTTTAGGAGGCCTCGTAACATCCGTGACAAATTAGTAAGGGCTGACCTGGGCTCAACACATCCGACACAAGGACAACGCTTCCTTTCTAACCCGAAATATGGAACCTTTCCATGTTTACAGTGCACACAATGCAACAACGTCATAAAAGGTGCCACCTTCCACCATCCCCACAATGGAAAGCAATATAACATCAAAGGTTACTTCACCTGCGAGACATCATTTGTAATCTGTTTGATAAAATGTCCGTGTGGGCTATGCTATATAGGAGAAACGAAGCAACCAATAAAAAATTGAATCTCCAAGCATAAATCCACTATTAGGTGCAAGAATACCTTACTGCCCATTCCACACCATTTTATAACACAAGGACATACGATCGCACAGCTCAAGTTTCAGGTATTGGAGCAGGTCACACCGCCCCGAAGAGGGGGCGATAGGGTGAACCTGCTCAAAAAAAAGAGAAGCATATTGGATACATGAGCTGCAAACTCTGTCCCCTGTGGGTTTAAATAGGGATTATGATATTTTACCCTTTTTGTCCTAATAACCCATATCTCCCTTATATTGGTACCATTGTCTGATGTGCGCCTCTATATCAAATAGGGACTATGATATGTTATCCTCCTTGTCCTAACATTCCATTTTCATGCTGTTATTACTTCTTTAGGTGCGCCTCCTTTTATTCATTGTACTAATTGTAACATTTGTCTTACAGAATCGCTTATACTAATCTGTTGTGGCCAGGATCAGCATCCTCTCCCTCACCTATTCACCCGTCACATGGATATAAAGCAGCGAATTTCTATCACACCTATTGCAAGTGGCACATTCACTGTTAACCTATGGAAAGGGCCACTAACGCTGTCTGCAGCTCATCCCCTATGCGCATGCCCAGTGTGGAACGCATTTCCCCACCCACCTCTCCCTTAGTGGAACGCACTGAGTCTTCCTGAACAACCACGTCACTTCCAGGTTGGCATTTCCGGTAGCGCGTCCCATGTGCAGCGCTCTTTTTAAGGCTGCATCAGAGCACCTCTGTCACTCCCTGGACTAGCGGCGGAAACCGCGTCCGTCTCCACTTCTGGCACCTGGTAAGTCATATAGATATACACCAGAGACACCGCTCCTGCATACTCTGCATTTAGTTCACAGTGACTGTTTTAACCCCACAGTGCCGTCCATCCTCTCTTCCCTCTCTCTGCAGCAAGCAGGGTAGGTAATTGTTTTTGTGTCACCACATATTGGCAGGGCACTAGCGGTCCGGTCTTATGTAACTGTGGCCCCTTTTATTATTCCCCCTTATGCTGCTTTAGGTTTCTTCTTATGATCACCATAGTGACCCATTATATTTTGTGGTGTTTTGAGAGGGTAGGTACCTTTCCATTCCCCCTGTATATGGTACACTGGTCCTAATATAGTAGCACGCACACTGACCTCACTTAGCGTTACTATTGTTCTTTTCATGCTAGGATATTCTATGATGCTTGGAATAACGGTTATTTATCCATGTATACATTATAACCGGATACTGCTATCTATGTGAATACATCTATGTGAATAGACCTATTTATTTACGTTTGACCCATCTATGGACTTATACTGTAAATACTTTATTTTTTTGATTTTTGTTATTGCCTTTTTCCTGTTTCAGTACATTGATGAAGGTCTATGTTTGACCGAAACGTCAACTCTGTATGTACTCTCCTCATTAAAATCTTTCACTGCATCCCACTGAGTGTGTGCCAAGTTTATCTTTCTTAAAAACGCACTTCGACGCTTCATCGCAATCAGAGGCCCTGTGAAGCATATTCGTTCTGACCGAGGTACGAATTTCGTCGGAGCGGCAAGAGAACTCCAAATCCCTTCCAATCTGGACATCGCTAATGTGGAAAGGTATCTAGGTGAGCAAGGATGTACCTGGACCTTTAATCTACCACACTCTTCGCACATGGGAGGCGCGTGGGAAAGGATGATAGGGATAGCATGCAGAATATTAGACTCTATTTTCTTGCAAGCTAACACCAGACTTACACAAGAGAGTTTATCCACGTTCTTGGCAGAGGTCTCAGCCATCATGAATGCCAGGCCACTTACAGCACTTTCTAGTGATTCTGGAGATCATCCATCCTTACTCCTGCAATGTTACTCACACAGAAAACCTGTGTCCCGAAAGCTCCACTCGGAGAATTCAATGACAAAGACCTCTACAGACGACAATGGAGGCAAGTACAAAGCGTGTCCAACGTCTTCTGGGATAGATGGAGGAAACAGTATCTCTCCACTCTGCAAACCAGGACAAAGTGGCAGAAAGACCGCCCAAACATTCAATCTGGAGATGTTGTACTCGTCAAAGACAGTCAGTCTCATCAGAACGAGTGGCCACTCGGCCTAGTCATTGAGACCCTTCCCAGTAAAGATGGGAAAGTACGGAAAGTAGAGGTCAGAGTGTGCAAGCTTGGGGAGAACAAACTGTTCCTCAGGCCCATTACCGAGCTTGTATTATTATTTTCCCCAAAAGAACCTAATTGTGGCATCTATTGACGCCAAGCGGGGAGTGTTCTGCCCATCTTAATGTGCAGAAAGTTAATTATCTTGTTACTCAAGTTGTGGCCACTGGAGGTCATCAGTTGCCTACTTTTCATGTTGTTTACCAACCTTTCCCTCAGAAGAGCAATGTCTTCTGGGTGAGTTCCGCCCTCATTCTTCTTGTGGAAGACAAGCTTCAGTAGCCATTTTTCCTCAGGTCTGAAGAGAGGCACACGTGCTCCTGTCTCGCTTACTTTCTTACCCCTGTCCTAATGGATCTCGGTACGTTTATAAAGGTTTAATGCATCTTATGTTTGTGTTAGTATTTAAGCCTTATGCAGCTCCTATAGTCAGATATAGTTAGGCAGATTGTGCTTTGCAGCTTGCAGTTAGGTTAATGTGTACTCTGCATTTAGATAGATGCATCTTTGTATAGAATAGGGCAGTGCTGCAGAATTACTGTGTAATGCACTCTGTATAATTTTTGCTATAATGTCCCAGTTATTTATGTGATTGCACCCTGTATGTGCATATACTGAAATGCTGTTATTCTTTACAGTTTTTCACCAGTCATCCACTATGATTATTCACTGAACATCCACTTTGTACATCAACATCATTCACTATTCGATCATTTACTATGAATACTGTCCACCATTGTTGTTCAACGTTATAGTATTGGTTATCATCACCCTAATAAATAAGACTTAAACATCAACACAGTCTGTTTACTGGGATGTGGATGAAGGTTTAGCCGTATGTTGGAATCCACACAGCATCCTACATGGAGGAAGGCAGAACACTCTCTATATAGAGTATGAGCCCCTACCTAGCCTCTCTATAGTCAATATGAGCCCTCACGTAGCCTTGTGTATATAGTATGAGACAACACATAGCCGCCTATATACGGTATGAGCCAGAGGTGCATCTAGAAGTGATGAGCAAGCATGCTTACCACTGCTCGATACTCGATCAAGCATCGTGGGTACTCAAGCGCCATTCTCAAGTAGTTTTGGATTAGAGGCATATAGGAAGGGTTTATTGCCTTACAGTCCTTCCATAGGTATACTGCTGCTGTAAGGCTACATATTTTCTTTTCCCTATTAATACCCCAAAATTTGCAAACATATTTTATACCTAATATAAAAAAGCACAAGGTGTGGGGTAAGGGACAGGAAAGTTTACGTGCTGCTAATGGTGCATGCAGGGGCTGAGTCCATGGGCCAGGTGAAACTTTGTGTGCTGCGGGAACACAACAAACACACTCATCCATGAGACATAGCTTCCTGTCCCACTTTTCAGGGGGTTGCAGGACACCACTCTTAAAGCCAGAATAGTGCAACCAGTTGGTCAGTTAAATGGCAGATAATGCTTCCAGTCTGTTTCCCAGCACTACCTGTCTTACACACGATCCAGTCTCACTAGCCAGCAGTCTGGACCACAGAATCCTCACCCTGATCCTTTTTCCTCCCACCATGGCGAGTCCCAGGAGACAAGTGATTCCACACTCGGAGGAGCTCTTTACAATTCCATTTATTGATTATGGCCTCTTGCCAGAGGTACATGAGGAG
The DNA here is from genome assembly GCF_032444005.1 of Ranitomeya imitator. Lineage (NCBI taxonomy): Eukaryota > Metazoa > Chordata > Amphibia > Anura > Dendrobatidae > Ranitomeya > Ranitomeya imitator. Next base: position 72,023,496 of record NC_091282.1, on the reverse strand, counting down.
TTCATGTGTAGTGATGGCCAAATATTTGAGCAGCCACGGTCAGAAGAAGATGACGGTGGGGAACAGCAATTAGTGTTTCAACAGGTAGATGATGAAGCACAGTGATGTTTTTACGTCAACAAGTCAGGAGGACAAGAGTATGGAAGAGGAAGATGAGGTGGTGAATGATGAAGTCACTGACCCAATATGGAAAGATGCCATGCAGAGCGAGGACAGCAGAGCAGATGGGGAGGAATCCACAGCACCGCAATAGGCAGAAGGAGGCAGTTGGGTGACCAGAGTGTGAAGGCAGGTGTCACGGAGTTACCGCAATGGAGCGGAGTCAAAAGTCCACAGCGTCTGTTTGCTCCTACTACGCTGAGAAGAAGCACCTCTCCAGTGTATTAAACGTGTTTGTTTCTTCCAGCAGAACAGGGATTATTGGGCCATATTGGAAAGCTCCTACATTCTGCAGTGCTTAGTTAGCCACTCCTTTTCCCTATAAAATCTGGGCTCAATTACCAAGTCATCATCAGAGTTAGCAATAGCTACATTGATTTTGGAGTGGACAAAGCTGGTGTTGTGAATGAGAGCTGGAGGAGTTTATTAGCGACTGTTGCCTGGTTTGTACACTTGGAAATTCTTTATCCTTTCCCATTTTACTTTCTTCCCCATCCCTGCACACCCTGGTGAATACCTCTGTTATATGTGAGTGTATATTTTGTGTGTGTGGAGTTTTCATTTTACCCTTGTCTTTGTCACCATGTCTGTTGGGTTGATGTACTATGGTACACAGTAGTGCCACACTTCCCCGGGTGGGGGAAGAGGACAGATGATGGGCTGTTCTAGGAGATAAGGCAAGGGTGGAGGCCCTGGCATCTTCGCCATCTGAAATATCCCAGGGAACAGAACGAGCTAGGGCGCCCCCTAGTGTTAGGGCCAAGAAAGGTACCCCCTGGTCCCAGGTCACTCGTCATGTGCAAACTGTAAAGCGCTGCGGAATATGTTAACGCTATATAAAAATAAAGATTATTATTCGAATTGAATCGAAGCTAAGTCTAGAGGTGGCAGATTTGCGCATGGTGGTTTCATAGCACCTTATTACATCTGGTGTGGGGATATCGCTCTCCAGGCAAACCTTTGTTGAGCCCAAGGTCACTTTACCGGACAGGTTCTCTGGGGGAGTTGTTTCGTGAGGCCTGCAAACTTTATTTCAGGTTGCGTCCAGTGTAAGGAACTAGCAGGAATGTGGGATGCGGTGATGAGCAGGAGGCAGATCAAGAGTTAACTTTTTTATATATAGTTATCACAGCAGTTAATACTTCACGCAGGGAGTTAGGGCCTGTAAGTATACAGGCCCACAATATGTATACAGCAATAAAGTAATCAGTCTCTGGTTCCTGGATGATGGTGGCTGGAAAATCCCACGATGGCGCCGTAGGTGGTGCGAGAAGTCTCTGAGCCGGTCCTGGAGAAAAGTGAAGCACTCTCTGTACGGCGACGAAGTATCCTGGTCTTCCTGTACGTGTTCTTGTGATCCTGGAACAAGGTGCTGACAGAGGAAAGGTCTGCTGCACAGCTAAGGATGTACAAAGTCACGAAGGGAAGGTTGCAGCCTTACCGCTGTGAACCGCGTGCAATGCCGAATCAGCGTTGCAAAGAGTCAGCAGAGATGTCAGATGCACCGACTGGTTAGTACTGTAGGGGTCAGAGGGTAACGGGGAGTTGGTCTCGGGAGATGCACAGTCTGTATGTGCAGGGGATGGAACGATGCAATGCGGGCCTGTCAGTTTGCGTCGATCAGCAGAGAGGGAGTCAACCTTCTCCTGTAGCGCACGCTGGGTACCCGCCAAAAGCCCCGTTCCCGCTCGCTCCATCTCTTTTATATCACACCCGCCCCCAATAGTCAGATGCAAAGGTCTACTCCAGTCAGAAAGTGCTTCCCCCGGCAACAATGGTGACAGTCCCGACAGTTCTGGCCCAGACACGCAAGAGAGACCACTATTCTGATCCATCTTCCTACACAGTACCCTCAGGTACAGAGCAGCAACGGGTGGGGATTATAATCGCGCTCCTCCGGAGGACTCACAAGCATGGGCGTTTTCTCTCCCATCTGACTCAGTCACTTCTGATATATGGAATATAAGGGGTGCTCACTGTTAGTGAATCATGGTGCTCTGAAGAAAATTCCAAAAAGTAAAGAAACAAAAAACTTCGGCACTCAAAAGATAAATTTATTACCAAATATTCATATGAAAAATGAGGCAAACCACTACCATATAAAAAGAGAAAAAAAGGAAAAAATGACCCAGGTGTAAAACAGATGTACTTCTGCTGCAAGGATGTGGCAAAAAGATGCCTTTTTCAAGTCAAATCTGTTATGAGAATATGTACAAACTAGATGGCAGCCCGATTCTAAAGAATCGGGAGTCTAGAATCCATATATACTTTATTTATTCAAATGTAAGAATAATACAATTAATAAATAATAGTAAGAAAGAACAAAAATAATAGGCAGTATATGGAGAAAACACCAAACAAAAGTTCAAAATTGGTGTGAAAATGTCACTGAACCACTTCACAACTAAATATACAGTGGGGCAAAAAAGTATTTAGTCAGTCAGCAATAGTGCAAGTTCCACCACTTAAAAAGATGAGAGGTGTCTGTAATTTACATCATAGGTAGACCTCAACTATGGGAGACAAACTGAGAAAAAAAAATCCAGAAAATCACATTGTCTGTTTTTTTATCATTTTTTTTGCATATTTTGGTGGAAAATAAGTATTTGGTCAGAAACAAACAATCAAGATTTCTGGCTCTCACAGACCTATAACTTCTTCTTTAAGAGTCTCCTCTTTCCTCCACTCATTACCTGTAGTAATGGCACCTGTTTAAACTTGTTATCAGTATAAAAAGACACCTGTGCACACCCTCAAACAGTCTGATTCCAAACTCCACTATGGTGAAGACCAAAGAGCTGTCAAAGGACACCAGAAACAAAATTGTAACCCTGCACCAGGCTGGGAAGACTGAATCTGCAATAGCCAACCAGCTTGGAGTGAAGAAATCAACAGTGCGAGCAATAATTAGAAAATGGAAGACATACAAGACCACTGATAATCTCCCTCGATCTGGGGCTCCACGCAAAATCCCACCCCGTGGGGTCAGAATGATCACAAGAACGGTGAGCAAAAATCCCAGAACCACGCGGGGGACCTAGTGAATGAACTGCAGAGAGCCGGGACCAATGTAACAAGGCCAACCATAAGTAACACACTACGCCACCATGGACTCAGATCCTGCAGTGCCAGACGTGTCCCACTGCTTAAGCCAGTACATGTCCGGGCCCGTCTGAAGTTTGCTAGAGAGCATTTGGATGATCCAGAGGAGTTTTGGGAGAATGTCCTATGGTCTGATGAAACCAAACTGGAACTGTTTGGTAGAAACACAACTTGTCGTGTTTGGAGGAAAAAGAATACTGAGTTGCATCCATCAAACACCATACCTACTGTAAAGCATGGTGGTGGAAACATCGTGCTTTGGGGCTGTTTCTCTGCAAAGGGGCCAGGATGACTGATCCGGGTACATGAAAGAATGAATGGGGCCATGTATCGTGAGATTTTGAGTGCAAACCTCCTTCCATCAAGGGCACTGAAGATGAAACGTGGCTGGGTCTTTCAACATGACAATGATCCAAAGCACACCGCCAGGGCAACGAAGGAGTGGCTTCGTAAGCAGCATTTCAAGGTCCTGGAGTGGCCTAGCTAGTCTCCAGATCTCAACCCTATAGAAAACCTTTGGAGGGAGTTGAAAGTCCGTGTTGCCAAGCGAAAAGCCAAAAACATCACTGCTCTAGAGGAGATCTGCATGGAGGAATGGGCCAACATACCAACAACAGTGTGTGGCAACCTTGTGTAGACTTACAGAAATCGTTTGACCTCTGTCATTGCCAACAAAGGATATATTACAAAGTATTGAGATGAAATTTTGTTTCTGACCAAATACTTATTTTCCACCATAATATGCAAATAAAATGTTAAAAAAACAGACAATGTGATTTTCTGGACTTTTTTTTCTCAGTTTGTCTCCCATAGTTGAGGTCTACCTATGATGTAAATTACAGACGCCTCTCATCTTTTTAAGTGGTGGAACTTGCACTATTGCTGACTGACTAAATACTTTTTTGCCCCACTGTATATAGTTTTGGTAAATGGTATTATCATTTTTTTGACGAAATTCGGCAGGAGCTTGAAGAGCAACGTCACTGGGCCCGCCTCCACGCAGTAGAAACTTGCTGTGAGGTAAAAATTCAAAAATCACACCAAAATGGCGGGCGGAGTTTGTCACAGTACGGCACGTTTCTGATTGGTCGCTCGCAGCAGGCGGCAACCAATCAGACACTGGACACTGTTGACGTCACTTATCTCCGGACATTAGCTCCGGACATTAGCTCCGGACAAAGCCACGGAAGTTGGCACAAATTGCAGGAAGTAGTATTCTAGGTAATTATATATTAGATAGTGTTAGAAATACAAATTAATACGCAGAAAATTATCTACTCCAAGAATTGTTCACAAAACAGGGCATGACCATCAAAAACGAGAATATTAAATAATCAAATAATCATAGGAGTCCCATAAGTCACCAAAAGCAAAAATAGTAACAAGACAAATATTCAATTTAAAAAAAAAAGAAGTTTTGTAAGAGTGTATATTCACTAGCGAAATAAAGCAGTTGGCATTGGACCGATGTTAGTGAAACAATAAAGAATATATACAATATTATACTAAAGGCTGACGTTAAGACATACAGACATAGACCAGGGTTACCTGTGCAGACACGGGTCTCTGGTCATGGAATTTAATTCACAGTCATGCCTAAAATAAATACCCATCTATTAATCAAAAAGTCTTAGGGCAAAAAAATACAGAAAGGAACGTTGCCTATAGTGGAATAGGCGCCAAAAAAGGGGAGGGGGGTTTGGTTGCAAAGAACGCCAGGTACGGTTAGTAGCAAAGGAATACATGCTCCGGAATTGCCCAGTGACTCTATTTACCTGCGTGGTACGGGAACTACCGTTCGATGGCGAGGTGCCAGTGCCTGAATCGCTACTGCCAGCGTCCGGCATGTAAGCGTAAGGCAGGGAAGTACTACCAAAAGCTTCCGGTATAAGCCGGCTAAGGCTGAACGCGCTAGTGCGTGTGTGCAGGGTTGTGACGGCCGAAAGTAGCCGAAGCACTGCGTATCACTCAGCGGTTTAGAGAGCGCACAGGCGCAGATGGCTCTGTATTGTTGCTGTAAAGATGATTAGACCACTACAGAGCAATCGGAATGAATGGAGAGCGGTGTCATGATCCCAATGGCAGGGGATCACAAAAATGACAAGCACAGATACAAACAAGCTCTAGGGCGATGGAACCTGAGCTGACCGCGACCCTAAACCTAACACACAAATAAAAGTAGCCGGGGAACGTGCCTACGATGATCCTAGACGTCTCGCTCCAGCCGAAGATCTAACTTCCCCTATCAGAAGAAACACAGACCTCTCTTGCCTCCAGAGAAATACCCCACAGCAAATAGCAGCCCCCCACATATAATGACGGTGAAATGAGAGGAAAGCACATACGTAGTATGAAAACAGTTTCAGCAAAATGAGGCCCGCTAAAGCTAGATAGCAGAGGATACAAAAGTGAACTGCGCGGTCAGCGAAAAACCCTTCAAAAAACCATCCTGAAATTACTTGAACTCATGTGCCAACTCATGGTACATGAAAAGCAATTTCAGCCCACTAGAGCAACCAGCAGCAGAGAATCACATATCTGCAGGCTGGACTAAAAACCAAATTAAGCAAAACACAAAACAGGAAAATCCAAACTTAGCTTGTCCAGAAGGTTCTAGGAGCAGGGAGCAGAGGTAACAAGACACACTGGATACATTGATAACCGGCGAGGAAATGCCAGCAAAGCCAGGTTAAATAGGAAACTCCCATATGCTGATGGAACAGGTGGAACCCAGAAACCCAGGAAAGACAAGTCACCCAGTACCATCAGTAACCACCAGAGGGAGCCCAAAAACAGAACTCACAACAGTACCCCCCCCTTGAGGAGGGGTCACCGAACCCTCACGAGAACCACCAGGGCGACCAGGATGAGCCCTATGAAAAGCGCAAACCAAATCATCAGCATGAACATCCGAGGCAACCACCCAAGAATTATCCTCCTGACCATAACCCTTCCACTTGACCAAATACTGGAGTTTCCGTCTGGAAACACGAGAATCCAAGATCTTCTCCACAACATACTCCAATTCTCCCTCCACCAGCACTGGAGCAGGAGGCTCAAGCGAAGGAACAACAGGTACCTCATACCTCCGCAACAACGACCGATGGAACACATTATGAATAGCAAACGATGCCGGGAGATCCAAACGAAACGACACAGGGTTAAGAATTTCCAAGATCCTATAGGGACCGATGAACCGAGGCTTGAACTTAGGAGAAGAGACCTTCATAGGAACAAAACGAGAAGACAACCACACCAAGTCACCAACAAGAAGTCGAGGACCCACGCGGCGACGGCGATTAGCAAACTGCTGAGCCTTCTCCTGGGACAACTTCAAATTGTCCACCACATGACTCCAAATCCGATGCAACCTATCCACCACCATGTCCACTCCAGGACAATCAGAAGGTTCCACCTGACCAGAGGAAAAACGAGGATGAAACCCCGAATTACAAAAGAAAGGAGAAACCAAGGTAGCAGAACTAGCCCGATTATTAAGGGCAAACTCGGCCAGCGGCAAAAAGGTAACCCAGTCATCCTGATCAGCAGAAACAAAACAACTTAAATAAGTTTCCAAGGTCTGATTAGTTCGTTCAGTCTGGCCATTCGTCTGAGGATGGAATGCAGACGAAAAGGACAAATCAATGCCCATCTTAGCACAGAACGTCCGCCAAAATCTAGACACAAACTGGGATCCCCTGTCAGAAACGATGTTCTCAGGAATCCCATGCAAACGAACCACATTCTGAAAAAACAGAGGGACCAACTCAGAGGAGGAAGGCAACTTAGACAAGGGTACCAGATGAACCATTTTAGAAAAGCGATCACACACAACCCAGATGACGGACATTTTTTGAGAGACAGGGAGATCCGAAATAAAGTCCATGGAAATGTGCATCCAAGGCCTCTTCGGGATAGGCAAAGGTGACAACAATCCACTGGCCCGAGAACAGCAAGGCTTAGCCCGAGCGCAAACCTCACAAGACTGCACAAAAGAACGCACATCCCTCGACAAGGAAGGCCACCAAAAAGACCTGGCCACCAAGTCTCTAGTACCAAATATTCCAGGATGACCTGCCAACGCAGAAGAATGGACCTCGGAGATGACTCTACTGGTCCAATTATCCGGAACAAACAGTCTTTCAGGCGGACAACGATCAGGTTTACCCGCCTGAAACTCCTGCAAAGCACGTCGCAAGTCTGGGGAGACAGCAGACAAAATCACCCCATCCCTAAGGATACCAGAGGGCTCAGAATTTCCAAGGGAGTCAGGCACAAAACGCCTAGAAAGAGCATCCGCCTTCACATTCTTTGAACCTGGCAGGTATGAAACCACAAAATTGAAACGAGAGAAAAACAGTGACCAACGAGCCTGTCTAGGATTCAGACGCCTGGCAGACTCAAGGTAAATCAAATTTTTGTGATCAGTCAAGACCACCACACGATGTCTAGCACCCTCTAGCCAATGACGCCACTCCTCAAATGCCCACTTCATGGCCAAAAGTTCCCGATTACCAACATCATAATTCCGCTCAGCCGGCGAAAACTTTCTAGAAAAAAACGCGCATGGCTTCATCACTGAGCCATCGGAGCTTCTCTGTGACAAAACCGCCCCCGCTCCAATCTCGGAAGCATCAACCTCAACCTGAAAATGGAGCGAAACATCTGGCTGACGCAACACAGGAGCAGAAGAAAACCGGCGCTTAAGTTCCTGAAAGGCCTCCACAGCCGCAGGAGACCAATTAGCAACATCAGCACCCTTCTTAGTCAAATCCGTCAAAGGCTTAACAACACTAGAAAAATTAGTTATAAAACGACGATAGAAATTAGCAAAACCCAAGAACTTCTGTAGACTCTTAAGAGATGTAGGCTGCGTCCAGTCACAAATAGCCTGAACCTTGACGGGATCCATCTCAATAGTAGAAGGGGAAAAAATATACCCCAAGAAAGAAATCTTCTGGACTCCAAAGAGACACTTTGAGCCTTTTACAAACAAGGAATTGGCCCGCAGGACCTGAAACACCTTCCTGACCTGCTGAACATGAGACTCCCAGTCATCAGAAAAAACCAAAATATCATCCAAATACACAATCATAAATTTATCCAGATATTCACAGAAAATATCGTGCATAAAGGACTGGAAGACTGAAGGAGCATTAGAAAGTCCAAAAGGCATTACCAAATACTCAAAATGGCCCTCAGGCGTATTAAATGCGGTTTTCCACTCATCACCTTGCTTTATTCGTATAAGATTATACGCACCCCGAAGATCAATCTTAGTGAACCATTTAGCCCCCTTAATGCGAGCAAACAAATCAGTCAACAATGGCAAAGGATACTGATATTTTACGGTAATCTTATTCAAAAGACGATAATCTATACAAGGCCTCAAGGAACCATCTTTTTTGGCCACGAAAAAAAAACCTGCTCCCAAAGGGGACAAAGATGGACGGATATGTCCCTTTTCCAAGGACTCCTTAACATAATCCCGCATAGCAGTATGCTCTGGCACTGACAGATTGAACAAACGACCTTTAGGAAATTTACTGCCTGGAATTAAATTTATAGCACAATCGCAATCCCTGTGAGGAGGAAGCGAACTGAGCTTAGGCTCCTCAAAAACATCCCGATAGTCAGACAAAAACACAGGAATCTCAGTAGATGAAGCGATAGAAATCGGAGGTGCATCATCATGAACCCCCTGACAACCCCAGCTTAACACAGACATTGATTTCCAGTCATGGACTGGATTATGAGTTTGTAACCATGGCAGACCAAGTACTAGAACATCATGCAAATTATACAGTACCAGGAAGCGAATCACCTCCTGATGAACGGGAGTCATACGCATGGTCACTTGTGTCCAGTACTGAGGTTTATTCATAGCCAAAGGTGTAGAGTCAATTCCCTTCAAAGGAATAGGGACTTCCAGAGGCTCCAGACTAAACCCACAGCGATTGGCAAATGACCAATCCATAAGACTCAGGGCAGCGCCTGAATCCACATAGGCATCGACGGAAATGGATGATAATGAACAAATCAGAGTCACAGACAGAATGAACTTAGACTGTAAAGTACTAATGGCAACAGACTTATCAACCTTTTTTGTGCGTTTAGAGCATGCTGATATAACATGAGCTGAATCACCACAATAAAAGCACAACCCTTTTTTCCGCCTATACTTTTGCCGTTCACTTCTGGACTGAATTCTATCACATTGCATTATCTCAGGTGACGGTTCAGACGACACCGCCAAATGATGCACAGGTTTGCACTCCCGTAAACGCCGATCAATCTGAACAGCCATAGTCATAGACTCATTCAGACCAGCAGGCGCAGGGAACCCCACCATAACATCTTTAATGGCCTCAGAAAGGCCATCTCTAAACTTTGCAGCCAGAGCGCACTCATTCCACTGAGTAAGTACCGACCACTTCCGAAATTTTTGACAATAAATTTCTGCTTCATCTTGCCCCTGAGAGAGGGCCAACAAAGCTTTTTCAGCCTGAATCTCTTGGTTAGGTTCCTCATAGAGCAAACCCAATGCCAGAAAAAACGCATCCGCATTAAGCAACGCAGGGTCCCCTGGTGCCAATGCAAATGCCCAATCCTGAGGGTCACCCCGCAGGAAAGATATAATTATCTTGACTTGCTGAGCAGGGTCTCCAGAGGAGCGAGATTTCAAAGAAAGAAACAACTTGCAATTGTTCCTAAAATTCAGAAAACGAGATCTATCTCCAGAAAAAAACTCTGGGACAGGAATTCTAGGTTCAGACATAGGAGCATGTACAACAAAATCCTGTATATCTTGAACCTTAGCGGCAAGATTATTCAGGCTGGAAGCCAAACTCTGGACGTCCATGATAAACAGCTGAGATTAGAGCCATTCAAAGATTAAGAGGAGGAGGAAGTAGCCAGGCTGCAATAAGGCTAGGCAGCAAACTCTGAGGGAAAGGGGAAGAAAAAAAAAAAAAAAAAACTTCCTCAGACTACTTATCCTCCTACTTCAGCCAATACAATTAACACTTTGTGGCCGGTTATACAGTCATGATCCCAATGGCAGGGGATCACAAAAATGACAAGCACAGATACAAACAAGCTCTAGGGCGATGGAACCTGAGCTGACCGCGACCCTAAACCTAACACACAAATAAAAGTAGCCGGGGAACGTGCCTACGATGATCCTAGACGTCTCGCTCCAGCCGAAGATCTAACTTCCCCTATCAGAAGAAACACAGACCTCTCTTGCCTCCAGAGAAATACCCCACAGCAAATAGCAGCCCCCCACATATAATGACGGTGAAATGAGAGGAAAGCACATACGTAGTATGAAAACAGTTTCAGCAAAATGAGGCCCGCTAAAGCTAGATAGCAGAGGATACAAAAGTGAACTGCGCGGTCAGCGAAAAACCCTTCAAAAAACCATCCTGAAATTACTTGAACTCATGTGCCAACTCATGGTACATGAAAAGCAATTTCAGCCCACTAGAGCAACCAGCAGCAGAGAATCACATATCTGCAGGCTGGACTAAAAACCAAATTAAGCAAAACACAAAACAGGAAAATCCAAACTTAGCTTGTCCAGAAGGTTCTAGGAGCAGGGAGCAGAGGTAACAAGACACACTGGATACATTGATAACCGGAAAGGAAATGCCAGCAAAGCCAGGTTAAATAGGAAACTCCCATATGCTGATGGAACAGGTGGAACCCAGAAACCCAGGAAAGACAAGTCACCCAGTACCATCAGTAACCACCAGAGGGAGCCCAAAAACAGAACTCACAACAGAGCGGTATCTGTTAGAAGCTTTAACTGTTGGTTAATAAAGCGCCACAAACAAGAGGGAAAGTGTAAAAAAAAAAAGGGGGAAAACAAGAATGAATAATTAATTAATACAAAAAGTATGAAATGAAAAATAAAAAATTGAAAAAATAAAAAAAATTGAAAGTACTGTATATCCAACTGACCACTAACATGGAGTCAGAGGCATCACCCTTAGTTAATGGTGTACAGGCAGGATGGGAAAATGTGGACAACTACTCCCAGCGTGACAGGCCTAGTGCATTATACTATAGATGCCTATGGGGAATGCATTATACTATAGCGATCTATGGGTAGTGCATTATAGTATATAGAGGTCTATAGGGAATGCATTATTCTATATAGAGGCCTATGGGGACTGCATTATACTATATAGAGTCTGCCTATGGAGAGTGCATTATGCTATATGGAGGCCTATGGAGAGTGCATTACACTATATAGAGGCCTATGGGGACTGCATTATACTATATAGAGGCCTATGGGGACTGCATTATACTATATAGAGTCTGCCTATGGAGAGTGCATTACACTATATAGAGGAGTATGGGGACTGCATTATACTATATAGAGTCTGCCTATGGAGAGTGCATTATGCTATATGGAGGCCTATGGGGAGTGCATTATACTATATAGAGGCCTATGGAGAGTGCATTACACTATATTGAGGCCTATGGAGAGTGCATTATACTATAGAGGCCTTTGGAGAGTGCAGTATACTAAAGAGGCCTATGGGGAGTACATTATACTATATAGAGGCCTATGGGGAGTGCATTATACTATATTGAGGCATATGGAGAGTGCATTATACTATATAGAGGCCTATGGAGAGTCCCTTATACTATAAAGGCCTATGGGGAGTACATAATACTATATACAGTATAGGCCTATGGAAAGTGAATTATACTATACAGAGGCCTATGCAGAGGGCATTATACTATAGAGGCCTAAGTGGAGTGCATTATACAATATATACATACTGTATATCCTCGAGTATAAGCCGAGATTTTCAGCCCACTTTTTTGGGCTGAAAGTCTCCCTCTCGGCTTATACTCGAGTCATACCCAGGGGTCGGCAGGTGAGGGGGAGCGGGGGCTGTCTAATTATACTTACCTGCTCCTGGCGCGGTCCCTGCAGGTCCCTGGCTTCCCGGCGCCGGCAGCTTCCTCCTGTACTGAGCGATCACATGGTACCGCTCATTACAGTAATAAATATGAGTCTCCACCTCCCATAGAGGTGGAGCCGCATATTCATTACTGTAATGAGCGGTAACAGTGATCGATCACTACAGGAAGAAGCTGCAGCGCCAGGGAAGCAGGGACTGCACAGCGCCAAGAGCAGGTAAGTATAACAGGGAGGGGAGCGCTGCGCGATATTCACCTGCTCCTCGTTTCGGCGCCGCTCCATCTTCAGCAGTGGTGCTCAGGTCAGAGGGCGCGGTGACGTGGTTAGTGCGTGCCCTCAGCCTGAACGCCAGTGCTGAAGATGGAGTGGCGCCGGAACGATCAGCATATGAATATTGAAAGCGCCGGGGGCCTGAGCAACGGAGAGGTGAGTACAGGTCCTTCTCAAAAAATTAGCATATAGTGTTAAATTTCATTATTTACCATAATGTAATGATTACAATTAAACTTTCATATATTATAGATTCATTATCCACCAACTGAAATTTGTCACGTCTTTTATTGTTTTAATACTGATGATTTTGGCATACAACTCCTGATAACCCAAAAAACCTGTCTCAATAAATTAGCATATTTCACCCATCCAATCAAATAAAAGTGTTTTTTAATAACAAACAAAAAAACCATCAAATAATAATGTTCAGTTATGCACTCAATACTTGGTCGGGAATCCTTTGGCAGAAATGACTGCTTCAATGCGGCGTGGCATGGAGGCAATCAGCCTGTGACACTGCTGAGATGTTATGGAGGCCCAGGATGCTTCAATAGCGGCCTTAAGCTCATCCAGAGTGTTGGGTCTTGCGTCTCTCAACTTTCTCTTCACAATATCCCACAGATTCTCTATGGGGTTCAGGTCAGGAGAGTTGGCAGGCCAATTGAGCACAGTAATACCATGGTCAGTAAACCATTTACCAGTGGTTTTGGCACTGTGAGCAGGTGCCAGGTCGTGCTGAAAAATGAAATCTTCATCTCCATAAAGCATTTCAGCCGATGGAAGCATGAAGTGCTCCAAAATCTCCTGATAGCTAGCTGCATTGACCCTGCCCTTGATGAAACACAGTGGACCAACACCAGCAGCTGACATGGCACCCCACACCATCACTGACTGTGGGTACTTGACACTGGACTTCAGGCATTTTGGCATTTCCTTCTCCCCAGTCTTCCTCCAGACTCTGGCACCTTGATTTCCGAATGACATGCAAAATTTGCTTTCATAAGAAAAAAGTACTTGGGACCACTTAGCAACAGTCCAGTGTTGCTTCTCTGTAGCCCAGGTCAGGCGCCTCTGGGGAATGCGGCACCTGTAGCCCATTTCCTGCACACGCCTGTGCACGGTGGCTCTGGATGTTTCCACACCAGACTCAGTCCACTGCTTCCTCAGGTTCCCCAAGGTCTGGAATCGGTCCTTCTGCACAATCTTCCTCAGGGTCCGGTCTCCTCTTCTCGTTGTACAGCGTTTTCTGCCACATTGTTTCCTTCCAACAGACTTACCATTGAGGTGCCTTGATACAGCACTCTGGGAACAGCCTATTTGTTGAGAAATTTCTTTCTGGGTCTTACCCTCTTGCTTGAGGGTGTCAATGATGGCCTTCTTGACATCTGTCAGGTCACTAGTCTTACCCATGATGGGGGTTTTGAGTAATGAACCAGGCAGGGAGTTTATAAAAGCCTCAGGTATCTTTTGCATGTGTTTAGAGTTAATTAGTTGATTCAGAAGATTAGGGTAATAGGTCGTTTAGAGAACCTTTTCTTGATATGCTAATTTATTGAGACAGGTTTTTTGGGTTATCAGGAGTTGTATGCCAAAATCATCAGTATTAAAACAATAAAAGACCTGACAAATTTCAGTTGGTGGATAATGAATCTATAATATATGAAAGTTTAATTGTAATCATTACATTATGGTAAATAATGAAATTTAACACTATATGCTAATTTTTTGAGAAGGACCTGTATGTGATTTTTTTTTTTTTTTTTTTACAGCAAATGGGGCAAGTGACTGTATTGAGCATCTATGGGGCCATAACGTTTGTGCAGCACTATAAGGGGCCATAACGTTTGTGCAGCATTATATGGGGCCATAATGTTTGTGCAGCACTGTATGGGGCCATAACGTTTGTGCAGCACTATATGGGGCAAGTGTCTGTATGGGGCCATAACGTTTGTGCAGCACTATATGGGGCAAGTGTCTGTATGGGGCCATAACGTTTGTGCAGCACTGTATGGGGCCATAACGTTTGTGCAGCACTGTATGGGGCCATAACGTTTGTGCAGCACTATATGGGGCCATAACGTTTGTGCAAAGCTAAAAGGGGATTGGGCGCACGGCCATATAATTATATAAAGACATTTATGAGGGTGCGGTAACAGTAATAAACACTATACTGAGAATCCAAAGAGAAAAGCATTACTGCAACAAGTCGCACACCTGCAATTAATGAACAACAAAGTACATAAAATACAAGCTGATTTTATTGACAGATCAAAGAAAAAACACACCATAAACAATAAAAACATAATGAAAAACATATAAGCACCATCAAAAACACACAGGAAAAGCGGACCATAATACAGTGTAATAAGGTAACCCAAAATTAACCCAAATGGCTCATGGGGTACAGCGCAAAATTGTAAATAGCGGGACGGTGCCAAAATAGTAAGCCAGGATGCACACAGTGCCAGGCCAACAAAACAATAGTAGGCACAACAATATGTCCCAAGCAGAAGTAAAAAGAGGCAAGCCCAAACAATGGCTAATGGGAAACCTATATATGGTGAAATCACTGGGTCACAGAAGGTAAACGGGAGATAACCTCCCACAAAGATACAACCTGGTGTGGTGATGCCCCACGCGTATCGCCCGGCGGACCAGGATTCGTCAGGGAAGATGTGTGCTTGAGCTATCACACAGCCTTAAATAGTGTGAGCCAAATAGCTAATTAGAAACCGGTGTGGGCAGTCAGCTGACAGGGAAGCGGCATTAGTAGATAATGCTGACTGCAAGCCTTAGCTATAGATGCGGACATACACCACATTCAGGTAGACAATTACAGATCGGAAGAGGCAGGTGTCCATAGAGAATGTGTAAAGGGCATCGAGGCCATAATGCGCCGAAGATGTATGGCGGCACCGCTGGAACCCACCAAACAGCGGCAAACTGAAAAAGGCAGGCACTCACCATATAGGAATCTGGGGAGCCGCAGCCATATAGCGCACGCAAGCGCAGTGCGCAACAACACACTGCGCAAGCGCCGATCGGGCCCAATAAAGAAATGAGCAGGGCGCCTACGTATAAGGCAGGGAACACGGCCACAGGTCCAAGAGAGGCCTGCAGACCCGGATAAGGAGACCTAAGTAGGAGGAGGGGACGCAACACGGCAGAATGACCGTGACAAAGCTTATACAAAGCCTAATAATAATGAGTAATAAATACATAATAAACAGCCCTAAGTATATAAATATCGGCTATCTGCAAATAATGAAATAAAAATTGCAGATATAATGGGAGCCTGTGTGAGAGGAAAAAAAAAAAAAAAGGGATCATAGACATATATGAGCACTGAAGGGTGAAACCACTCTTAAATGCAAATATATAGCAAAGGGTAGATATAACCGCATGGAGCCAGGGTGGCAAAAAAATGCCAAAAGACTTAGTAAGAATAACAAGGTGACCTGAGACCTGAAAAGATATATATAAATTTTAATATATAGATAGGTCATGGAGCCCATATAAACCCAGACAACCATGCAGCCAGTCACTAAACACAAAGCATTCCCCCGGGGGCATACAAATACACACATTTGTACACGCTCTCATAATGTGAATAAAGTAGTAAAACATGCTGCATGATGACAAGACATAGTTTTATTAGAACAAAAATATAAACATCATGAATACATAATAGATCATATAAATGTTTAAATATAATTATAAACTAATCACATATAAATATAGTTATAAACTAGTCAGAACCTGCCAAGAGCCGAATTACCCATCATATAATGGAAATCCAAAAAAGTGGTGGAAATCACAAAGGAGGAGGACCATTATGGCCAATAACCGCTGTGCTGGAAGACAGCACCCCCCATGAGCCAACACAATATTATGTGTCTTAGTGCAAAACCCCTTAAGCCATTATATAATACAAATAGAGCCGAAAATACAAAATATATATATATATATATATATAAATATGCATATAAAAACACACACATGTATACACACATACATAAAACCACCCTCTCTCTATTACCCGGACTAATGGAAAAAAAAAAAAAAAGTGACAGTCCTGAGATGGACGACAACATGGACACCTCTACTCTTGGGCCAAGCACACCTGAAGGGATGCTGTGGAAACAATTTTATTCTGAAAAAATCAAATAAGACAATAAGATGTAATAAGCCCGCCGCTGATGTTAGAGGCAATACATTTCCAGTAAGGTCCATAAAAATTGCAGCCGGATAATGGTTTGTATGCACGATTTCAGACGGAGAGCAGAAAATGTCCAGATTCTGCAGACACCCAAGGTACAATAGGTACATATCACTAGGGCCGATCCATGATGAAGCACAAGGAGACTTAATTATCCAAGAAATCCAGTAAATAACAGTTCTTCGTTGAGGCCTGCGGGAGCAATGGAACCGAGATTAAAGATCCATCTAGCCTCCATACGTAACAACAACTGTTTGTGGCAACCACCCCTATTCGAAATTCGTACTTTGTCCAACCCAATGACCTTGGTACCTGAAATCTGACCATCGTGTTGTGCCAAGAAATGGGATGCCACTGGAGTGAGTATTCTGCCCTTCAAAGAGTCACTGCGTGCCAAACTAATGGTAGAAAAATGCTTTTGTATTCTACGCCTTAACTCTTGGGAAGTCTGGCCAACGTAAACACGTTGGCATGGGCAGATAAGGGCATATACAACAAGGGTCGTCCTACAATTGATGTATGAAGCTAACCTATGTCTACTCTGATCGGTGGGGTTCACAAAATAGTCTCTAGTAGGGCACATATGTGAACAAATGCTACAGCTACCACACGCAAATGAACCATGAAGTACAATGCCCCGATTAAGCCTGATAGTCTGTCGTTTGTAGTGGCTGCTTGTCAAGAGATCCCTAAAATTAGGCGCTCTCCTGGCTGTAAGTTGTGGTAGGTCACCCACTATTCTAGAGGTAGAAAGGTCTGTAGTTAGAATGCCCCAGTGCCTTTGAAGAATGGTTCTAATTTGCGACCAATTGTTGTTAAAATTGGTGATGAATCTCGGTTTTGGGTCGCGTACCTTATTGTGAGGCACCAGAAGGGACTCCTGTGTATGGGCGTTCGCCCGCTGAAAGGCTGCAGAGATACTTCTCCGTGTGTAGTGCCTTTGTCGAAAACGATTAGTCAGTTTGAGAGCCTCATGGCGAAAGTCTCCATCTGAAGTGCAGTTTCTTCTGATTCTCAGGAACTGCCCAATGGGAACCCCATTCCTGGTGTGCATAGGGTGAAAACTCCTATAATCCAGGAGGCTGTTAGTCGCAGTTGGTTTCCGAAACAACTTGGTGTGGAGAAAACCATCTCTAGCCATAACCTGCAAATCCAAAAAGGTCACTGTCGTAGGAGAAAAAGAATAAGTCAGCACGATATTATGAGAATTCCTGTTTAGAGAGTTGATGAACTGCTGACACTCGTCAATGCTGCCAGTCCAGATAAAAAATACATCATCGATATATCGACTCCAGTGGCAGACATGACGTCTAAATTCCTCCAAGGGGTAGACCATGGTGGCCTCCCACCAACCAAGAAAAAGATTGGCAACGGCCGGGGCACAGCGCGCCCCCATGGCCACCCCTGAGGTCTGGAGGTAATAGGCCCTGTCAAACAGGAAAAAATTGTGCTTCATGATAAACTCCAACAGATCGACCACTAGGGAATCGTGCATTCTGTCCGAATGCCCCAATTGATCAAGGAAATACAGAGTAGCAGAAATTCCATCATCATGGCTAATATTGGAGTAGAGCGACTCCACGTCGCACGTAACCAAAATAAAGTCAGTGGGCAGAGACACCTCTCGACATATGCGGATGAAATGCGATGAATCTTGGACAAAAGATGGTAAATTCCTAGTTAGAGGCTGCAGAAAGTGATCCACATACATACAAGCTTTCTCACAGAGATTGCCAATGCCGGCCACAATGGGTCGGCCGGGCGGTCTCTGTGAGCACTTATGAATTTTCGGCAGCATGTAGAAGGTTGCCGTAATAGGAACCTCTACCCACATAAAATCCAACTCATGATGACTAATTATTCCAAGATCCCTTGCCCTCTCCAAGAGCTGTCTAAACTTGCCCGCAAAAACAGCTGTAGGGTCAGACGGAAGTTTCCTGTAAAACCGACAATTCCCAAGCTGGCGATGTGCTTCCTCAAGATAAAGTGAGTGTGGCCAAAGGACCACATTGCCCCCTTTATCTGCTTCTTTAATTAAGAAGGTTTTGTTGGACCTAAGGTCTCTAAGAGCACGTCTTTCTTCCCCACTGAGATTGCCCAGGGTAGATGAACATGGACGTAACGCCACAATATCCCTTTTAGTGAGCTCAAAGAACACCCTAATGGCGGGAACTAGGGAAAACGGTGGGGCTACTTTAGACTTGTTCCTAAAAGGACGAGGATCCTTACCATCATCAGGACCATTTTCTTGCAGGAGTTGTAGTAAGTCACGAAAAACTTGCTGGTCGGTTTGATCAACTCCCTCCGTCATATGTGGTCTATTGTGTAGTACCTGTAGCAAGAGACGCCTACAAAATAAGTAAAGGTCCTTAACCACAGTGAACTTATCTAGTTCATGGACTGGAGAAAAAGTTAGGCCACGTTGTAATACAGATAACTCTATAGGAGACAGGACATGGTCAGACAGATTGACAACCTGTAACGTATCAGAAGGTACCTGAGCAGAAGTGGGAACATCCATTGAAGAATCCAAAACCATTACTTGCGTTGGGTCTTGTAGGGCCTCTGAGAGGTCGGTCGGCGACCTCCGTATCTCGTCGTCCGTGGTGGCAGGAATGCGGCGCCTCCGCCCCCTACGTGTCCGGTGTCGGGGTCGCTCTCTACTGACGATAAAAAAATCGCTCTCTGAGATGCCGGTCATCCTTGCCACAGCAGTTTGTTTAGTATCGACAACTTTTTGAGGCTGAGAGCCCTGTCTCCTATTCCCCTGATGCCTCCATTTAAATGCCCTCTTAGAGTCGAAATCGTTCCGATCCCTAGAAAATTTGGATTTCTTCTTTGACATTACTTCACGGTCATATTTGTCCAAGCCCTCCTTTAATTTGATCCTAAAGGGCTGCACCTGTATGGTATTGTCAAAATTCACCAACTTAGCTTCTAAATCCTTGATGTCACCTTTTGTTTTGGCCAATAACTCACGGTCGTGCTCCAAAAGCATATTCATGATGATACTGGAACATTTTAAAAGACCTTGTTCCCATGTGTCCCGAAACCCAGAGGAGGGCTCCCATGCTGGATATATGGAAACTCTAAGGCCCCGAGGAGCAATACTGAGTTTAATACACTCCTCAAGGCTGCGGCTTTTCCACCAAAGTCTGATACCTGCCCGATGTGCGGCTGTCAACTCCGAAGCAAGTTTATTAAAATCAGAGTCCGGAACCGTCTGCTCTCCTGATGAGAATACATCCATAGATTGAGCCCGCCATGCGGCTTCATGGGCATCCCAGTCCATAGCTAACCGTGCTGGCTGAACACTACCGGTAACTAAAAAAATATAATCATGAAAACACACGTGCAATTAATATAAATCTGCACGACTATATAATAAATGTATTTCTAGATAGAACGCGTGCGGCCCAAGAGAAACACCCACCATAAGGTGAGTAAAAAAGTCTAGCAAAGCTAAAAGGGGATTGGGCGCACTGCCATATAATTATATAAAGACATCTATGAGGGTGCGGTAACAGTAATAAACACTATACTGAAGAACTGTTATTTACTGGATTTCTTGGATAATTAAGTCTCCTTGTGCTTCATCATGGATCGGCCCTAGTGATATGTGCCTATTGTACCTTGGGTGTCTGCAGAATCTGGACATTTTCTGCTCTCCGTCTGAAATCGTGCATACAAACCATTATCCGGCTGCAATTTTTATGGACCTTACTGGAAATGTATTGCCTCTAACATCAGCGGCGGGCTTATTACATCTTATTGTCTTATTTGATTTTTTCAGAATAAAATTGTTTCCACAGCATCCCTTCAGGTGTGCTTGGCCCAAGAGTAGAGGTGTCCATGTTGTCGTCCATCTCAGGACTGTCACTTTTTTTTTTTTTTTCCATTAGTCCGGGTAATAGAGAGAGGGTGGTTTTATGTATGTGTGTATACATGTGTATGTTTTTATATGCATATTTATATATATATATATATATATATATATATATATATATATATATATATTTTGTATTTTCGGCTCTATTTGTATTATATAATGGCTTAAGGGGTTTTGCACTAAGACACATAATATTGTGTTGGCTCATGGGGGGTGCTGTCTTCCAGCACAGCGGTTATTGGCCATAATGGTCCTCCTCCTTTGTGATTTCCACCACTTTTTTGGATTTCCATTATATGATGGGTAATTTGGCTCTTGGCAGGTTCTGACTAGTTTATAACTATATTTATATGTGATTAGTTTATAATTATATTTAAACATTTATATGATCTATTATGTATTCATGATGTTTATATTTTTGTTCTAATAAAACTATGTCTTGTCATCATGCAGCATGTTTTACTACTTTATTCACATTAT
This sequence comes from Ranitomeya imitator, assembly GCF_032444005.1. Taxonomy (NCBI): domain Eukaryota; kingdom Metazoa; phylum Chordata; class Amphibia; order Anura; family Dendrobatidae; genus Ranitomeya; species Ranitomeya imitator. The sequence goes on along the minus strand of NC_091282.1, from coordinate 72,002,433 downwards.
GAGAGCGTGTACAAATGTGTGTATTTGTATGCCCCCGGGGGAATGCTTTGTGTTTAGTGACTGGCTGCATGGTTGTCTGGGTTTATATGGGCTCCATGACCTATCTATATATTAAAATTTATATATATCTTTTCAGGTCTCAGGTCACCTTGTTATTCTTACTAAGTCTTTTGGCATTTTTTTGCCACCCTGGCTCCATGCGGTTATATCTACTCTTTGCTATATATTTGCATTTAAGAGTGGTTTCATCCTTCAGTGCTCATATATGTCTATGATCCCTTTTTTTTTTTTTTCCTCTCACACAGGCTCCCATTATATCTGCAATTTTTATTTCATTATTTGCAGATAGCCGATATTTATATACTTAGGGCTGTTTATTATGTATTTATTACTCATTATTATTAGGCTTTGTATAAGCTTTGTCACGGTCATTCTGCCGTGTTGCGTCCCCTCCTCCTACTTAGGTCTCCTTATCCGGGTCTGCAGGCCTCTCTTGGACCTGTGTCCGTGTTCCCTGCCTTATACGTAGGCGCCCTGCTCATTTCTTTATTGGGCCCGATCGGCGTTTGCGCAGTGTGTTGTTGCGCACTGCGCTTGCGTGCGCTATATGGCTGCGGCTCCCCAGATTCCTATATGGTGAGTGCCTGCCTTTTTCAGTTTGCCGCTGTTTGGTGGGTTCCAGCGGTAACGCCATACATCTTCGGCGCATTATGGCCTCGATGCCCTTTACACATTCTCTATGGACACCTGCCTCTTCCGATCTGTAATTGTCTACCTGAATGTGGTGTATGTCCGCATCTATAGCTAAGGCTTGCAGTCAGCATTATCTACCAATGCCGCTTCCCTGTCAGCTGACTGCCCACACCGGTTTCTAATTAGCTATTTGGCTCACACTATTTAAGGCTGTGTGATAGCTCAAGCACACATCTTCCCTGACGAAGCCTGGTCCGCCGGGCGATACGCGTGGGGCATCACCACACCAGGTTGTATCTTTGTGGGAGGTTATCTCCCGTTTACCTTCTGTGACCCAGTGATTTCACCATATATAGGTTTCCCATTAGCCATTGTTTGGGCTCGCTTCTTTTTACTTCTGCTTGGGACATATTGTTGTGCCTACTATTGTTTTGTTGGCCTGGCACTGTGTGCATCCTGGCTTACTATTTTGGCACCGTCCCGCTATTTACAATTTTGCGCTGTACCCCATGAGCCATTTGGGTTAATTTTGGGTTACCTTATTACACTGTATTATGGTCCGCTTTTCCTGTGTGTTTTTGATGGTGCTTATATGTTTTTCATTATGTTTTTATTGTTTATGGTGTGTTTTTTCTTTGATCTGTCAATAAAATCAGCTTGTATTTTGTTGTTCATTAATTGCAGGTGTGCGACTTGTTGCAGTAATGCTTTTCTCTTTGGATTCTCAATAACGTTTGTGCAGCACTATATGGGGCCATAACGTTTGTGCAGCATTATATGGGGCCATAATGTTTGTGCAGCACTATAAGGGGCCATAACGTTGTTGTGCAGCATTATATGGGGCCATAACGTTTGTGCAGCACTATAAGGGGCCATAACGTTTGTGCAGCACTATAGGGGGCCATAATGTTTGTGCAGCACTATAAGGGGCCATAACGTTTGTGCAGCACTATATGGGGCCATAACGTTTGTGCAGCATTATATGGGGCCATAATGTTTGTGCAGCACTATAAGGGGCCATAACGTTTGTGCAGCACTATAAGGGGCCATAACGTTTGTGCAGCACTATATGGGGCCATAACGTTTGTGCAGCACTATAAGGGGCCATAACGTTTGTGCAGCACTATAAGGGGCCATAACGTTTGTGCAGCACTATAAGGGGCCATAACGTTTGTGCAGCACTATAAGGGGCCATAACGTCTGTGCAGCATTATATGGGGCCATAATGTTTGTGCAGCACTATAAGGGGCCATAACGTTTGTGCAGCACTATATGGGGCCATAACGTTTGTGCAGCACTATAAGGGGCCATAACGTTTGTGCAGCACTATAAGGGGCCATAACGTTTGTGCAGCACTATAAGGGGCCATAACGTTTGTGCAGCACTATAAGGGGCCATAACGTTTGTGCAGCATTATATGGGGCCATAATGTTTGTGCAGCACTATAAGGGGCCATAACGTTTGTGCAGCACTATATGGGGCAAGTGTCTGTATGGGGCCATAATCAATGTTTGTGCAGCACTATATGGGGCAAATATCTTTATGGAGCATCTTATGGGGCCATAATCAGCATTTGCGCAGCATTATATTGGGTAAATATATCTATGGAGCATCTTATGGGGCCATTATTAACCTTTATGCAGGATTATATGGGGCATAATTTAATATGGAGCATCTTATGGGGCCCATCATAAACTTTATGAAGCATTATATGGGGCTCCTGATTCAATATGGATATTCAAAAACACTTAACCTACTGATGTCTCAATTAATTTTACTTTTATTGATATCTATTTTTACTTTTGACATTTACCGGTAGCTGCTGCATTTCCCACCCTAGGCTTATACTTGAGTCAATAAGTTTTCCCAGTTTTTTGTGGCAAAATTGGGGGGGTCGGCTTATACTCGGGTCGGCTTATACTCAAGTATATATGGTATATATATATATATGTCTATGAGGAGTGCATTATGCTATATGGAAGCCTGTTGGAAGTGCATTACATTATATAGATTCCTATGGGGAATGCATTATACTATATTGGAGACAATCTGGTGCATTATACTATATGGAGGCTATTTAGGGGGCCATCGTACAGTGTGGGGATTACAGTGAGGGGGCATCATACAGTGTGGAAGTTATTGTGGTGTCATCAAACAGTATTGGAGTCATAAAACAGTTTGGGGACTACTAAGTGGTCTGTATACTGTGTAGGGGCATTATAATATGTAGAGGGGAGCTGTACAGAGGGGGAGACGTAGGACATTATAGTAGGCACTTATTGTTATAGGGGAATTCAGGTTATTGTGACTGTCAAAGGGGTACACAGGGTATTATTACTTTCTAGGGGTCAAAATGTGGGCACTGTTTTCTAGGGCACTTGCACAGGGCATTACTATATTCTAGTGGTTTGTTTTACCATCTACAGGACACATAGTACCACACAGCAGGTGCAGTAATAGGGACACATACGGCAGCAGTGGATCAGTATTGGGGTTTCAGCAAGATGAGGCGTTTGTGCAGGTTGGGAATAGATGGAGATGGTGCAGGAAACGTTAGAAGTCAAATGTGTCTGTTGTAATCTCTGCAGCCGAGTCCTGACTGGAGAAGTTGTCATGTCAGTCTGGGCCAGATAAAAAATATGGGAAAAGTGAACGATTCCATCAGAAAGAACGTCAGCGGTAAGTCACCATCCAGGGTCGTGCTGGTCCACAAGAGAACCAGAGGATTCTCTGGTGGGCCCAGGCACTGACACCTGCTGGCATACTGGCCAGCAGCTGCCTAAGGCCCTCACTGCTCTAGGGGCCCAGAGCCAGTGGCTATGGGGCCCCTGAGTCAAGGAGGCCCGCCCTGTGCCAGTGAAGCAGCAGCGGGTGACAGGAAGCCACGCCTGCCCCTGCTGCTAAAGAGAAAAGAATAATCACACTTCTCCACGCCCTCATGGGCATGGAAAGGAGTGAATACTATTTCACTTTAATAGCGGGCAGCGATAGCCGCAGGCTGCAGCTAACACTGCCCGTATATAAAGCCCCATCACCACCGCACCACTCTCTAACACTCACACACAAAGCACCGCACTGCACCACATACACGCACGCAGACAGGCACACAGCACCACTCACATCTCGCAGCACATCCCAGTGTCTGTCCTGCTTCCTTCCCAGCGCTTCCTGTCTGAGACAGCGCAGCTGGATGATGTCATCATTCAGTGTGTGGCTGTTTCAGACAGAAAGCTGCTGGCGAGGAAGAGTCTGCCGGGATGTCCTGCGAGAGGTGAGTGATGCTGTGTGTATGTGGTGTGATGCGGTGCTTTGTGTGAGAGTGGTGGTGTGTGTGTGTGTATGTGGTGTGGTGCTTTGTGTGTGTGAGTGAGAGAGAGTGGTGCTGTGTGTGTGTTTGTATTGAAGATGTGTGTATTGGGGATTGGCATTGATGGGGTGGTGGGGAAGGAGGCAATGATGGAGGTGATGAAATGGGCAATGATGGGGTGGTGGGGGAGAAAGCAATGATGGTTGTGGTGTAAATGACAATGATGGTAGTGGTGGAAAAGACAATGGTGGTGGTGGAATGGGCAATGATGGGGGTTGTGGGGGAGAAGGCAATGATGGAGGTGGCGGAAAGGGCAATGATAGGTGTGGTGGGGGATAAGGCAATGATGGGGTGGAGGGGAAGAACAATGATGGAGGTGGAGAGGGGCTGCACTATACCCTCTGAGGGGGGCTGCATTATACTTTATGAGGGGGCTACATTATATTCTGTGGAAGGACTACAATATTCTCTCAGGGGACTACAATGTATTCTGGAGGCTACATCATACTATAAGAGGGGGCTACAGTATACTCTATGGGGGGGCTACATTGTATTCTGTGGTGGGGCTGCATTATTCTCTCAGGGGACTACATTATATTCTGGGGGGCTACATCTGTTGTGAATTCTGTGGCAGAGCTCCCTCCTGTGGTCACAAGTGGTACTTCGGCTGATTCTCTCTGTGAGCTTCCGTTGGTGGAGGAGAGTGGTACTGCGGCTTCTGAGTTTCCTTCCTCAGGTGATGTGGTGAAGTCGTTAGGTGCTGCTCTATTTAACTTCACCTGGTGCTCTGATCCTGGCCTCCAGTCAATGTTCTAGTATAGGACTTGCTTCCTCCTGGATCTTTCCTGTGGCCTGCTGCTCTGCGTAGCTAAGTTCCGCTTTGTTATTTTGTTTGCTGTTTTTTTCTGTCCAGCTTGCTTGTTTGTTTTTTGCTTGCTTGCTGGAAGCTCTGGGACGCAGAGGGTGTACCTCCGTGCCGTTAGTTCGGTACGGAGGGTCTTTTTGCCCCTTTGCGTGGTTTTTGTAGGGTTTTGTGTTGACCGCAAAGTTACCTTTCCTATCCTCGCTCTGTTCAGAAAGTCGGGCCTCACTTTGCTAAATCTATTTCATCTCTACGTTTGTCTTTTCATCTTAACTCACAGTCATTATATGTGGGGGCTGCCTTTTCCTTTGGGGTATTTCTCTGAGGCAAGGTAGGCTTATTTTCTATCTTCAGGCTAGCTAGTTTCTCAGGCTGTGCCGAGTTGCATAGGGAGCGTTAGGCGCAATCCACGGCTGCCTCTAGTGTGTGTTGGAGAGGATTAGGGATTGCGGTCAGCAGAGTTTCCACGTCTCAGAGCTCGTTCTATGTTTTTGGGCTATTGTCAGGTCACTGTATGTGCTCTGGCTTCTATGTCCATTGTGGTACTGAATTGCCTTATTCACAACATACATCATACTATATGAGGGGGCAGCATTATGCCCTATGAGGGGGCTACAGTATACTCTATGATGGGGCTGCATTATACCCTATGAGGGTGCTACATTATATTCTATGGTGGGGACTGCATTATACCTTATGAGGGGGTTGCATTATATTTTGTGGGGTGCTGCATTGTATTCTATGAGGTGGGTTGCATTATATTCTATGAGAGGGGGCTGCTTTATATTCTATGAGAGGGGGCTGCATTATATTCTATGAGGGGGGCTACCTCAACCCCTGCTACATAATTAACCCCTTCCCGACACATGACGCCACGTAGGCGTCATGAAAGTCGGTGCCAATCCGACCCATGACGCCTATGTGGCGTCATGGAAAGATCACGTCCCTGCAGATCGGGTGAAAGGGTTAACTCCAATTTCACCCGATCTGCAGGGACAGGGGGAGTGGTACTTTAGCCCAGGGGGGGTGGCTTCACCCCCCCGTGGCTACGATCGCTCTGATTGGCTGTTGAAAGTGAAACTGCCAATCAGAGCGATTTGTAATATTTCACCTAAAAAAACTGGTGAAATATTACAATCTAGCCATGGCCGATGCTGCAGTATCAACGGTCATGGCTGGAAACACTGGTGTGCCCCCCCACCCCACCGATCGCCCCCCCCAGTCCACCGATCTGTGGTCCGCTCCCCTCCGTCCTGTGCTCCGCTCCCCCGTCCTCCTGTCCGCTCCCCCCGTGCTCCTATGCCACCCCCCGTGCTCTGACACCCCCCCATGCCCCGATCTCCCCCCCTCATACTTACCAGGCCTCCCAGTGTCCGTCTGTCTTCTCCCTGGGCGCCGCCATCTTCCAAAATGGCGGGCGCATGCACAGTGCGCCCGCCGAATCTGGCCACCGCCAGATTCGTTCCAGGTATATTTTGATCACTGTGATAAAACCTATCACAGTGATCAAAATAAAAAAAATAGTAAATGACCCCCCCTTTATCACCCCCATAGGTAGGGCTAATAATAAAATAAAGAAAATATTTTTTTTTATTTTTCCACTAGGGTTAGGGTTAGAACTAGGGTTAGGGTTATGGTTAGAACTAGGGTTAGGGTTAGAACTAGGGTTAGGGTTAGGGCTAGGGTTAGGGTATTTGCACACGGTGCGGATTTGGCTGCGGATCCGCTGCGGATTGGCCAAAGATCCGCAGCGGATTGGCCGCTGCGAATTCGTAGCAGTTTTCCATTAGGTTTACAGTACCATGTAATCCTATGGAAAACCAAATCCGCTGTGCCCATGGTGCAGAAAATACCGTGCGGAAACGCTGCGTTGTATTTTCTGCAGCATGTCAATTTTGTGCGGATTCCTCAGTGTTTTACACCTGTTCCTCAATAGGAATCCGCAGGTGAAATCCGCACAAAAAAACACTGGAAATTCGCTGTAAATCCGCAGGTAAAACGCAGTGCCTTTTACCTTTTTTCAAATTTTGGATTTTTCAAAAATCGTGCGGAAAAATCTCACATGAATCCGCAACGTGGGCACATAGCCTTAGGGTTAGGGTTGGAATTAGAGTTAGGGTTGGAATTAGGGCTAGGGTTGGAAATAGGGTTAATATTAGGCTTGTGGTTAGGGTTATGGATAGGGTTAGGGGTGTGTTGGGGTTAAAGTTGTGGTTAGGGTTGGGATTAGGGTTAGGGTTGGGATTAGGGTTACGGGTGTGTTGGGGTTAGGGTTGTGGTTAGGGGTGTGTTGGGGTTAGGGTTGTGATTAGGGTTATGGCTACAGTTGGGATAAGGGTTAGGGGTGTGTTGGGGTTAGTGTTGAAGTTAGAATTGAGGGGTTTCCACTGTTTAGGAACATCAGGGGTCTCTAAATGCAACATGGCGCCACCATTGATTCCAGCCAATCTTGTATTCAAAAAGTCAAATGGTGCTCCCTCCCTTCCGAGCCCCGACGTGCGCCCAATCAGTGATTTACCCCCACATATGGGGTATCAATGTACTCAGGACAAACTGGGCAACAACTATTGGGGTCTAATTTCTCCTGTTACCCTTGTGAAAATAAAAAATTGCTTGCTAAAACATAATTTTTGAGGAAAGAAAAATGATTTTTTTATTTTCACGGCTATACGTTGTAAACTTCTGTGAAGCACTTGGGGGTTGAAAATGCTCACCACACATCTAGATAAGTTCCTTGGGGGGTCTAGTTTCCAAAATGTGGTCACTTGTATGGGGTTTCTACTGTTTAGGCACATCAGGGGCTCTGCAAACGCAAGGTGACGCCCGCAGACCATTCCATCAAAGTCTGCATTTCAAAAGTCACTACTTCCCTTCTGAGCCCCGACGTGTGCTCAAACAGTGGTTCCCCCCCACATATGGGGCATCAGCATACTCAGGACAAACTGGACAACAACTTTTGGGGTCCAATTTCTCCTGTTACTCTTGTGAAAATAAAAAATTGCAGGCTAAAAAATAATTTTTGAGGAAAGAAAAATGATTTTTTATTTTCATGGCTCTGCGTTATAAACTTCTATGAAGCACTTGGGGGTTTAAAGTGGTCACCGCACATCTAGATTAGTTCCATGGGAGGTCTAGATTCCAAAATGGGGTCACATGTGGGGGAGCTCCAATGTTTAGGCACACAGGGCCTCTCCAAACGCGACATGGTGTCCGCTAACGATTGGTGTTAATTTTTCATTCAAAAAGTCAAATGGCACTCCTTCCCTTCCGAGCCCTGCCGCGTGCCCAAACAGTGGTTTACCCCCACATGTGAGGTATCGGTGTACTCAGGAAAAATTGCTCAATAAATTTTAGGATCCATTTTATCCTGTTGCCCATGTGAAAATGAAAAAATTGAGGCTAAAATAAATTTTTTGTGAAAAAAAAAAAAGTACTTTTTCATTTTTACGGATCAATTTGTGAAGCACCTGGGGGTTCAAAGTGCTCACTATGCATCTACATAAGCTCCTTGGGGGGTCTAGTTTCCAAAATGGGGTCACTTGTGGGGAAGTTCCAATGCTTAGGCACACAGGGGCTCTCCAAACACGACATGGTGTCCGCTAAAGATTGGAGCCAATTTTTCATTAAAAAAGTTAAATGGCGCTCCTTCCCTTCAGAGCCCTGTCGTGCGCCTAGACAGTGGTTCCCCCCCACATATGAGATATCGGCGTACTCAGGAGAAACTGGACCCCAAAAGTTATTGTACAATTTGTCCTTTTACCCTTGGGAAAATAAAAAAATTGTTGCTAAAACATCATTTTTGTGACTAAAAAGTAAAATGTTCATTTTTCCTTCCATGTTGCTTCTGCTGCTGTGAAGTACCTGAAGGGTTAATAAACTTCTTGAATGTGGTTTTGAGTACCTTGAGAGGTAGAATGGTGTCACTTTTGGGTATTTTCAGCCATACAGACCCCTCAAACTGACTTCAAATGTGAGGTGGTCCCTAAATTTCGTTGTAAAAATGAGAAATCGCTGGTCAAATTTTAACCCTTATAACTTCCTAGCAAAAAAAATGTTGTTTCCAAAATTGTGCTGATGTAAAGTAGACATGTGGGAAATGTTATTTATTAACTATTTTGTGTCACATAACTCTCTGGTTTAACAGAATGAAAATTCAAAATTTGAAAATTGCAAAATTTAACATGAAGCCCAATATGTCACAAAAAAAACAGTCTCAGAACCGTTAGGATCCGTTGAAGCGTTCCCGAGTTATTACCTCATAAAGGGACACTGGTCAGAATTGCAAATAACGGCCAGGTCATTAAGGTCAAAATAGGCTGGGTCATGAAGGGGTTAAGACGTGTACTACCTTATATTATACCCTGATATTAGCGTGTTTTAACACGCAATTGGTGGTCTTGTTTTTATTTCTATGTAGCTACATAGTGGGCCGCAAGAATGATTTTCTCTGGTGGGCCCAAGGTGCTCCAGTCCGACACTGTCACCATCTGTAACTGTGCTGTAATATATTACATGTTCTGCAGCACTGGTATTTACCACTATATGGTCACAATATGGTGATAATATCAGTGTCGGTCTTTGTATGGTCATTCTTTTCAGCGACAGCGCGGTCATCTGCTGAGGTTCTCCTACACTATTGTGGGGACGCCACTCAGTTGTAATCAGGGTTACCTGATTAGGAGTCAACTCAGAAGTTTCACCATCTAGAACCAAAACTCTAGCTATGCCTCTGCAATACAGGTAGTGATAAAATAATATATTGCTTTAAACAATTGGTCATGTTGTGATGACACAATCTATTTAAAAAGGACCTGTCAAAAATCAACTTTTTTTTTTTTTTTTTTTTTTCATTTTATACTTTTTTTTTTTTTTTTTAGATTGTCTCCACTTCCTGAACTGAAGGACTCATTTTCTGAACCCCATTCTGCATCGGCCACCTGGTGATTAATGTCATTTAAATTGATAAGACAGATCCAGCCCCAGGGACAAGAAGCTGCTCTCCTGGTATAATGTAAGATGGAGGAGGCTGCTAATAGCTTCTCCATACTGCAGCCTAATGGATATAGATCAGGCTGATTCGCTGTGCTATGGCTGGCCCCCTCCCTCGATGGCTGCTTATTATATTTCCATGTAATAGTCCCCATATTATACTCCGCAGAGCGTTCTCATTTTCACACTTACATGTCATTAAAAATTTCAATTATTCATGTTATCTCGTATTATATTGCCTGCTTGCTGATTTTTGCAGGACCATATAATGTCTAATGTAAGTGAGGTCCTCACTTACCACAATGCCAGGTATCGTGGGAGATAACGACCAGTCAAACTTAAATATGCCTAATCTTTTATAATCATAGGAGATAAGTAGTGACCAGAGGTGGCTGACAGCAACGTATTTGCTGCGCCCCCACGTAAGGGCAATGGGGTACTCGGTACCGGGTCCTTCAGTTCCCTCAGCGAGGATGTCACGGTGGCCCTATGAGGGGCGTCTCTTTACCTTTACTAAAGGCTTCAGCATCCACAGTCCAGGGTGCCAGATGACAGGGTAGGCAGAGTCCGGCCGGTCTGACGGCAATTCCAGAGTCCCCTTATCCAGGTGGAAATCAGTAGCCTTCCCCTTGCGCACAGTAACGTAGTAGGTCCTTACTTACATTAGCTACCATAAGGTCCTCACTCTTGTTACTCTTCTCTCTCTGTCCCCCAGATGGATAGGACAAACCCGTATGACGGTGGTGGCCTGAGGCTATTTTATAGGGACCCTAGCGTCGCCCCTCCTCCGCGTTGCCACCTTGTCTGCTTAGGTTCTTAGGTCGAACAGCCAACTTGGAATCGACTGTCCTGCCGATCTCTGAAGTAAAGCATAGAGTCTATTACTCCCTCGGTGTTCCGGCTACCGGATCTGCGCTCAGTGGGAGGCAGCCTGCTTCTAGCTGGTCTCCCACTGGTGTTTTACTTCTGTTGCTACGATTTCTGTGCTCACTCACTACGGCACACTTCCTTTCTTGTCCTTTCTTAGGAGACTGCCGCATGGGTTGCAGGGCAGCTCCGTTTCCTTCTTTCCCTTTCCTGGGCCGAGCCCAGTCTGCTCCTCTCCTCCTGACTACCTCCTTCTCCCTCCAGTCAGCTTCTCCCGACTCCAACTCCAAACTCCTTCTGTCTGACTTCCTAACCAGCCCCCAGTTTTACCCAAGTGTGAGGAGTGGCCTAATAGATAGAACCTTTTGCTTCCCCTGGTGGCCGGCGTGTGAAGTGTGTGGGTGGCTGTGATACCTGGCAGGGTGAACTCCTTTGGTGCCATCAGACGTAACATCGCTCCCCCTGGTGGAAGAATGACATTACTGCAACGACCAGGACTCTGGGGCGCTGCACTTCCCCCCCCCCCCCCCCCCCCCCCCCCCCCCCGTTAAATCCAGCACTCCCGGGCTGGGAAAAGAACACAACAATTACAGGTTAGCAAAAGACATGCAAAATTTTTGAATGCTTTAAACAAATAAATTTAACAGTGCTTCCCTTTATGGGAGGTGAGAACACTTGAATGTTGCAAGCAAAAACATATTCACATTGTGCGTATTATAAAAGAGAACAATTACTAACTTACTATGAAATGCAATTTCCCATACAGGTATTCTATCTACTAAGTGCAAGTACCCTCTAAGGGTATACTATCATAAACCCTTAATGTGCAATTTAACATTTTTTTTTATTCTTCTTCTTCACATGCAGGACTATCTGTCTACCCCTACGGGCCTACTGCATCTTTCTTCCTAAAACCTTACTTTTATATAAAGTACGTGATTAACATTTTATCACTATCTAGCTACATACTAACAGCTATGTAAACATTATTAATGTGCAACAACCGAACATTCCCTTTAAGAGAGAAACTAGTCTTTTCCGAGGTAGTGCAAACAATCAACAAGTCAGTTATAAACTTTAAGACAAGATAAACTTTCACGTCGTCATCGGGAACATTTTCTTCGCAAAGTCTTCTTGCTTGTAAAACCAGTAGAGACCACCTTTAAGAAGGTACAAACTATTTACAGAGGACAGTTCGGGAACCATTCACCGTCCATGATTCCAATGTTCCTTTAAAACCATGATGAACTTTTGTGCAAACTGGAACAAAATAGGGATCCCGGGTAAACTAAGGGATCCCTTTAAGAATTAACCCTGGACGGGTTTAAAGCAGCAAAGAAAGAACAGTTAACTATGTACAGTTCTTCAGGTTTTCGAGGTTTATCGAAGTTCTGGTGGTATCAAAGGTCGAGGTAGCCCAGCCGGATACTGGCGGCTACCAGATGCCACATAAGGGGCTCCTTCACTCCACACAGGGGTCTGCGTAGTTGGGCCTGATAATCCTCCCAGCTGAGGACCTCCACCGTCTCCCCCTCTTGCTGTTTGGCCCCGGGAAATCCCATAAAATTTCGCCCGGGGTTCACCCAGCGGCATACAGTCTGCTCCACGTAGACCTCGCCCGGCAGGGTGGTGGGCGCGATCGAGGCCTTTAGGAGTTGCTCCATACCCGTGGCCTGTTCCCAGGGCTCTAGGCGCTGGAGGCGGTGAGTACCGCGGGGAGGTGGCGCTGCGACAGGGCCCACAAGCAGGCCTTCAGTCACCAGGGCAGGATCAGCGTCCTTACCTACCACCTCGGTGTCCTGGGTCCTAGCTGGCTCCACCGGCGACAGCGTCGGTAGCGGCTCCAGCAGCGGTGCAGGGAATGGTGACAGTGTCTGTAGTGCTTCCGCAGGCACCACCTGGTACGAGGTTTAAGTCTTCACCTGCAGCTGCAGGAGCTGATCTATTAGCTCCTCCATTCCGAGCTGCAAGGATTCAGCATCAGCAGTGAGGACTTGGCTGCGGTAACCTTCCGGGTAGCTGGGGGAAGTCTCCTGCTCCGACCCCACGCTCTGGCTCCGGGTGACTTGCCATGGTGTCCTCCATGTGGCTGCTGTCCTCTTCGTCCTTTTCCCACTCTCTTCTTCTGGGGCGGTTTCGTTTTCTTTGTCTCCGCCCGCCATTGAGGATCAGGAGGCGGATCTCGGCCGCTGACGGACACATCCTCAAGGTACAGAGATATTTAGACTGGGCGGCCATTGCTGTTTGCGCTCGTCAGTTCGTTCACGCCCACAACTCCACGCCCTTCTTCTCCAGCGCTCCTCGTGGCGCTGCAATGGCAGCAATCTTGGCGGGAATTTTTGGCGGTAAATGGCAATGCACAGTTCTTTCAGCAGAAACAGTCCACACACAATTCTAGCACAGTTCTAAGGCACACATGACCCAAATTCTCAGGCTTAAGTAGATCCTGTTCGTGATGCCAAGATTTTGCTACGCCCCCACGTAAGGGCAATGGGGTATTCGGTACCGGGTCCTTCAGTTCCCTCAGCTGGGATGTCACGGTGGCCTGACCTGGACCGTGGCCCTATGAGGGGCGCCCAGTAAAAGGGGTAAAGTTTGTAGATAACGGTAGTGTTCGTGACGCCACCTGTGGTATTCGGTCAGGGTGACCGACGCTGCTTAGGGGTCTGCTGGGGTGATGGAATGGCAGCTAGATGGTATACCTTCCCACAGGTGAAGTATATCCCCAGGGATTCCCAGAAGTGTAGATGGTGATTGTGGATGTTGCAAGGCGCGGTGAATAACGAGAACACAATGGTTGCAGTCTCTTTACCTTTACTGAAGGCTTCAGCATCCACAGTCCAGGGTGCCAGATGACAGGGTAGGCAGAGTCCGGCCGGTCTGATGGCAATTCCAGAGTCCCCTTATCCAGGTGGAAATCAGTAGCCTTCCCCTTGCGCACAGTAATGTAGTAGGTCCTTACTTGCATTAGCTACCATAAGGTCATCACTCTTGTTACTCTTCTCTCTCTGTCCCCCAGATGGATAGGACAAACCCGTATGACGGTGGTGGCCTGAGGCTATTTTATAGGGACCCTAGCGCCGCCCCTCCTCCGCGTTGCCACCTTGTCTGCTTAGGTTCTTAGGTCGAACAGCCAACTTGGAATCGACTGTCCTGCCGGTCTCTGAAGTAAAGCGTAGAGTCTATTACTCCCTCGGTGTTCCGGCCACCGGATCTGCGCTCAGTGGGAGACAGCTGTTGTGAATTATGTTGTCAAGCTCCCTCCTGTGGACATGAATGGTACTTCGGCTGGTTCTGTCCATGGGCTTCCTCTGGTGGTTGTGAGTGGGGCTGCGGCTTCTGAGTTTCCTTCCACAGGTGACGAGGTTAATTCGTTAGCTGGCTGCTCTATTTAACTCCACTTAGATCATTGCTCCATGCCACCTGTCAATGTTCCAGTATTGGTCTAGTTCGCTCCTGGATCGTTCTTGTGACCTGTCTTCCCAGCAGAAGCCAAGTTCCTGCTTGTTTTTCTCTTGTTTGCTATTTTTCTGTCCAGCTTGCTATTTTGATTTTTGTCTTTTTTTTTTTTGCTTGCTGGAAGCTCTGGGATGCAGAGGGGCGCCTCCGCACCGTGAGTCGGTGCGGAGGGTCTTTTTGCGCCCTCTGCGTGGTCTTTTGTAGGTTTTTGTGCTGATCACAAAGTTACCTTTCCTATCCTCTGTCTGTTCAGTAAGTCGGGCCTCTCTTTGCTAAATCTATTTCATCTCTGTGTCTGTAATTTTCATCTTAACTCAGTCATTATATGTGGGGGGCTGCCTTTTCCTTTGGGGAATTTCTCTGAGGCAAGGTAGGCTTTATTTTTCTATCTTTAGGGCTAGCTAGTTCCTTAGGCTGTGACGAGTTGCATAGGGAGCGTTAGGAGCAATCCACGGCTATTTCTAGTGTGTGTGATAGGATTAGGGATTGCGGTCAGCAGAGTTCCCACGTCCCAGAGCTTGTCCTGTATTATTAGTAACTATCAGGTCATTCCGTGTGCTCTTAACCACCAGGTCCATTATTGTCCTAACCACCAGGTCATAACAGACAGCCTGCTTCTAGCTGGTCTCCCACTGGTGTTTTACTGCTGTTGCTACGATTTCTGTGCTCACTCACTATGGCACACTTCCTTTCTTGTCCTTTCTTAGGAGACTGCCGCATGGGTTGCAGGCGCAGCTCCGTGTCCTTCTTTCCCTTTCCTGGGCCGAGCCCAGTCTGCTCTACTCCTCTCCTCCTGACTACCTCCTTCTCCCTCCAGTCAGCTTCTCCCGACTCCAAACTCTTTCTGTCTGACTTCCTAACCAACCCCCAGTTTTACCCAAGTGTGAGGAGTGGCCTAATAGATAGAACCTTTTGCTCCCCCTGGTGGCCAGCGTGTGAAGTGTGTGTGTGTGTGTGGCTGTGATACCTGGCAGGGTGAACTCCTTTGGTGCCATCAGTCGTAACATCGCTCCCCCTGGTGGAAGAACGCCATTACTGCAACGACCAGGACTCTGGGGCGCTGCATATTTGTCACAGTTCCAGAGCCAGCGGATACAGAACGTGTTCAATAAATACAGTTGAACACAATGGTAGAGCAGGGAGCCGACAGATTCCTGTTCTACCTTTCCATCTGCCTGGAGACTGATAACTGTGTAAGTGTTAATCACAGTTTACCGTAATGTTGGAGATTTGTGATGCAATATATGATCTGGCCAGTAAAGGCGAGAGGCTGAAGTTGAGTTGGGGTTTTTGGCGGTTGGTGTGTGGTTGGGCTTGACATGAGCCAACTCAGTGAGGCCAGCATCTTGGGGTAGCTCATGTGATGCCTTATCTCTAAGGACTTAGAGAAACCCTGTGTTGGAGAAATCGGCATTCCCTAAGAGCTTCAAGATGGCGTTTCTGATTATTTGGGACTCAGCCCAGCAAGGACCCTTCTACTTCAGTTCCAGGATGTATCGGTACTATCCTACATCTGAACATTATGCGCGTAAATAAACAGCCTTATAGAGGTCCAGTTAATCGCGAGAAAAGGCCTCTTCTGTAAGGCTGCGTTCACACATCAGGTTTTTTGTTTCAGGCGCAATTTTTTTTAAAAACGGATCCGTTTTTTTGTTTTTTTTCCCCAAAGTGTTTTAATAGTGCTGGATTGTGCTTGATGGCCAGACGTTTCATCCATTTTTTTTTTTCCGGATCTGTCCAAATTGTCGTTTCCGGCGGACGGAGAAAACGTCCACTGCAACATTTTTTTTGTCTGGCGGAAAAAAAACGCACATAGACGGAATCGGCCAAAAACACATGAAACAGACGTGTGAAACCATGAATACGGCGGCCGTCTCTCTCTCTCTCTTAGCGGGATTTAGCCTGAAAACAAAAACATGATGTGTGAAAGGCTACTTTCACACTAGCGTTAACTGCAATACGTCGCAATACGTCTTTTATGGGAAAAAACGCATCCTGCAAAGTTGTTTGCAGGATGTGTTTTTGCCCCATAGATTAACATTAGCGACGCATTGCGACGCATTGCCACACGTCGCAACCGTCGTGCGACGGTTGCGCCATGTTGTGGCGGACTGTCGGGAGCAAAAAACGCTACATGTAACGTTTTTTGCTGCCGACGGATCGCTTTTTCCGACCGCGCATGCGCGGCCGGAACTCCTCCCCGCACCTCACAATGGGGCAGCGGATGCGATGAAAATCTGCATCCGCTGCACCTGTTGTGCGGCGCAAACAACGCTAGCGTCGGTAACCTCGGCCCGACGCACTGCGACGGGCCGAGCCCGACGCTAGTGTGAAAGTAGCCTAAGAGACACTTCGAAAACTGCTCCGAGTAGGTGATTACTAAGGTAAACGCTGTAGTTTTCTTGATTTATGCATAGAAAGGGTTAATTGTGTTATTTTTTTTTTATATATTTTACTCTCATATACCTGTCGGTATTATTGCGGGTAATCGCTGTCATTGTATTTGGTACTTATACATTGTTTACTTGCCATCATTTCCTTTGTTTTCATAAACTGGTTAGTAAATATTTATATTATCTAATCTTTGTGCATGTCTGCTGATTGTTGTACCCAGGGCCGGCGTTAGCGGCAGGAAGACCTGGCAGCCACCTAGGGCCCCCGCTCCCCTAGGGGCCCCCAACTAGCGGCACATCACGCAGCCGCTATGGGGCCCGGGAGGCAGGGGGCCCGCCTGCCACCAGCACTGACTCCCCCCACCGCCGCATTGAGCTATACCAGCATCATAGACGCCGGTACAGTTCATAGCAATGAAGGAGAAGAGAGTGTCAGCTGATGCTCCCTCTCCCATCATTCCCCTCTGCCTCTGACACTGCGGGTGCGCAATTACGTCATATCATCGCGCACCTACTGTGTGCTGGGCCTGAGCAGTGCAGTGGCTGAGACTGGAGCCAGGAGCAGCACGGGGCACGAAGAGAGGTGAGGATTGTGTGTTTTTTTTTATGTATCCGTGAGTACTGGACTGTGGCGCTATTGGGGGGTTCTATATTATATTATATGGAGGAGGCTGTGTTATATACTACTAGATTGTGGCCCGATTCTAACGCATCGGGTATTCTAGAATATGCATGTCCCCGTAGTATATGGACAATGATTTTTCCAGAATTCGCGGCAGACTGTGCCCGTCGCTGATTGGTCGAGGCAACCTTTATGACATCATCGTCGCCATGGCAACCATTATGACATCTACGTCGATACTGTGCCCGTCGCTGAATCAGAGACGCGGGATGTCTACGTCCTTTATGACATCATCGTCGCTGTGTCCGTTGCTGATTGGTCGAGGCCTGGTGGCCTCGACCAATCAGAGACGCGGGATTTCCAGGACAGACAGACAGACAGACGGAAAAACCCTTAGGCAATTATATATATATATAGATGGGGGGTACATTATATTCTATGGAGGAGGCTGTGTTATATACTATGGGGGGCACATTATATACTATGGAGGAGGCTGTGTTATATACTATGAGGGGCACATTGTATTCTATGGAGGAGGCTGTGTTATATACTATGAGGGGGCACATTATATTCTATGGAGGAGGCTGTGTTATATACTATGGGGGGCACATTATATTCTATGGAGGAGGCTGTCTTATATACTATGGGGGGCACATTATATTCTATGGAGGAGGCTGTGTTATATACTATGGGGGGGGGGGGGGGCAAATTATATTCTACTAGATTGTGGCCCGATTCTAACGCATCGTGTATTCTAGAATATGCATGTCCCCGTAGTATATGGACAATGATGATTCCAGAATTCGCGGCACACTGTGCCCGTCGCTGATTGGTCGAGGCAACCTTTATGACATCATCGTCGCCATGGCAACCATTATGACATCTACGTCGATACTGTGCCCGTCGCTGAATCAGAAACGTGAGATGTCTACGTCCTTTATGACATCATCGTCGCTGTGCCCGTTGCTGATTGGTCGAGGCCTGGCGGCCTCGACCAATCAGAGACGCGGGATTTCTACGTCGATGCTGTGCCGGTCTCTGATTGGTCGAGGCCGCCAGGCCTCGACCAATCAATCAGAGAGCCGGGATTTCCAGGACAGACAGACAGACAGACAGACAGAAAAACCCTTAGGCAATTATATATATAGATGGAGGAGGCAGTGTTATATACTATGGGAGGTACATTATATTCTATGGGGAGGATGTGTTATATACTATGGGGGGCACATTATATTCTATGTAGGAGGCTGTGTTATATACTATGGGGGTACATTATATTCTATGGTGGGCTTTGTTATATACTATTGGGGCACTACACTATATTCTATGGAGGAGGCGGTGTTATATACTATGGGGAGGCTGTGTTATATACTATGGGGGTACATTATACATTATATTCTATGGGGGAGGCTGTGTTATATACTACTAGATTGTGGCCCGATTCTAACGCATCGGGTATTCTAGAATATGCATGTCCCCGTAGTATATGCACAATGATGATTCCAGAATTCGCGGCAGACTGTGCCCGTCGCTGATTGGTCGAGGCAACCTTTATGACATCATCGTCGCCATGGCAACCATTATGACATCATCGTCGCTGTGCCCGTTGCTGATTGGTCGAGGCCTGGCGGCCTCGACCAATCAGAGACGCGGGATTTCTACGTCGATGCTGTGCCGGCCTCGACCAATCAGGGAGCCGGGATTTCCAGGACAGACAGACAGAAAGACAGACAGACGGAAAAACCCTTAGACAATTATATATATATATAGATGGGGGATCATTATATTCTATGGGGGAGGCTGTGTTATATACTGTGTGGGGTACATTATATTCTATGGGGGAGGCTGTGTTATATACTATGGGGCTACATTATATTCTATGGGGGAGGCTGTGTTATATGCTATGGGGTGTACATTATATTCTATGGGGAGGCTGTATTATATTCTATGGGGGGTACAATATATTCTATGGTGGGCTGTATTATATTCTATGGGTGGGCTGTGTTATAATCTTTGGGAGGCTGTATTATATTCTATGGGGGTACATTATATTCTATGGGTGGGCTGTATTATGTTCTATGGGAGCTACACTATATTCTATGGGGGGATGCATTATATTGTATGGGGGGCTGCATTATATTGTATGGGGGGCTTCATTATATTCTATGGGGGCTGCATTATACTCTGTGAGGAGGGCTACATTGAATTCTATGGAGGGGCTACATTATATTGTATAAGGGGGTGAATTATATTCTATGGAGTGGCTGCATTATATTCTGTGGGGGGCTGCATTATACTCTATGAGGGGGCTACCATATATTCTATGGAAGAGCTGCATTATACTATATTAAGGGGGCTGCATTATATTCTATGGGGGTTACATTATATTGTATGGTGGGGCTGCATTATACTCTGGGGTGGCTGCATTATACTCTGTTGGGTGGCTGCATTATACTCTGGGGTGGCTGTGGATCACCCCCATGGGGCCGTGGGGAACTCGGTACCGGGTCCTTCGGTTCACAGGGGGATGTCACGGTGACTGACCCGGTCCATGGCCCTTGGGATGTCCGTGTTAAAGGGGAAAGGTCTTTAAAGGGAATGTTCATGACGCCACCTGTGGTATTTGGTCAGTGTGACCGACGCTGCTTTAAGGGGGTCCGCTAGGGTGATGTTATGGCAGCTAGATGGTATACCTTCCCACAGGTGAAGTATGTCCCCAGGGCTTCGCAGTGTGTAGATGGTGGATGGTGAGAGGCACATTGAAGAACGAGGACAAATTCAAAAATTGCCGACTTTCGGCAAAGTCGGGTTTCATGAAACCCGACCCAATCCTACTGTGGGATCGGCCATGAGGTCGGCGATCTGCACACAAAAGTCACGTTTCGTATGATGCTTTCAGTGCCATTTTTCAGCCAATGAAGGAGGACGCAGAGTGTGGGCAGCGTTGTGAAGGAGAAAATGGCTAATAAAATCAATTATTAAACCTTATATAAGTCAGTTCAGATATGGTGTAGCAAGATGGCGATTGTGTCTTTGAAGATGTCTTGGAGATCCTTGAAACTGTCTTGGAAGGAAACTTTGGAATGCAGGAGTGAAGATACTGGAATACACCATATTTGAAAATGAAACTTGGACTGTACCAATTACAAAGTGACTAGCTGTACAGAAGTTGTGTGACCCCCCTATTTCCTGCTCTTAGTATATTCCTTTGTTTTGAGAATAAAGTTCAGTTGGGCACCAACTTTGACTGAGAGAGGCAGTGTGCATTGTCTCTGTGAATCTGATACATTCTTAGCCTCTAAGCTAGCACTCAGCTTATATTTGGTCAGGTACAAGCAATCATATTGATCTCACTTTAAGAGATCACCCTCACATTTTTGGCGCAAAACGTGGGGCTCAATGAGGATGTACACTCCCCAGACATTGACACCCGGAATGGATCGAGGAAGAACATCCAGAGTGGTTCGACTAGGAGACTGATCACCTCCATAAATACACGGTAAGTCTGCTGATTCCTTTATGAATCTGTAGTACTTGCCTGTGTTTTTCGAACCATTCTGTGTGTTCTGTACTTGTGTTTGCCGAGTGTCTGTGCTGCCCTGACACGGTGGGTGTGGGATACGTACACCTGGTGGCCTAAAGAACCCACGGCTACTGGCTGTGAGGAGCACAAACCATGATTGACTGCTTGTAACCTGTTGCATGTCTTGTCTCATACCAGCACTGTGCTGGGCTATCTGAGTCTCTGCCTGTGTGTAGCATGCAGGGGGAGAGGAGGTTGTCTATGATACGGTGAGCGCAAAGTTGTTCCTAGAGTTTCGGGTGCGGAGCATGGCATGATGGAATTATGGGTGGTCGAACCATGTAGTGCAAAAACCGGTAGAAACCTCTTTGAACCCTAGCATTGTGCACAAGGTCTGAGATGGAAATCCTAGTTACAGAGGATGGTCAGTTTTGTGTTTGTCCGTCCGTCTGGTTATGTGTGTCTGAGAGTGTTGTCCCTCTTCCAGAATTAGCCGTCCTATCTGTGACCGCACGTCAGCTATGGCGAGATTAGTGTTGGTGCTGGAGTGTGCGCAAATTCTGTGTGGTACCAGGTAACTCGGTCCAGGTCCGAGGGGAGACATGGCGTTAATACAGCAGACACATCTCATCTTCTGTGCGGTTCATAGATTTGGGCTGGGACTTCTGGTGACTGGATAACTCTGTCTTTTTGTTTGTCTAAAGCCAGCAGAAAGTGGAGAAGTTTTTGCAGTTCCATAAGAGAAGAGGGAATGTGATGATGGCAGATAAGACTGCTGTAGGATAGTGTTTGCCAGAGGGGGGAAGAAGTATATAGAGAATATGAGGTGATTAATGAAAATATGTGTATTCCCCGAGAAAGGCAGATTACAGTAGTTAGAATGGCAGGGAGTTATTAAAGGAAAAAAAGGAAGTTGGAAGATGAGGAATTGCTGCAAGTAACTTTAGCATGGTGTAGAACAACAGAAAATCTGTATGTCTAAGTAAAGTTGGGCACCAACTTTGACTGAGAGAGGCAGTGTGAATCGTCTCTGTGAATCTGATACATTCTTAGCCTCTAAGCTAGCACTCAGCTTATATTTGGTCAGTTACAAGTGCAGCGCCCCAGAGATCTGGTCGTTGCAGTAACGTCGCTCTGCCACTAAGGGGAGTGATGGTACGTCTGATGCCACTAAAGGAGTTCATCTGACCAGGTATCACCAGCACACATTACACTTCACACTCCGGCCACTAGGGGGAGCAAAAGGTTTTATTTATTAGGCCACTCCTCACACTGGTAAAACTAGGGGTTGGATAGGAAGTTAGTCAGAAGCTGACTGGGTTTTGTTCAGGCAACATCCCGTGGCAGGGGGTGTTGCAGGGGGAAGATTCAGGGGGGTCCCTGTCAGGCGTGGGAACCTGGCAGGTACCTAGCGACAAGAACAGAACGTTACGGAACTGCGCCTGCACTACCCGCGGAGGTATCCTAAGAAAGAGACACGAAGCAAAGGATATTGTGGACAGTGAGAAACGAGATCAAGCACAAAGGAGAGCCAGTAGGAGTTGTGCCTGGAGAACGGCAACATCCTACTGAGGCGCGAAGCCGGTGCCCGGAACACCGAGGAAGTAACTGACTTCATGCCTTACTTCAAATACCGCAGGACAGTTAATTATAGGTTGGCTGTCTACCTTACTTCACCTAAGCAAGCATAGGGGGCAACGCGTGGAGAGGGGTGTCTCTAGGGTCCCGGAAGAGCTCCGAGCCTACCCGTCAAACGGGTGCGTCCTAGCCATAACATACAGTTAGGGCCAGAAATATTTGGACAGTGACACAATTTTCGCGAGTTGGGCTCTGCATGCCACCACATTGGATTTGAAATGAAACCTCTACAACAGAATTCAAGTGCAGACTGTAACGTTTAATTTGAAGGGTTGAACAAAAATATCTGATAGAAAATGTAGGAATTGTACACATTTCTTTACAAACACTCCACATTTTAGGAGGTCAAAAGTAATTGGACAAATAAAAATATTTTGTTTGGGTTATGTTTATTTTCAATATTTTGTTGCAAATCCTTTGGAGGCAATCACTGCCTTAAGTCTGGAACCCATGGACATCACCAAACGCTGGGTTTCCTCCTTCTTAATGCTTTGCCAGGCCTTTACAGCCGCAGCCTTCAGGTCTTGCTTGTTTGTGGGTCTTTCCGTCTTAAGTCTGGATTTGAGCAAGTGAAATGCATGCTCAATTGGGTTTAGATCTGGAGATTGACTTGGCCATTGCAGAATGTTCCACTTTTTGGCACTCATGAACTCCTGGGTAGCTTTGGCTGTATGCTTGGGGTCATTGTCCATCTGTACTATGAAGCGCCGTCCAATCAACTTTGCAGCATTTGGCTGAATCTGGGCTGAAAGTATATCCCGGTACACTTCAGAATTCATCCGGCTACTCTTGTCTGCTCTTATGTCATCAATAAACACAAGTGACCCAGTGCCATTGAAAGCCATGCATGCCCATGCCATCACGTTGCCTCCACCATGTTTTACAGAGGATGTGGTGTGCCTTGGATCATGTGCCGTTCCCTTTCTTCTCCAAACTTTTTTCTTCCCATCATTCTGGTACAGGTTGATCTTTGTCTCATCTGTCCATAGAATACTTTTCCAGAACTGAGCTGGCTTCTTGAGGTGTTTTTCTGCAAATTTAACTCTGGCCTGTCTATTTTTGGTATTGATGAATGGTTTGCATCTAGATGTGAACCCTTTGTATTTACTGTCATGGAGTCTTCTCTTTACTGTTGACTTAGAGACAGATACACCTACTTCACTGAGAGTGTTCTGGACTTCAGTTGATGTTGTGAACGGGTTCTTCTTCACCAAATTAAGTATGCGGCGATCATCCACCACTGTTGTCATCCGTGGACGCCCAGGCCTTTTTGAGTTCCCAAGCTCACCAGTCAATTCCTTTTTTCTCAGAATGTACCCAACTGTTGATTTTGCTACTCCAAGCATGTCTGCTATCTCTCTGATGGATTTTTTCTTTTTTTTCAGCCTCAGGATGTTCTGCTTCACCTCAATTGAGAGCTCCTTTGACCGCATGTTGTCTGCTCACAGCAACAGCTTCCAAATGCAAAACCACACACCTGGAATCCACCCCTGACCTTTTAACTACTTCATTGATTACAGGTTAACGAGGGAGACGCCTTCAGAGTTAATTGCAGCCCTTAGAGTCCATTGTCCAATTACTTTTGGTCCCTTGAAAAAGAGGACGCTATGCATTACAGAGCTATGATTCCTAAACCCTTTCTCCGATTTGGATGTGGAAACTATCATATTGCAGCTGGGAGTGTGCACTTTCAGCCCATATTATATATATATATAATTGTATTTCTGAACATGTTTTTGTAAACAGCTAAAATAACAAAACTTGTGTCACTGTCCAAATATTTCTGGCCCTAACTGTACCTGGGGGACGGAGAATAGAAAGAACTAGAAAGAACTGGAACGAATTAGAACGAACGAGAATAGAAGTTGTGAGGACTATCCCGAATGCTCAGCAGGGAAGCACTACAACACACAGGCGCTAGCGGTAGGCAATGATTTCCACTTGCAAAGGGAACTCTGGATGTGCCTTCGGACCGGCCGGTCTCAGACAGCCCTGTTAACTGTGCTCTGGATTGCGGATCCCGAAGTCTTCAGTAAAGAGGTAAAGAGACTGCAACCCTGTGTCCTCGTTATTGTCTGCACCTCACACCATCACCATCCACCTTACTGGGAAGCCCTGGGGACATACTTCACCTGTGGGAAGGTTTACCATCTAGCTGCCATCACATCACCCAAGTGGGCCCCAAGCAGCGTCGGTCATCCTGACCGAATACCACAGGTGGCTTCACAAAACCTTGACAGACTCGTATCACCTTTCATTGGACCCCCCCTTAGCAGGGTCACGGACCGGGTCCAGCCACCGTGACATCCCCAGAACCGAGCCAGCAGAGGACCGGTACCGAGTAACCCACGGCCCTGCGTCTGGGGGCGCTCTACAAGCAATCATATTGATCTCACTTTAAGAGATCACCCTTCACAGCGTGATGACATAAGTCTCGGTCCCCACCATCCTAGAGAAGGGCATTACAGTGATTGGCTTGCTTTCTGCGGCATCACAGGGGCTATAAAGGTGCATGCACGCCATCCGCCATCTTACTTCTGCCGATCTTAGCATAGGGAGAGGTTGCTGCAGCTTCATCAGAGGAAGGGATATAGTTAGGGAGGGAAGATTAAGCAACGAAACTGCTTGTGCTGTACCGATTTCCACTGTCCAACACCACCTTTTCTTTGCAGGGACAGTGGAGTTTATATTTTTGTGCATCAGCTCTGTAGCTTTTTAGGCTGCCCTATAAGGCTCCCTGATAGCTGCATTGCTGTTTGTACGCCGCTGTGCAAACCAACTGCTTTTTTAAAAGCAAAAATCCTGTTGCTCCTTTCTGCACAGTTCTCTTGTTTCTTTGTCCACACTTTTGTGTGCAGCAGTCCTTTATAATTGTCCTGAGATCATTGTAGGGAGATTGAAATTGTACTACAGTCCTTGTATTTTTTCATATATCTTCCAGCCACTTTCTGCCACTTACATTGTGTTGTTTTATACACTGGGCCTGAGTTTTGGTTAAGTCTCCCCCCAAAAAAGGGAGATTCAAGTTCTCACAAAGTGGATATACTGCAGTCCTGTTAGTTTGTCGTACAGTGGCCGGCGGCAGAGTCTCCCTCCTGCAGTGAATGGTGCTGCCCGTCTGACCTGGTGATCATGAAGCTTTTCCTGGCTGGCGCTGCAGTATTTCTTCAGTCTGTGCAAGCTGGGATTGACTCAGGCATGCTGGGTCCTAGTGCATTTCACTTACTTCCTGGTCCTGCCAGCAGTGCAAACTTCATCAGTAAGTGGGGATGGAACTTTTTAGGTTTATTAAATTCAAGTTTGTCACTGTGAGACCGTTGGGGTATTGTGGGGGCTGAAAGTGAGTGAAGGGGGACAGGGTACTGGGGGGTGAATGTGAGACCATTTGGGGGTTGTGAGGGCAGAAGGTGGGTGAGGTGGGACAGGGCACTGAGGGGTGGATGTGAGTTGATGGGGGCATTGGGGCTGAAGTTGGGGAGGGGGGACAGGTCACTGGGGGCTGAATATTATGTTTTGTTATGATATTATATGTACTTCATCACATGTAATATTTGCTGTCTGGGGAGCCTGGAGATTGGGGGGAGGCTGGAGATTGGAGGTGGGGGGGGGGGGGGGTAGGGGGCTATTGAAACATACCACCTGGGTCTTTTATGAGTATTAGTATAAGGAGCCCGCATACAGTAACCAAGAGCTGCATCACATTTACAGCCCCACTCCAGCATTTTTTTTTATTTCATTGCTGGAGCGGTGCTGAAAATCCAAGTCCCCTGCCTCCAGTCTGATACTCACCTTCTGGCATTTTCATCTGTTTTTGTCTCCACTCGGCTCCATCTCCTGCAGTTTGTGACCTGTCCGCGGCTCCAGTGTTTCATGGAGCAGCGCAGTGGTCACTAATCAATGTGAGTCTATGGGAGCCTCGTTCTGGCCTCTTTCTCACTCTCAGGCAATGTGCACACGGTGCGGATTTTCCACTGCGGATTCACAGCAGTTTTCCATCTGGTTTACAGTGCCATGTAAACCTATGGAAAACCAAATCCGTAGTGCACATGGTGCGGAAAATACAGCGCGAAAACGCTGCGTTGTATTTTCCGTAGCATGTCAATTCTTTTTGCGGATTCCGCAGCGTTTTACACCTGCTCCTGTATAAGAATCCGCAGGTGGTAAAACGCAGGTGAAATTGCACAAAAAACACAGGAAATCCTCGGTAATTCCGCACCCGAATCCGCAACAAGTGCACATAGCCTCATAGTCTTACATTGAGCGCTTGTGACATTGCTTCTAACTTCTGGCCTGTCAGAAGCTACACTCATAAGTTTGAGCAGCGGCACTGCAGCAGTGCCACAAAAGAGTGAATATGCCGGAGGATGAGTAAATAACTGAGACATCCAAATCATGACAACGAGCTGTGAGTCCATCATACTGTGTATATGGGAGCTGCGGGCCAATCATACTGTGTATAAGGGAGCTGCGGGCCCATCATACTGTGTATAAGGGAGCTGCGGGCCAATCATACTGTGTATAAGGGAGCTGCGGGCCAATCATACTGTGTATAAGGGAGCTGCGGGCCCATCATACTGTGTATATGGGAGCTGCGGGCCCATCATACTGTGTATATGGGAGCTGCGGGCCAATCATACTGTGTATAAGGGAGCTGCGGGCCAATCATACTGTGTATAAGGGAGCTGCGGGCCCATCATACTGTGTATAAGGGAGCTGCGGGCCCATCATACTGTGTATGTGGGAGCTGCGGGCCCATCATACTATGTATAAAAGGGAGCTGCGGGCCCATCATACTGTGTAAAAGGGAGCTGCGGGCCAATCATACTGTGTATAAGGGAGCTGCGGGCCAATCATACTGTGTATAAGGGAGCTGCGGGCCCATCATACTGTGTATATGGGAGCTGCGGGCCCATCATACTGTGTATAAGGGAGCTGCGGGCCCATCACACTGTGTATGTGGGAGCTGCGGGCCCATCATACTGTGTATGTGGGAGCTGCGGGCCCATCATACTGTGTATAAAAGGGAGCTGCGGGCCCATCATACTGTGTAAAAGGGAGCTGCGGGCCAATCATACTGTGTATAAGGGAGCTGCGGGCCAATCATACTGTGTATAAGGGAGCTGCGGGCCCATCATACTGTGTATATGGGAGCTGCGGGCCCATCATACTGTGTATAAGGGAGCTGCGGGCCAATCACACTGTGTATAAGGGAGCTGCGGGCCAATCACACTGTGTATAAGAGAGCTGTGGGCCCATCATACTGTGTATAAGGGAGCTGTGGGCCCATCATACTGTGTATAAGGGAGCTGCGGGCTCATCATACTGTGATAAGGGAGCTGCGGGCCCATCATACTGTGCATAAGGAAGCTGTGGCCCCATCATACTATGTACAGGGGAACTGTGGGGGACATCATACTGTTTGATAGGAGCTGCAGGCCCATCATACTGTGTATAGGGAACTGTGAAGGCATATTGTGCATATGGGAGCTGTTGGCCCATTACACTGTATATAGGGGAGCTCTGGGGAGCATTATACTTTCTATAGTGGAGTTCTGTCAGCATTATACTGTGTATAGGGGAGCATTGAGCTCATACTATCTATAGGGGAGCAGTGGGATCATACTGTGTAGAGGGGAGCAGTGGGAACATCATACTGTGTAAAGGGGAGCAGTGGGAACATCATACGGTGTATCAGGGAGTTATAGAATCATCATACTGGGTATAGGGGAGCTGTGGGGGACTTAGACTGTGTATAGGGAAGCTTTAAGCTCATCATACTGTATATAATGGAGCAGTATATGGGGGAACTTAGGGGACATTATTAAATGTTAAGTGGGCACTTAAGCATCATTGTTATAGGGGCACTCAGAGTATTGTGACCATCAAAGTTGCATATGGTCACAATATGGCAGTAAAGTCAATGTTCGTTTTTGTATATACCGGTAGATTTATTTTCAATAACAGAGCGGTCATATTCTGAGGTTCCCCTATATTCACAATTTGAGTGTGCAACCTTAGCTGTAATCAGGGTTAGCTGGTTAGGGGCCCACTCAGATGTTTTGCCCCCCTTAAGTTGAAACCCTAGCTACGCCTCTGGTTGTTATATACACTGGACCTGAGTTTTGGTTCAGTCTCCCCAAAAAAACGTGAGATTCAAATTCTCACAAAGTGGATCTACTGCAGTCCTGTTAGTTTGTCGTATGTCAGCCAGCCACTTTCTGCCACTTAGATTGCGTTGTTATATACACTTGGCCTGAGTTTTGGTTCAGTCTCCCCCCCAAAAAAAGGGAGATTTAAATTCTCAACAAGTTTATATACACCTTCTACCTTGTTTTACAGTACCATATAACGGTTGTTATTTTGGTTAAATTTTCCAAAAAATTACGAAGTCTGGTGGAAGAGCCCGTGAGCGGTGGTTGCCAGCTGGTACTGATGGTGGTGGTTGTGCATCTGGTGGTAGTGGCAAAAGCACAATAGACCTAAGGCTGGAGGTGTTGAGCCAGCGTCATCGTCTGTCTACACAAGGCCTCGAAGGCTCCCTTATCTGGGAGTAGGAAAACAGCTTTTAAAGCCGGAGCAGCAGGAAAAAGTTTTGGCTTTCCTTGCTGACTCAGCCTCTAGCTCTTTCACCTCCTCTTCAGAAAGTTCAATTTTTATACCTCCCTAAATGGGCTGACTTCCCCCACAGGGCCGTGGTCACTACCCGTGCGAGTGCCGTTTGCCTGGACAGGTGGGTGGACTCACTCTTGGGCGACGGCACTGGCACAGGGTCCCTCATAGTACAATGAAGTGTCTCTGACGGTGGTGGTGCACAACCAACGTCAGACACACCGTCGTACTATGAGGGGCCCTGTGCCAGTACCGCTGCCCACGAGAGAGTGTTCCCCCCCAGCTCAAACAGTGCTCTACCACTTGCAATACTTACCTCTCCCTGCTCCACCACTGTGTAGTCTGTGCTGTTAAATCCTTCAATGGCACTGTCAATACAAATTTGTTGAAATGATAGATGATAGGCGCGCAAATTTTTGCCTGTAGGACATTATTGCAAGAGAGCTTGGCTGAGTAGATTACACAAGAAGGAAAACACACAGCAAGTCAGCAGGATCTAGGAGCAACATGGCAGATGTGACAACCTACATGGTGAGTTGCAGCATGTGCTACATGTTCACAGATCGACCAGAAGAAGAATCCAATTTCACCTGTCAGAAGTGTAGACTAGTGGCCCTTTTAGAAGAAAAGGTGCGGGGTCTGGAAGAAAGAATAGCAACTTTGAAACTCATCAAAGAGAATGAAGACTTTCTAGACAGAACAGAAGCATCTCTACTGGTCACAGAAGGTGCAAAAAGTGTCAGAGAACCTCCAAAAGCAGATGAGTGGAAGCATGTGACCAAAAGAAGCAAGAAGACCATGGAGAAATCACCAACCACACAACTGAAGAACCGATATCAAATCTTTGTAGAGGATGAAGATGGCACACCTAAGAATGAAGCAATACCAGCAAGCAAAAAAGAAAAGGGCACACAGCAACAAGTGACAGCAAAAAGTACAGCCAAGAAGCAACGAAGAGTGGTGGTGGTGGGAGACTCACTACTGAGAGGCACCGAAGCAGCCATCTGCAGACCGGACATAACTGCAAGAGAAGTATGCTGCCTTCCAGGTGCGATGATCAAGGATGTGACCGATAGGATACCAAAGCTCTTCAGCTCCAAGGACGTCCACCCATTTCTTCTGATACATGTTGGCACCAATGACACGGCAAGGAAGGACCTACCGACAATCTGCAAGGACTTTGAAGAGTTGGGGAAGAAAGTAAAGGAACTGGATGCACAGGTAGTTTTTTCTTCTATCCTTCCAGTAGACGGGCATGGCACCAGGAGATGGAACAGGATCCTTGATGCAAACAACTGGCTAAGACGATGGTGCAGACAACAAGGATTTGGATTCCTGGACCACGGTGTGAATTACTGGTATGATGGACTCCTCGCCAGAGACGGACTACACCTCAACAAACCTGGGAAACACACATTCGCCAGAAGACTCGCTACACTCATCAGGAGGGCGTTAAACTAGAAGAAGAGGGGACGGGAAGAAAAACATTAGACTCGAACAAAGACGACCCAGGAAAACATACTCAGAAGGGAGGTAAGAACATTTCCAAAACAATCCACAGTGAGGAGATTGGAACAAAACAAAATCCTCTAAACTGCATGCTCGCAAACGCCAGAAGCCTGACAAACAAGATGGAAGAACTAGAAGCAGAAATATCTACAGGTAACTTTGACATAGTGGGAATAACCGAGACATGGTTAGATGAAAGCTATGACTGGGCAGTTAACTTACAGGGTTACAGTCTGTTTAGAAAGGATCGTAAAAATCGGAGAGGAGGAGGGGTTTGTCTCTATGTAAAGTCTTGTCTAAAGTCCACTTTAAGGGAGGATATTAGCGAAGGGAATGAGGATGTCGAGTCCATATGGGTTGAAATTCATGGAGGGAAAAATGGTAACAAAATTCTCATTGGGGTCTGTTACAAACCCCCAAATATAACAGAAAGCATGGAAAGTCTACTTCTAAAGCAGATAGATGAAGCTGCAACCCATAATGAGGTCCTGGTTATGGGGGACTTTAACTACCCGGATATTAACTGGGAAACAGAAACCTGTGAAACCCATAAAGGCAACAGGTTTCTGCTAATAACCAAGAAAAATTATCTTTCACAATTGGTGCAGAATCCAACCAGAGGAGCAGCACTTTTAGACCTAATACTATCTAATAGACCTGACAGAATAACAAATCTGCAGGTGGTTGGGCATTTAGGAAATAGCGACCACAATATTGTGCAGTTTCACCTGTCTTTCACTAGGGGGACTTGTCAGGGAGTCACAAAAACATTGAACTTTAGGAAGGCAAAGTTTGAACAGCTTAGAGATGCCCTTAATCTGGTAGACTGGGACAATATCCTCAGAAATGAGAATACAGATAATAAATGGGAAATGTTTAAGAACATCCTAAATAGGCAGTGTAAGCGGTTTATACCTTGTGGGAATAAAAGGACTAGAAATAGGAAAAACCCAATGTGGCTAAACAAAGAAGTAAGACAGGCAATTAACAGTAAAAAGAAAGCATTTGCACTACTAAAGCAGGATGGCACCATTGAAGCTCTAAAAAACTATAGGGAGAAAAATACTTTATCTAAAAAACTAATTAAAGCTGCCAAAAAGGAAACAGAGAAGCACATTGCTAAGGAGAGTAAAACTAATCCCAAACTGTTCTTCAACTATATCAATAGTAAAAGAATAAAAACTGAAAATGTAGGCCCCTTAAAAAATAGTGAGGAAAGAATGGTTGTAGATGACGAGGAAAAAGCTAACATATTAAACACCTTCTTCTCCACGGTATTCACGGTGGAAAATGAAATGCTAGGTGAAATCCCAAGAAACAATGAAAACCCTATATTAAGGGTCACCAATCTAACCCAAGAAGAGGTGCGAAACCGGCTAAATAAGATTAAAATAGATAAATCTCCGGGTCCGGATGGCATACACCCACGAGTACTAAGAGAACTAAGTAATGTAATAGATAAACCATTATTTCTTATTTTTAGTGACTCTATAGCGACAGGGTCTGTTCCGCAGGACTGGCGCATAGCAAATGTGGTGCCAATATTCAAAAAGGGCTCTAAAAGTGAACCTGGAAATTATAGGCCAGTAAGTCTAACCTCTATTGTTGGTAAAATATTTGAAGGGTTTCTGAGGGATGTTATTCTGGATTATCTCAATGAGAATAACTGTTTAACTCCATATCAGCATGGGTTTATGAGAAATCGCTCCTGTCAAACCAATCTAATCAGTTTTTATGAAGAGGTAAGCTATAGACTGGACCACGGTGAGTCATTGGACGTGGTATATCTCGATTTTTCCAAAGCGTTTGATACCGTGCCGCACAAGAGGTTGGTACACAAAATGAGAATGCTTGGTCTGGGGGAAAATGTGTGTAAATGGGTTAGTAACTGGCTTAGTGATAGAAAGCAGAGGGTGGTTATAAATGGTATAGTCTCTAACTGGGTCGCTGTGACCAGTGGGGTACCGCAGGGGTCAGTATTGGGACCTGTTCTCTTCAACATATTCATTAATGATCTGGTAGAAGGTTTACACAGTAAAATATCGATATTTGCAGATGATACAAAACTATGTAAAGCAGTTAATACAAGAGAAGATAGTATTCTGCTACAGATGGATCTGGATAAGTTGGAAACTTGGGCTGAAAGGTGGCAGATGAGGTTTAACAATGATAAATGTAAGGTTATACACATGGGAAGAGGGAATCAATATCACCATTACACACTGAACGGGAAACCACTGGGTAAATCTGACAGGGAGAAGGACTTGGGGATCCTAGTTAATGATAAACTTACCTGGAGCAGCCAGTGCCAGGCAGCAGCTGCCAAGGCAAACAGGATCATGGGGTGCATTAAAAGAGGTCTGGATACACATGATGAGAGCATTATACTGCCTCTGTACAAATCCCTAGTTAGACCGCACATGGAGTACTGTGGGCACCGGTGCTCAGGAAGGATATAATGGAACTAGAGAGAGTACAAAGGAGGGCAACAAAATTAATAAAGGGGATGGGAGAACTACAATACCCAGATAGATTAGCGAAATTAGGATTATTTAGTCTAGAAAAAAGACGACTGAGGGACGATCTAATAACCATGTATAAGTATATAAGGGGACAATACAAATATCTCGCTGAGGATCTGTTTATACCAAGGAAGGTGACGGGCACAAGGGGGCATTCTTTGCGTCTGGAGGAGAGAAGGTTTTTCCACCAACATAGAAGAGGATTCTTTACTGTTAGGGCAGTGAGAATCTGGAATTGCTTGCCTGAGGAGGTGGTGATGGCGAACTCAGTCGAGGGGTTCAAGAGAGGCCTGGATGTCTTCCTGGAGCAGAACAATATTGTATCATACAATTATTAGGTTCTGTAGAAGGACGTAGATCTGGGTATTTATTATGATGGAATATAGGCTGAACTGGATGGACAAATGTCTTTTTTCGGCCTTACTAACTATGTTACTATGTTACTATGATAGTTAAAATATACAGGGGCCCTGGCCTCCATTTAGACCAGTTAATACTTTGCGCCTACTACCACTGTCTGCTACTCAGCTGAGGAGCCCACCCCAGTACCTAGCTATGCCGCCTGTTTAGTCCTGTTACCAATTTTGATCTGCTTTTAGCCTACTTTTGTATTTGGGCCTACTAACTGTGTCTGCCACTCATTACAGTTGTCCTCCACTGTACAAAGCTATGCCACCTGTTTAGTCCTGTTACCAATTTTGAACTGCATTTAGCCTACTTTAGTATTTGGGCCTACTAACTATGTCTGCCACTCATTACAGTTGTCCTCCACTGAACAAAGCAATGCCACCCGTTTAGTCCTGTTACCAATTTTGAACTGCATTTAGCCTACTTTATTATTTGGTCCTATATCTGTGTTTCCTCCTCATCCTGCCCATTGCCCAGCCACTGCTAGATGAGTCTGCTGGTGCATTGACCCAGACCACTACATTCCCCTTGCACTCTACACAGCCAGAATCTGACCCTGTTGAAAGTCAGGTTCCCCTTTCTGCCACCTTACACGGGGGCAAAGAGGAAGGTGCAGATGAAAGTGCAGGTTCCTTCATCAGGTGGGGGGGCATACTCGTTGGCGACATCACTGGCACAGGGCCCCTCATAGTACGCAAAAGTGTCTCTGCCAGTGGGAGGCGCCACCCGCCGTCAAACACACCGCAGTACTATGAGGGGCCCTGTGCCAGTGCCAACGAGTGGGCCCCCCTGCTTGCTCTGGATCACAGCACTTGCAAAGTTGAAATACTTACCTCTCCCTGCCCCGACACCGTGATGTATTCTGCGTTTCCTGGGCCCACGAAAATCTTGAGTCAGCCCTACCCCCCCCCACAACTTTAGCCAAATGACCCCCAGTTTTCAATGCCTAACTATTATTATAAAGTAAATTAAGATTGACAAGCTTAAGTAATAAGAATTGATGTTTTTGGCATTAAAATGGGCACTGTAGGTGTTTTCCTGTCCTCCACTCACTGCCGACTTTGATTCCCCATTGACTTGCATTGGGTTTCGTGTTTCAGTCGGCCCCCGACTTTTCGCAATAATCGGCCGATTTCACCCGACCCGACTTTTGACAAAGTCGGGTTTCGTGAAACCCGACTTGATCCGAAAAAAGTAAAAGTCGCTCAACTCTAATGAGGACACAAGGTTGCAGTCTCTTTACTTTTTACTGAAGGCTTCAGCATCCACAGTCCAGGGTACCAGACCACAAGGCAGGCAGAGTCCGGCTGGTTTGGAGGCAAATCCAGAGTCCCCTTGTCCAGGTAGAAATAAGTAGCCTTCCTCTAGCACCGTGGTGTTGTAGTACCTTACTGCTAAGCTTCTCATAAGGTCTTACAGATGTTGTAGATGTTATGTCTCTCTCTCTCTGTCCCCCAGATGGATAGGACAAACCCGTATGACCAGTGGCTTGAGGCATTTTACAGGGACTCTTATCATGCCCCAGCCTCTAAGGGGTGCCACCTTTCCTCCTGGGTGTAGGGCGGATAGGTAACGTGAAATTAGCTGTCCTGCCGGTCTCTGCAGCAAGGCATAAAGGTCGTTACTCCCTCGGTGTTCCGGCTACCGGGCTTCTGCAACTCAGAAGGAGGCAGCCTGTGTAGGGCTAGTCCCCTTCTGATATCCACTCCTTTGCTATGACTTCTTTTGCACGCTCGCTGCAATACAATTCTGCCTTCGATGTCTCTTTCTAGGAGCTGCAGCTCTGAGGGCATGAACAGCTCCGTGTCCTTCTCCCTCGATCTCTGACAGGATCCCACCCCTGCCAGGGACCAACTACCTGAGCGAAGCTCAGTCAGCAACTAACTAACTTTCCCTACAGGTCACCAGTTTTACCAATGTGGGGAGTGACCTAATAAATAAGAGCAAGAGCTCCCCCTGGTGGCCTGGAGTGCTAAATGTGTTGCATGTTTGTGACACCTGGATTCAGTTGTCCTTCTTTGCCTCCAAACGTAATATCACTCTCCCCTAGAGGAAAATGATGTTACTGCAATGACCAGGACCCTGGGGCGCTGCACTAAACCCCCCCCCCCCCTCCTTTTATGGGAGGTGAGGACACTTAAACGTTGCATAACAAAACATATTTACATTGTGCGCGCGCAACTTAGTCATGAAACAATATAGCCATAAACTAGCTATGACATACAAGTACCCTTATTGGGCAGCACGGTGGCACAGTGGTTAGCACAGCAGCCTTGCAGCGCTGGAGTCCTGGGTTCAAGCCCCACTAAGGACAACATCTGCAAAGAGTTTGTATGTTCTCTCCGTGTTTGCGTGGGTTTCCTCCGGGTACTCCGGTTTCCTCCCACATTCCAAAGACATACTGATAGGGAATTTAGATTGTGAGCCCCAACGGGGACAGTGATAATAATGTGTGCAAACTGTAAAGCGCTGCGGAATATGTTAGCGCTATATAAAAATAAAGATTATTATTATTATTATTACCCTTACAGGTATGCTATCTATTAAGTGCAAAACAATCATTTTCTCCACTCCGATGCAGGACAGCCTATCAACCCCCACGGGCTCACTGCATCTTCATTCAGTTTATTCAAAAGTGCATCATTAATCATTTGCTTTCATCTAACTCAATCTCAATTTTATTCAAAGTGCTCTATATTCTCAACTACATACTATTGACTATGTAAACACCATTTCTATTTGGATTTAAATTTCTAACTTTATCTGCTATATTAACCCTGTATTATATTAACCTTCTGGCAAGTGCAACAATGAAACATTGAACCCTTTATGGGTTCAAATAACTCAATGAGGTAGTGCAATATCAATCACATCAATATTCAAGTCAGTTTAGCAACATAAGTGACGTGATGCGAGGGACCCGTTACGAACCCCCCACCGTTTGCCTTGGGCGGGCTACAAGGCGAGTATCCTGACCCGGAATTCTGCCACACCAACGGGTTTTTCTTCAATGTCTCTGAAAAACAAAACAGTGCAAAGAACAAGATTAGTAACAGTCTCTGTTGGAGGCAGTCTCTGTAAAAGCCTCCTTTGTAAAACCAGTAGGAAGCACCTTTAAGAAGGTGCAAACTATTTACAAGACAGTTTGTGAATCATTCACCGTCCATGATTCCAATGTTCTTTAAATGGAAGGTAACAGTGCAAAACACAGGATCCCTTTAAACAGGGGACCCCTTTAAGAAGAAACCCTGGTAGGGTTCATTAAACTTGAAAACAGCAACAGTCAATTCAAGAACTTGCAGCAAACAGTTAACTATTTACAGTCACATTCTTTCTTTTTATTTTCTCTTATGCTTGTCTGCCAGGGATGGTTGTCTTCCCTGCTTCTCCTGACATTTACAGTGCTCTTGCCAGGTTATCATGGGGATTTCCCCTTGGAGCATGATCATGTCCTCCTCTGTGCTCACCTCCAGTGGTGTGCCTGTGAGTTTTAGCAGTGCTCTCATGTGCTTCTCCATCCCGGATCCCAGGTCCCAGGGAACACTGTAACAGCCCCAACCAGGTCGGAGAGCTGATGGTGCTGGGAGCGGGCCTACCAGTGATTCGTCGGTCTGCAGCGTGGCACAGTCGTTGGCTGCGGTAAGGTCAGTCACTGGAGAGGGGTCAGTAGCTGTGG
Organism: Ranitomeya imitator; assembly: GCF_032444005.1. NCBI lineage: Eukaryota > Metazoa > Chordata > Amphibia > Anura > Dendrobatidae > Ranitomeya > Ranitomeya imitator. The sequence continues at coordinate 71,965,356 of NC_091282.1, read as the reverse complement.
CACAAGCAGTCGTTGGAGTGGGGTCGTTCACCGGGGCAGGGTTGTTCCTCATACCTGCTTCAGATGCGGTCCCTCCGATGCCGGTCTGCTCCGCTGTTGAAGCTGCAGTCGCTGGTCGCTGGATGGGCCGCGGTGCTGTTGCCTCCCTCAGCAGCATCTCACTTTCCGGCAGGGCCTTGCTTTCTGGCTTCAGAGTGCCGGAACTTCTTTCTTGCTCCGGACAAGACGATGCTGCCGACGGACGTTGGGTAAGGCTCGCGATGAAGGCTTCCTTCCACCTGGCCACGGTGCTCAGCTGCGTCCGCAGGAGTTGGTCGCTGAGCTCTTCCACCTCCGCTTTGAGGAACTCCAGGACCTCTGGTGACGGCTCACTGTGGCTTCCATCCTGGTAGCTGGGGGAGTCCTTGGCTTCCACCCCACGCTGCGGGTCCTGGCCGCTCGCCATCTTGTCCTCTATGTTCCTTGTTGCTGGGTCCTCATCCCTTTCCCGCTCTCTCCTTCGGGGGCGGAGCTTCTTCTTTCTCTTTCTTCCACTATTTAGGATCAGGAGGCGGATCTCTGTTGCTGATGGACATGTCCGTATGGTACAGTATTACTTGGAGTGGGCGGCCATTATTTTTCACGCTTCTCAGTTAGTTCACGCCCACGACGGCACGCCCTTCTTATCCTGCGCTCCTCGTGGCGCTGTAATGGTGGTGGTTTTGGCTGGAATTTTGGCGGTCTTTTGCAATACACAGTCCTTTAGTAAATCACAGTTCAAGCACAATTCTGGCACAGTCTCTAGGCACACATGACCCGATTTTCAGGCTTAAGTAGATCCTGTTCGTGACGCCAAAAGGTGGATCACCCCCATGGGACCGTGGGGTACTTGGTACCATGTCCTTCGGTTCACAGGGGGATGTCACGGTGGCTGACCCGGTCCGTGGCCTTTGGGACATTCGTGTTAAAGGGGAAAGGTCTTTAAAGGGAATGTTCATGACGCCACCTGTGGTATTCAGTCAGGGTGACCGACGCTGCTTTAAGGGGGTCCGCTGGGGTGATGTTATGGCAGCTAGATGGTATACCTTCCCACAGGTGAAGTATGTCCCCAGGGCTTCCCAGTGTGTAAATGGTGGATGGTGTGAGGCGCAGTAAAGAACGAGGACACAAGGTTGCAGTCTCTTTACCTTTTACTGAAGGCTTCAGCATCCACAGCCCAGGGTACCAGACCACAGGGCAGGCAGAGTCCGGCTGGTTTGGAGGCAAATCCAGAGTCCCCTTGTCCAGGTAGAAATCAGTAGCCTTCCTCTAGTGCCGTGGTGTTGTAGTACCTTACTGCTAAGCTTCTCATAAGGTCTTCACAGATGTTGTAGATGTTATGTCTCTCTCTCTGTCCCCCAGATGGATAGGACAAACCCGTATGACCGGTGGCTTGAGGCATTTTACAGGGACTCTATCATGCCCCAGCCTCTAAGGGGTGCCACCTTGCCTCCTGGGTGTAGGGCGTGTCCTGCCGGTCTCTGGAGCAAGGCATAAAGGATCGTTGCTCCCTCGGTGTTCTGGCTACCAGAATCCCGCGCCTCAGAAGGAGGCAGCCTGTGTAGGGCAGAACTTCTCTGATATCCACTCCTTTGCTACGACTTCTTCACCTTCTCTACAATACAGTCCTCCTTCAGTGTCTTTTTCTAGAAGCTGCCACACTTAGGGCAGGCACAGCTCTGTGTCCTTCTGTCTCCATCTCTGACAGGATCCCACCCCTGTCAGGGACCAACTAACTGAGTAGAGCTCAGCCAGCAACTAACTAACTTCCTCCCCAGGTCAACAGTCAACCTAAGTGTGAGGAGTGCCTTAATAAATAGGAGCAGAGCTCCCCCTGGTGGCCTGGAGTGCGAAATGTGTTGCATGTTTGTGATACCTGGATTCAGTTGTCCTTCTTTGCCTCCAAACGTAATATCACTCTCCCCTAGAGGAAAATGACATTACTGCAACGACCAGGACCCTGGGGCGCTGCAGCTGCATTATACTCTGTGGGGTAGCTGCATTATAACTTCTTTATTCCAATACTTTAAAACATCGGCGTCGGGAAGATGGGAGCAGGAGTGGAATGGACCACAGCCGTTTCGAGTGCAAGAATCTGCTGGTTTGAATGAAAGATTGGATATGTCCATTTTCCTGTAATAAGACAGTTTTATTGTGTTTTTGTAGTGTTTTCATTTGTTTTCTAAATGCATTTTAATTGTTATGTATAGCTGCTGCACATGTGTTCAAGCACCGGTGGTGGGGTTTAGCTGCCGTCCTTCTGTAAAGAGGTGATGTTAGTTTCACTCACCTGTGTGACCAGCAGACTCGCCACTGCAGCGTGAAACAGCTGTCGTCCATTAAACTCCTGCTTTCATCTTCCCGACACCGATGTTTTAAAGTATTGGAATAAAGAAGTTTTTTTGAGTGGTGAGTGCCATCCGTTTCCTTCAATTTTTGTATCCATAGTGTATTATACTATATGGAGGACGGAGAAGTGTACTATACTATATGGAGGACTGAGGAGTGTATGCAGCGCCCCAAGGTCCTGGTCGTTGCAGTAATGTCATTTTCCTCTAGGGGAGAGTGATGTTACGTTTGGAGGCAAAGAAGGACAACTGAATCCAGGTATCACAAACAAGCAACACATTTCACACTCCAGGCCACCAGGGGGAGCTCTTGCTCTTATTTATTAGGTCACTCCCCACATTGGTAAAACTGGTGATCTGTAGGGAAAGTTAGTTAGTTGCTGACTGAGCTTCGCTCAGGTAGTTGGTCCCTGGCAGGGGTGGGATCCTGTCAGAGATCGAGGGATAAGGACACGGAGCTGTTCATGCCCTCAGAGCTGCAGCTCCTAGAAAGAGACATCGAAGGCAGAATTGTATTGCAGCGAGCATGCAAAAGAAGTCATAGCAAAGGAGTGGATATCAGAAGGGGACCAGCCCTACACAGACTGCCTCCTTCTGAGTTGCAGAAGCCCGGTAGCCGGAACACCGAGGGAGTAACGACCTTTATGCCTTGCTGCAGAGACCGGCAGGACAGCTAATTTCACGTTACCTATCCGCCCTACACCCAGGAGGCACAGTGGCACCCTTTAGAGGCTGGGGCATGATAGAGTCCCTATAAACCGCCTCAAGCCACCAGTCATACGGGTTTGTCCTATCCTATCCGGGGGACAGAGAGAGACATAACATCTACAACAGTTGTGAGGACCTTATGAGAAGCTTAGCAGTAAGGGACTACAACACTGCAGCGCTAGAGGAAGGCTACTGATTTCCACCTGGACAAGGGGACTCTGGATTTGCCTCCAAACCGGTCGGACTGCCCTGTGATCTGGTGCCCTGGACTGTGGATGCTGAAGTCTTCAGTAAAGGTAAAGAGACTGCAACCTTGTGTCCTCATTCTTCACTGCGCCTCTCACCATCCACCATCAACACACCAGGAAGCCCTGGGGACATACTTCACCTGTGGAAAGGTATACCATCTAGCTGCCATAACATCACCCCAGCGAACCCCTTAAAGCAGCGTCGGTCACCCTGACCGAATACCACTGGTGGCGTCACGAACTCAAACTTTATCCGTTTAAAGATGTTTCCCTTTTACACGGACATCCCAGGGCCATGGACCGGGTCAGCCACCGTGACACCGTGAACGGCAAGACCCGGTACCGACGGGTCCCACGGCCCCATGGGGGCGATCCATGTATTATACTATATGGAGGACTGAGGAGTGTATTTTAATATATGGAAGACTATAGGGAGTGTATTATACTATATGAAGGACTATTGGGAGTGTGTTATACTATTTAGAGGACCATGGGGAGTGTATTATAATATACTAGATTGTGGCCCGATTCTAACGCATCGGGTATTCTAGAATATGCATGTCCACGTAGTATATGGACAATGATGATTCCAGAATTCGCGGCACACTGTGCCCGTCGCTGAATCAGAAACGTGAGATGTCTACGTCCTTTATGACATCATCGTCGCTGTGCCCGTTGCTGATTGGTCGAGGCCTGGCGGCCTCGACCAATCAGACGCGGGATTTCTACGTCCTTTATGACATCATCGTCGCTGTGCCCGTTGCTGATTGGTCGAGGCCTGGCGGCCTCGACCAATCAGAGAGCCGGGATTTCCAGGACAGACAGACAGACAGACAGACGGAAAAACCCTTAGACAATTATATATATAGATGGAGGACAATAGGGCACATTATAACATATGGAGGACTATGGGGTGTATTATACTGTCACGATAATGTAAATATGCCATGTTCCGAGTATACTTCTAGAAGGTTCCATGGCTTTATAGACACACACTGTGGGCTTTCTGACCCCTCCTCTCTTCCCCCCAGCTGCCTGTGGTTGTATACACTTCTCCTCTGCCTGCCAGCTCTGTGTAATTGTAAACCATTCCCCCCTCTCTCCTGCATGCAGCTGTGAATCCCAAAGTAAAGAGTAGCAACACATGGCAATCCCTTTGTTTAGCTACAGTGGTTCTTTAAGACCAAATATATCAACACAGGATATTCACAAAAAAAGGCAGTTCATATTTCTGGAAACCGCAGGGACAGGGCTCCCAACTGGTGGGTTTTGGGAGCTCAGCGCTTAGCAGAAATTGAGAAACGCATTACTGCTTAACTGAGGCTCATAGCCAAGCCGTATTTGGATTTAAATGAACGTCCATTTTGTGCTGAGAAAAATGGTAATTGTGGCATCCTTCTACGAAGTTCATATGCTGAGTGATGCTTAATAGATGGTTTTCCATACCTTTCAAAAGGGGGCGTATTCAGTCCACTCAGTGATGTCACGACCAGGGGGTATAAGACAGGGAGACCTCGTTTTGCACTAGTCTTTGTCCAGGGAGCTAGCTAAGAGACGCTCTTTGATGCATTTTGATGTATTGTCCCTCCCCCCGCACCGCATGGTCTGCTATGAAATGATGTAAGCAACTGTAAGTGTTTTTCTTCCTTTAATCCCTTTTTATTTTGTAATTGCCTGTAGATACATAATTGTCTCATTTTATAATATCTTTTATATACGTTTGTAAACACTGCCTGATTTTTTTGGGAGTAAAAGTTATAATATTTGCTAGCATTGTTTTCCTTGCTCTAAAACTTACCTTAAAGGGACACTGTCACCTGAATTTGGAGGGAACAATCTTCAGCCATGGAGGCGGGGTTTTGGGGTTTTTGATTCACCCTTTCCTTACCCGCTGGCTGCATGCTGGCTGCAATATTGGATTAAAGTTCATTCTCTGTCCTCCATAGTGCACGCCTGTGCAAGGCAATCTTGGCTTGTGCATGCATGTACTACGGAGGACAGAGAATGAACTTCAATCCAATATTGCAGCCAGCATGCAGCCAGCGGGTAAGGAAAGGGTGAATCAAAAACCCCAAAACCCCGCCTTCATGGCTGAAGATTGTTCCCTCCAAATTCAGGTGACAGTGTCCCTTTAAAGCCTCTGACCTAGGCCACTGCTACTAATTGCGTTGGCTCCTGACTCGTTATTAAATACTAGACGGCAGCCCGATTCTAAAGAATCGGGAGTCTAGAATCCCTATATACTTTATTTATTCAAATGTAAGAATAATACAATCTAATATATAATTGCCTAGAATTCTACTTCCTGCAATTTGTGCCAACTTCTGTGGCTTTGTCCGGAGCTAATGTCCGGAGCTAATGTCCGGAGCTAATGTCCGGAGATAAGTGACGTCAACAGTGTCCAGTGTCTGATTGGTTGCCGCCTGCTGCGAGCGACCAATCAGAAACGTGCCGTACTGTGACACACTCCGCCCGCCATTTTGGTGTGATTTTTTAATTTTTACCTCACAGCAAGTTTCTACTGCGTGGAGGCGGGCCCAGTGACGTTGCTCTTCAAGCTCCTGCCGAATTTCGTAAAAAAAATGATAATACCATTTACCAAAACTATATATATTTAGTTGTGAAGTGGTTCAGTGACATTTTCACACCAATTTTGAACTTTTGTTTGGTGTTTTCTCCATATACTGCCTATTATTTTTGTTCTTTCTTACTATTATTTATTAATTGTATTATTCTTACATTTGAATAAATAAGGTATATATGGATTCTAGACTCCCGATTCTTTAGAATCGGGCTGCCATCTAGTTAATAAATAGTAAGAAAGAACAAAAATAATAGGCAGTATATGGAGAAAACACCAAACAAAAGTTCAAAATTGGTGTGAAAATGTCACTGAACCACTTCACAACTAAATATATATAGTTTTGGTAAATGGTATTATCATTTTTTTGACGAAATTCGGCAGGAGCTTGAGCAACGTCACTGGGCCCGCCTCCACGCAGTAGAAACTTGCTGTGAGGTAAAAATTCAAAAATCACACCAAAATGGCGGGCGGAGTGTGTCACAGTACGGCACGTTTCTGATTGGTCGCTCGCAGCAGGCGGCAACCAATCAGACACTGTTGACGTCACTTATCTCCGGACATTATCTCCGCACATTAGCTCCGGACATTAGCTCCGGACATTAGCTCCGGACATTAGCTCTGGACATTAGCTCCGGACAAAGCCACGGAAGTTGGCACAAATTGCAGGAAGTAGTATTCTAGGCAATTATATATTAGAAGAAATAGGAGCTGGTGACAGCGGAAGTGTCCTGACGGTGTTCATAATTATTTTTCACTCCTGAGCGGGAGTAGTTATATCACCCTCGCTGCAGTGTGCCCAATAGCCAGTACATAGCAAGGCAGCCTTTCTGGTGACTAATTATCCTAGGAGCAGTTCCCTGTCTGATCTGAAGGTAAGGGGGGCGCCAGAGAGCTGCAAGTTTTAAACTGGAACTGGGAAGTGGGATATAAATAAATCCCCTTCAGAAAACAACTGGGGCGACCAAACAACCACGGTTCATTACATATACTAAACAAGCAAAATGCTGCATATTCATCGAGTGATTGGATTGTTTATGTCGAAACAAAAATCATTGTTCTCAGCAGCACATCGCCGGTGTAAACTGTAGATGTGCTGCTGATAACATGATAATGTACGGGGACAGATTGATCTAATAGTGATTGTTCTGTTTTTGTCATTCTTTCTCAGTTGGTGTAATGAGGCCAGGAAACAAGCGTCGAACGACATCAGTATTTTCGATCATATTCATTTAACAGCCTGAACTCAGCGCATGTAAATACAACAGAAATGCTTCTGTGTGATGTGCAATATGTTAGCATTTGGGGCCCCATTTTAAACTTTTGTCTAGGGCTCAACTTTGTCCAAAACCGTCCCTGATTGTACCGCTCGTCTTGTGGCTGTCCCTAGTCCACATTTCAACTGCGCAGCAAAAGCTCTGCAAAGAAGCAGGATACACAGACAAGTGGGTCACTAAGGGAAATTCATACTGTGTGTAGGTAATTATACTGTAGGAATTTATACTGTGTGGGTAGTATACTATGTAGAGACCACTGGTAAAGTCTAATTTTTGGGGCATATAGTACGGTGAGGACATTATACTGTGTGGGGGGACTGTAGGGTCATAATACTTTGCGGGAGAATGTGAGGTCATCATACAGCATTTCTTGGGGACATAATACTGTTTTTAGTCAATATGGGGGCATCATGCTATGGGTTTCACTGTGGGCAGCATAATGGGAGTGGTGGGATTGTGGACATCATAATGTGTGGGGATTACTGGGGCACTATGTTATGTGTTGGGGTCACTGCAGGCATGATAGGGTGTGGAGGGCACTGTGGGAGCATCATACCATGTGTGGCGAGCAATTGAGAAGTAAACATTTACACCCATTTTGCAATATGGAGCATCTTTCCCCTTCCCACTAAGCTGCACCTCCCCATTAAGCGAGCCAGAACAACACACTTGACAAATATGGCCGTCTTCCAAAAATTTGTCTGAGTCTCCTTTTTGAGCTCCAGCATCCCTCCAGAATTAGGGTACTTCACACAGATGTAGTAGACTGTGTCTGGATGTCCGTCTCCAGGGTGTCTGTCTTCCGGAAAATTATGCACAACAGAGCACATATTCGATCTGCCAGCATTATTATAGTCTAAGGCCCTGTCGGCGCATACATTCAAATCCAATTTTGCTGGGGTTTTGAGTGTAAGCCATGACGTGACCAACGAACGGGTGCCAGAATGTAATGTGAAAGCACATATACTTCAAAGGTTCATGCTTAGAAACACATTGTTTTCTACACATTTGACGTCACTATTCCCCATCTAGCTGCGTCCAGATCTATCTCATCCGTCCAGATCTATCTCATCCATGCTGTCTTTGTGTTTACTCTGTAAGTGAGAAATGTCTGGAATCCCCTTCTTCTCTGACATCTACAGATGCGAGGAATGTTTTTTGGAATGTTTTGGAAGCTGCCAGGAAAATCCTCCCTTCCTGTGAGCAGGGAACAAGCTGTGACTGAGGCCTCCACCGTAGAGCAGTGATATGTCAGGAACACTATGGCCCTGTTCTCCTGATCATGATCCCAGGCTCACAGCTGAAGGGGCTCAATACAGACAATGAGGCAAAATAGTGTATCCAGCTCACACTATTGAAAAAGAGAGGTCTGATAAACTGCACAGGGTCCTATATAATCGAGACATGATCAGGATAGGTGGTCTGGCTGGGGATATTGTCCAGAAATGATATAGTTCAGAGGCGTAGCTGTAGGTTCAGATCAGAGGGGCAAGACATCTGGACATCTGAGTGGGCCCCTGACCAGGTAACCCTGATTACAACTATGATGGCCTTTTCCATCAGGCCCAGACCGACAAGACAACTTCTCCAGCCACGACTCATCTGCAGAAATTACAAAGACCACATGGAGCGCCCCCGTGGGCAGTGGGGTACTCGGTACCGGGTCCTTCGGTTCTCAAGGGGGATGTCACGGTGGCTGACCCGGTCCGTGGCCCTCGGGAGGTCCGTTGTAAAAGGGAATGGTCTTTAACGGGGAAATGCTCGTTTCACCACCTGTGGTATTCGGTCAGGGTGACCGATACTGCTAGGGGTCCGCTGGGGTGATGTTATGGCAGCTAGATGGTATACCTTCCCACAGGTGAAGTATGTCCACAGGGCTTCCCAGTGTGTGGATGGTGGATGGTGTGAGGCGCAGTGAAGAACGAGGACACAAGGTTGCAGTCTCTTTACCTTTTTACTGAAGGCTTCAGCATCCACAGTCCAGAGCACCAGATCACAGGGCAGGCAGAGTCTGGCCGGTTTGGAGGCAAATCCAGAGTCCCCTTGTTCAGGTGGAAATCAGTAGCCTTCCTCTAGCACCTGGATGTTGTAGTACCTTATTGCTGAGCCTCTCATAAGGTCCTCACAACTGTCGTAGATGTTCTAGATGTTATGTCTCTCTCTGTCCCCCAGATGGATAGGACAACCCGTATGACCGGTGGCCTGAGGCTTTTTACAGGGACTCTAGCACGCCCCGGCCTCTCGTGGGTGCCACCTTGCCTGCTGGGTATAGGGCGGATCAGTAACTTGCAATTAGCTGTCCTGCCGGTCTCTGGAGCAAGGCATAAAGGACTGTTGCTCACTCAGTGTTCCGGCTACCGGATCCTGCGCCTCAGAAGGAGGCAGCCTGTATAGGGCAGAACTCCTTCTGGTTTACACTCCTTTGCTATGACTTCTTTCTCACTCTCTACAATACAGTTCTCTGTTCGTGTCCTTTCTTAGGAACTGCCGCACGTGGGGCAGGCGCTGCTCCGTGTCCTTCTGTCTAGGCCTCTGACAGGATCCCACCCCTGTCAGGGACCAACTACCTGAGCCGAAGCTCAGCCAGCAACTGCCTAACTTCCTCTCCAGGCAACCAGTTTTACCTAAGTGTGAAGAGTGCCCTAATAAATAGGTGCATAGCTCCCCCTGGTGGACTGGAGTATGAAATGTGTTGCATGTTTGTGGTACCTGGTAAAGAGATCTCTTTTATTGCCTCCAAACGTAACATCACTCCCCCCTAGAGGAGAATGATATTACTGCAATGCCCAGGAACCTGGGGCCCTGCACTCATCTTTCCCAACCTGCATAAACTCCTCATCCTGCTGATACCCCAATACTGAGCCAACAGATCTGCAATACACAGTATGAGAGGTCCACAGCTCCTTTAGTACCTATTTAACATTTAATAATGTATGCTGTGTCCCCCCATGTACATCTCCCCTATACACAGTATGATGGCCCATAGCTCCCCTATACAAAGTATGATAGGACCACAGAATCCCCTATATACGGTATGATGGCCCATAGCTCCCCTATACTAAGTATGATAGGACCACAGAATCCCCTATATACGGTATGATGGCTCATAGCTCCCCTATACTAGGTATGATAAGACCACAGAATCCCCTATATACGGTATGATGGCCCATAGCTCCCTTGTACACGGTATGATGGGCTGACAGATCCGCAATACACAGTATAATGGACTCACAGCTCCCCTATACTCGGTATGATGATCCATAGCTCCCCTATACACAGTATGATGGAACACAGCTCCACTATATACAGCATGATGGGCCAACAGATCTGCAATATACAGTATGAGAGGTCCACAGCTCTTTTATACACAGTAAGATGGACTCACAGCTCTCCTATACATAGTATTATGATGACACAACAGCTCCCTTATACACAGTATGATATTCCCACTGAACCCCTTATACACAGTACAATGAACCTCATAGCAGTCCTCACACTGTATAATGGCCTCCAAAGTTTATAATAGCTCGTCCACTGTATCATGGCCCCCACACTGTGTAAAGGCTCCCACATCATATAATGACCTCCACACTTTATGAAGGTCACCACACTCTATGAGGGCCTACCACAGTAGCCCTGAAAACAGTATTATCACCCCCTCATTAGCTCCCAAACTGTATAATGGCCCGACATTAGATCTTACACTGCATAATGTCCCCCATAGTAGTCACCACACCATATGATGGCCTCCACGGCAGGTCCCAACATTTATAATGGCCCCCACATTAGCTACCATACTGTATAATGGCCCATACTCTATAGAAGCCCCACACTGTATGAGGGCCCCCACAGTAGTTCCAACAAGGTCTAAGGGGCCCCTACAGTAACCCCCACACTGTATGATGGCAACCAACAGTAGCCCCCACAATGTACGAAGACGCCCCACAGTAGCCTCCCACACTACCTAAGGGCTTCCCAAACTGTATGAGAGTCGCCCACAGTAGTCCGTACAATGCATGAGGGGCCCCCATACTTTATGATGCTCCCACAGTCACATCACACATTTTAATTAAAATAAAGAATATCATGTGCGCACCAAATCCAGGATCCTGATAAGCCCACCTGCAGAGCGGCGACCCACATACTGGACATTAGGGTTTCTCAGCACTGCACAATGACATCACCACGCCGGGACACTGACGCCTTGTGCATGCGCCAGTGCTACTGTCACTCCATCATCCTGCTGTTCTGTAAACCGCTGGCATGAAGCGACCTGCGGTCCGCAGAACGGGGAGTGGTAGTGCAGAGATCATGTCTCCCTACTCTACTACATAGCTTAACAATATTATAGTAACATAGTAACAGTGTCAAGGTAAAAATATATTTTCTTTGTGCTCTTTTGTACTTTTGTATGTTCTTGTGCTGTGAAACAATAAGTTTTTCCCCTTTGATTGCTAATGCATATGTAATTGTATTTAAGATGGGTGCCAGTATTCACCTTTGTCCCAGATTTGCTCTGCTGAAAAAGAAAGTTTCGCATTCCAAAAGCCAAGTATCATTTGTCTTGAAATCGAAACTTAGAACGACGTGGAGAAAGGAAGATTTATCAGATGATGCCAGAGCCAACCAGAGGGACTGAATACTAGATACATTGCTTAAACCCCGCCTAACCCCGCCCTCTGCACACCTTCCCCCAATAGATCATATAATGTTGTGTATTAGGAAATAAATCAGTTGCTGTGACGTTCCCACTACGTGTGGAAGTACGAGCATGCAATGAGTTTGAACCAGCATTTTGTCTGACTCATTCTTATCCGGTACCACTGCTTCTAATCTGATTTGGAATGACTGGTGAAGGAAGGGTATTGTCGTGACGACCCCGACAATTTGGCGCAACCAACGTGGGGCGTGGCCCGCGATCCGAGACCCCCTGGACCCATGCCTGGACGTCCGTGGACGACACCCGTAGTGGCTGACCTCGAGGACTGATCACCCTCCAAACACGGTAAGTGGAGATCATAAATTCTGTATGTGTCACACTTGCTAGTGTTTCAGCCATTATTGGTTAGTCTGTGGTCTCCTTGGGTCTGGGGAGTGACCGGTCGAGTGGTGAGACCGAGCGCGATCCCGTGCCACGCTTCGAACCAGCAACTGAGAGACGTCGCACTCTGCGCATCCTCGTGTACACCACACCTCCTCCACCGGTCATTGTACTCCATTCAACCACCCTACCCGTGATTGTTGCCTAGTAGTGATAGAGTGAAAGATTGAAGAAGTTTGTGGATTGGGGGCGGCTGAGAGAAGGGACAGGAGACGCAGCCTCTGTGATATTGTACCAACTAGGTAATTAAGACGTCCCGAGAGGGGACCACCTGTTTTTCTGTGGAGGGCTCTCACTAGGAGACCGCCTCCCGACTGGTTAGAATATCGTGACAGGGTAGACTGTTAATCACTGGTGTTCAGAGGTTAGGGACAGCACGTCGAACGAGAGGCTCCGTGTTTTTTTCGATGGGAAACCAGTGTTGTTACCGCTGTCAGGAATCCTGGGCTGCAGCAGGGCGTAGTATTCTGTGAGTCATGTTGCGTCTCTTATGGCAGAAGAAGTCCGTGCCCTACGAGTTAAGTGAGGATGCTGTGGAAGTCAAGACAATAGTAGAGTCACGGGAGGGCAAGAAGGCAATCAAGAATGTTGAAAGAGAAAGGATTGTTAGAACAAGTGCAAGCTCATCTGCGAGTTGCGCGAGGTTTAAAAAAAGAGGTTGATGGAGAGGGAGGATGAGAGGATGCAGAGCCCGTGTTTGGCTATAAAATATCTCAATCATTGGTTTTTCTAAGGTGTTTTGGTATATGAATTGTGTGAAGGTTTTGTAGAAATTAATTGAGTCTGAGAATTGCTGTATTCCGTTACTGTGGTTTTCCGAGACACCCGATGGGAGGGGTCAAACAGCTGCGCTGTGCCTTTCTTCTTTTGTGTTGAGGAATGCTGTAAATTCTTATTTCTGTGTTTATAGCTGATGGGAGGGGTGAACCCCTGCGCGAATTCTTTTTTGATTTCTCCTCTTTGTGCTGCGGGCCAGAGAAAGGGGGGCCAGCTGCGCTGAAGAATATAAAGTTGTGTATATTCTGTCCTTGGTTCAGTACGCGCTGAGTCCAGAAGAACTTAACCTATTCTGTATCAGCAGCTGCGCTCTTGGCCCCCATCGCTCTCTAGCCCCCGCAGCTTCAAGGACACAGGTCGCAGCTCGCTTCCTTATCAGTGGCCCAAGAAACAGATTTCAGCTCCAGCCCTCCTCCCTTACACAAATCCAGTGTCATATTCCAATATCCATTTTAACCCTGTGTCTGGAAATCTCTCTCGCCATGTTAATTCTCAGACCAAGACAAGACAGATGGATTTGTAAACATTGCGGTCAGACAAACCCAGACTGGAGAAATGCTTGTATAATCTGTGCTGCAACCCAACCTATGTGAATTACACTGAATCCTGTCCAGATAAGATCACATGTAGTGATATAAGAAGCTGACACAGGATTGTGTGTAGTGGGGACATTAACTTTTGGGAGTAAGCTGACAGTAATCCTTTTGGGAAGGAGCTGTAGACCAGCATGTCATGTCACCCCCAACCGGTCATCTAGTCACCCCCACCACCAGAGAACCAACCATATCAGGTAGTGTAAGACAGATACAGGAGTATTATCCCTGGAAGCCCTCTCACTAGCTATCTACGCTAAAATAATTGTCTGACCCTGAGAACAAACCTTTCCCATGTTACAGACAAAGACAATATGATGGATGTATAAGTGCACCTGAGCAGACCTAGAGAGTTGGTGAGCCAAGATGATGGTCAGGTGGTCCTTACGTTAAATAACCCCTATGTAGATGAGTATAATGAGATGTGTATCTTACATGCCCTTTCCCAATCAGTTTGTAAAAAAAAAAAAAAAAGGGGGGGGGGTCTAGTGTCTCTAACCCTGGCAGTTAGAATATCCTTATGTCACACTGCTTCAGTATGTGGGTAATTTTTTGTTTTTTTGTTGTGTGCACAGACAGAGCAGGAAGCCATTGTTGCCACTGTTAGTTTTCACAAGTATCTGGCAGATCTGAACTGTCGGGTTTCGGCCTCGAAACTTCGGTTCTGCCTTGGTTAAGTGATATTTTTGGGTCACTGTCTCCTTCAGGGTGCCAGACACCTCACAGAAAAAAAAAAGAAAGAAAAATAGCCGTCAGCTACAAAAGATGAGACTGAACTCCAACGTTTTCTTGGACTATGTACTTATTGTTGTCAGTGAATACCGGACACATCCCGCATAATGCTACCTCTCTACAAGGCCCTGAAAGACTGTTCAAGATATGGTGATGATTTTGGCAGATTACACACCGGATACACTGTTACTACGGAAGATACTGTATTGCACGGAGCTGCACTCTCTCCCTCCCTGTCAGCACAAGAAGCAGAACGTCAGGATATGTCTACTACATGTACTTTGGCCAAAGACAGACGGGCTAATATATACGGACTCACAGTATGCATTTGGTATTGCTCATGATTTCGGAGCCCTATGGACCAATCGAGGGTTTGTTACTACCGCCGGGACTCAGTGAAGAATGCTGAAGCTGTTAAAGCCCTCATGGACTCAATCGAATTACCTACTCAGGTGGCCATTATCAAAGTTAAGGAGCACGGTACTATGGAACAGACCACAGACTGTTGGTAACGCCTTTGCGGATATGCAAGCAAAAGCTGCTGCTCTCCTGCCTGTTAACAGCCCATACCAGCTATGGTGACCACACGCTCTCAGCGTAAACAGTTACAAGAAACACTGACTCTACAGGAACCTGATGATCTACGACAGACTGAGGTTTTCTGCCGGACCCCGCGAGACCGTTTAATGACGATGCAGAGAATGTCCCCAAAGGAAGAAGTGAAGCAGTGGAAAGCTGATGGAGCACGTATGGACAATGGTCGCTGGAAAAAGGACCAACTTGTGTGTCTCCCTAAGCAGATGTACCCTGCTATTGCCACGTGGGCGCATGGGCCCACACATCGAGGTATCTGTCAGACCTGCAATCCCGGTCAACTTCAACGTGTAACCCCGAAGCACCTTGCTAAGCCCGACTATCCTTTCCAAAGGCTCCAGGTGGACCACATCACGTTGCCTAAGTCTGGAAGGTATGAATATTGTCTGGTGGTTGTCGACATGTTCTCCAGTTGGCCAGAAGCATTCCCCGTTACCAACGTGACTGCAAAGACCACAGCAAAGAAACTGGTGATGGAAGTTATATGCAGATATGGTGTTCCAGAAGTTGCTGAAAGTGACCAAGGCCCGGCCTTTTCTTCTCATGTGTATCAGGAGGTTCTGACAATGCTTGGATCCACTGTAGCCCTCCATACCATCCACAATCCAGTGGGAAAGTTAAGAGGCTGAACGACACACTGAAGGGACAATTGACCAAAATGATGCAGGAGACTACGGCTCCATGGCCAGGGCTCTTATATATTCGTACTACCCCTATTGCAAAACATGGCCTGTCCCCATATGAGATATTATTTGGTGCTAGGTTCTCAGTTGTAAATTTTCAGTCTCAGTAGTTGTCAGAAGAAACTGACCGTGCTGTTCAATATGTTATTCAGCTTAGTAAAAATGTTGCTAACACCCATGTTTTAGTTTCTTCTTCCCTTCCAGATTCAGCAGAAACCGATATTGGTCACAACTTGAAGCCTGGTGGTTTTATGGTCGTGAAAAGCTATGTCAGAAAATACGGACTAGAACCCTTGAATGACGGTCCCTACCAAGTCCTCATTACTCCTATGTCAGTAAAGCTGGAAGGAAGGCCGACGTGGATCCACGTATCGCACTGCAAGCTGGTCAAACAGACTAGTGGCAAATAAGGGGACATGATGTTTTGGTTTTTCGTATTTCCATATAATAATATTGGTAACCGCATGGGACAGTCTAAATTCCCCAATATTCTTGAATAATAAGTTTGTACAATATCATGAAAGATTAGTAGTACAGATGGGTATAGCCAATAAAATTGTCAGTTATACAAATGTGGGATAAATTGGTTAGGGCCACAGATTATCCAGATGATCAAATTTGGGATATATTGGATATACTTAATACCACTGCCTGTGTTATGAATCTGTTGAGGGGTCTAAAGTCCACTGATTGCTCAGATTATGTCCCACTAATTCATGAAGCACCTAAACTAAAGGTCCCAGGAGGGATAACTGTGTTAGCTGATAATTATACCTGCTATAATTCCCACGACACTACAGGTACACCAGTAGGGGTCTTCGAGACAGGGTTCTGCAAAGAGAACAGTTCCCTATATACTGACTTGCTAGTTAATCACACACAGTACATGTACGACATTTATTGGTTATGTGGAGATGGTAAGCTCCGTCCTAGGTTGCCTAATGCCTGGATAGGTCAATGCACCCTTGTTAAACTAGCTGTGCAGTTCAAGATTTTACCTTGGGATCCGGACACACCTGATGAATATACCAGAAAGAGGAGAAGTCTCGATCAGCTCCACAAAAGTTATGAAGAAGATCCATTAGTATATGTCGATGGCATTGGAGTGCCAAGGGGGGTGCCTGACCAATTTAAAGCCCAGAACCAGATCTATGCTAGCTTTGCTTCTTTAATCCACAAGTGCAGATTAATAAAAATGTTGATGGGATCAATTACATATATTACAGTGAACAAAGGTTTGTCAATTTTATCTGTGATGCTTTCCAGGGTATAGTTGAGGAGTTAGGCCCTAACACTAGAATGACCCTCCAAAACCAACTAGCCCTTGATATGATCTTAGCTGAAAAAGGAGGAGTCTGTGGGGTGGTGGGAGAGGAGTGTTGCACCTATATCCCTCAGAACTCTGGGGTAAATGGAAAGACCATGATAGACCTTAAAAAGTTAAATGGGTTAGCAGCAGAACTAAAATCTAATGCTGGAGTAGACACATCTTTCTTTTCCGGCTGGTTGGGTGGGCTCAAAGGATTTCTTCAACAAGCTTGTCTGGTACTGATTGCCCTTCTTGTAGTTGGATCGATAATCCTCTGTTGTGTTATTCCCCTGTATAAAAAGGTTATCACTGAGGCAACTTCGACTGGCACCTTCCTCAACCAAGAAGTAGACCCACCAGAGTACGATGGCACTGATCCAGGGGAGATCCCTAAGCATGTCCCCCTCAAGAAGATAGACAATACCCCTTACTCTCAGATGATGCTAAGAGATTTAGTTTAGGGACAACGGGAGAACTCCATGTGAAGCTAGTGAAGGGTTCGGCTGCCTGGAGGCCTCTCACAAAGGGAGAGCTTCTGAGGTGTCTGGATGAAGAAATCCACCTCCCCTTTCCCCATCACATGGACAGTCTCGAAGGATCTTTCTTTTTAGGGAAAAACTTAGTGTTTAGGGGGGATTGTCAAGGTAAAAATATATTTTCTTTGTGCTCTTTTGTACTTTTGTATGTTCTTGTGCTGTGAAACAATAAGTTTTTCCCCTTTGCTTGCTAATGCATATGTAAATTTATTTAAGATGGCTGCCAGTATTCACCTTTGTCCCAGATTTGCTCTGCTGAAAAAGAAAGTTTCGCATTCCAGAAGCCAAGTATCATTTGTCTTGAAATCGAAACTTAGAACGACGTGGAGAAAGGAAGATTTATCAGATGATGCCAGAGCCAACCAGAGGGACTGAATACTAGATACATTGCTTAAACCCCGCCTAACCCCGCCCTCTGCACACCTTCCCCCAATAGATCATATAATGTTGTGTATTAGGAAATAAATCAGTTGCTGTGACGTTCCCACTACGTGTGGAAGTACGAGCATGCAATGAGTTTGAACCAGCATTTTGTCTGACTCATTCTTATCTGGTACCACTGCTTCTAATCTGATTTGGAATGACTGGTGAAGGAAGGGTATTGTCGTGACGACCCCGACAATAGTAACATAGTAAGGCCGAAAAAAGACATTTGTCCATCGAGTTCAGCCTATATTCCATCATAATAAATCCCCAGATCTACATCCTTCTACAGAACCTAATAATTGTATGATACAATATTGTTCTGCTCCAGGAAGAAATCCAGGCCTCTCTTGAACCCCTCGACTGAGTTCGCCACATGCCGATATATGCTGCACATGCCGATACAGTTAATGGTAACGGTAGCACTGGGTGGGCCCCTCTGGGTGCGGGGTCTTGGGCATCCGCACCCTCTACCCCCCCCCCCCCCCCCCCGGTAGCTGTGCTACTGATAGAGTCGTTTAGATATTAACACCTAACCTCACTGGTAGTTTGGGATGCAGAATGGATAATGCTATTACATATTTAGGTCTAATAAATTCTGTACAGACACATGTCAAAGGTAAAAGAAACTGAAGCTCCAACTTTCCTCTTTCTCATAACTACATTTTACACTTTGACTGCCTGCATGTGCCACAAGGGGTAGCTCTCTACTGTTGTATCTATACAGCTCCCTTTGACTTCAATGACAGCTGTATAGATCTGTATGTAAGGAGTTCCCTATAGTGGTGGCCGTAGGTATTTCATTCTATCACTGCTTCTTCTTTATGACAACCTGGAGAGAAAATGTGATTATCATTAATCCTTTGACAAACTCACATGTGCCTGAAGTCCTTGTTATGTAAGAGATTCTGCATAACAATACTGCTTTACTGCTACAGAACCAAATAACACATGCACAAGAAGATCCAAAACACTATAATATTCCCCAACTGATGAAGAATCTCACCAACTCAGCTGCTGCTCCCCGCCTTATACATAGATACATATACACTGCTCAAAAAAATAAAGAGAACACTTAAACAACAGATTATAACTCCAATAAATCAAGCTTCTATGAAATCAAACTGTCCTGTTTTGCTGTTGTGTAAATGGAATAGACAACAGATGGAAATTACTGGTAATTATCAAGATGCAGCGCCCCAGAGACCTGGTCGTTGCAGTATGGCACTCTGCCGCTAAGGAGAGTGGCGGTACGTCTGATGGCACTAAAGAGTTCTCCTGACCAGGTATCACCAGAACACATAACACTTCACACTCCGGCCACTAGGGGGAGAAAAAGGCTTTATTTATTGGGCCACTCCTCACACTGGTAAAACTAGGGGCTGGGGAGGAAGTTAGTCAGAAGATGACTGGGTTGGAACCAGGCAACATCCCGTGGCAGGGGGTGTTGCAGGGAGAAGGCACAGGGGGGTCCCTGTCAGGCGTGGGAACCTGGCAGGTGCCTAGCGAACAGAACGTAACGGAACCACGCCTGCACACCTTGCGGCGGTATCCAGGAGAGAGACACGAAGGGAAGGATATTGTGGAACAGTGTAAACGAGATCAAGCACAAAGGAGAGCCAGTAAGAGTCGTGCCGAGAGAGAGAGAGAGGCAACATCTTACTGAGGCGCGTAGTCGGTGGCCGGAACACCGTAGGAGTAACTGACTTCAGGCCTTACTTCAAACTCCACCGGACAGTCAATTATAGGTTGGCTGTCTACCTTAAATTTCCTAAGAAGACATAGGGGGCAACATTGGGAGAGGGGCGTCTCTAGGGTCCCGGAAGACCTCCAAACCTTCCCGTCATACGGGTGCATCCTAGCCAAAACATACTGGGGGACGAGAAACTAGCAACATCTGGAACTAACGAGAGAGAGCTGTAGAGAACGAACGAAACGAGAACAGCAGTTGTGAGGACTATTCCGAATGCTCAGCAGGGTAGGACTACAACACACAGGCGCTATTGGTAGGCAACGATTTCCATCTGCGAAGGAAACTCTGGATGTGCCCATCGGACCGGCCGGTCTCTGATAGCCCGGTTAAACGTGCTCTGGATTGAGGATCCTGAAGTCTTCAGTAAAGAGACTGCAACCCTGTGTCCTTGTTATTGCCTGCACCTCACACCATCACCATCCACTTTACTGGGAAGCCCTGGGGACATACTTCACCTGTGGGAAGGTGTACCATCCAGCTGCCAATCCATCACCCCAGCGGACCCCACAGCAGCGTCGCTCACCCTGACCGAACACCACAGGTGGCGTCACGAACCCCTGACAGACTCCATCACCACCTTTATTGGACGCCCCTTAGCAGGGTCACGACCGGGTCCAGCCACCGTGACAACCCCAGAACTGAGACAGAAAGGACCGGTACCGAGTAACCTGTGGCCCTGTGTCTGGGGGCGATCCAAAGACTCATTCAATAAAGGAGTGGTACTGCAGGTGGGGACCACAGACCACATCTCAGTACCAATGCTTTCTGGTTGATGTTTTGGTCACTTTTGAATGTTGGTTGTGCTTTCACACTCGTGGTAGCATGAGACAGACTCTACAACCCACACAGGTGGCTCAGGTAGTGCAGCTCATCCAGGACGGCACATCAATGTGAGCTGTGGCAAGAAGGTTTGCTGTGTCTGTCAGCGTAGTGTCCAGAGGCTGGAGGCGCTACCAGGACACAGGCCAGTACACCAGGAGACGTGGAGGGGGCCGTAGGAGGACAACAACCCAGCAGCAGGACCCCTATCTCAGCCTTTGTGCAAGGAGAAACGGGAGGAGCACTGCCAGAGCCCTGCAAAATGACCTCCAGCAGGCCACAAATGTGCATGTGTCTGCTCAAATGGTTAGAAACCGTCTCCATAAGGATGGTCTGCGTGCCCGACATCCACAGATGGGGGTTGTGTTCACAGCCCAACACCGTGCAGGACGCTTGGAATTTGCCACAGAACATCGGGATTGGGAAATTCGCCACTGGCGCCCTGTGCCCTTCACAGATGAAAGCAGGTTCACACTGAGCACATGTGACAGACGTGACAGAGTCTGGAGACGCCGTACAGAGCGATCTGCTGCCTGCAACATCTTTCAGCATGACCGGTTTGGCAGTGGGTCAGTAATGGTGTGGGGTGGCATTTCTTTGGAGGGCCGCACAGCCCTCCATGTGCTTGCCAGAGGTAGCCTGACTGACACTAGGTACCGAGATGAGCTCCACAGACCCCTTGTGAGACCATATGCTGGTGCGGTTGGCCCTCGGTTCCTCCTAATGCAGGACAATGCCAGACCTCATGTGGCTGGAGTGTGTCAGCAGTTCCTGTAAGATGAAGGCATTGAAGCTATGGACTGGCCCGCCCGTTCCCCAGACCTGGATCCGATTGAGCACATCTGGGACATCATGTCTCGCACCATCCACCAACGTCACGTTGCACCACAGACTGTCCAGGAGTTGGCGGATGCTTTAGTCCAGGTCTGGGAGGAGATCCCTCAGGAGACCATCTGCCGCCTCATCAGGAGCATGCCCAGTTGTAGGGAGATCATATAGGCATGTGGAGGCCACACACAATACTGAACATCATTTCCTTGTCATGAGGCAGTTACACTGAAGTTGGATCAGCCTGTAACTTCATTTTCCACTTTGATTTTGAGCATCATTCCAACTCCAGACCTCCATGGGATATTAGTTGTGATTTACGTTTATCATTTTTAGGTTTTATTGTTCTCTACACATTCCACTATGTAATGAATAAAGATTTACATCTAGAATATATCATTCAGTAATATCTAGGATGTGGGATTTTAGTGTTCCCTTTATTTTTTTGACCCGTGTATATATGCTCCATGCTGCTATATATCCCCCATTCTGATATGGAGGATGCACATACAGCTGAACTTTCAATTGACTTTGGCGGACCGCTCTACCGCATGGGCCCGGCCGCAGTCGCGAACTCTTCTACCGCTGTCGTTATGCCCCTGCCTGAGTCTTGTAGAACTTCATAATTTTGAAAATGTCGCAATTTTCCAACTTTGAATTCTTATGCCCTTAAACCAGAGAGTCATATCACACAAAATACAGTTATGTCCATATATATTTGGACAGAGACAACATTTTTCTAATTTTGGTTATAAACATTACCACAATGAATTTTAAACAAAACAATTCAGATGCAGTTGAAGTTCAGACTTTCAGCTTTCATTTGAGGGTATCCACATTAAAATTGGATGAAGGGTTTAGGAGTTTCAGCTCCTTAACATGTGCCACACTGTTTTTAAAATGACCAAAAGTAATTCGACAATTGACTCCAAGGCTATTTCATGGACACGTGTGGGCAATCACTTCGTTATGTCATTTTCAATTAAGCAGATAAAAGGCCTGGAGTTGATTTGAGGCGTGGTGCTTGCATTTGGAAGGTTTTGCGGTGCAGTAAACATGCGGTCAAAGGAGCTCTCCATGCAGGTGAAGCAAGCCATCCTTAAGCTGCGAAAACAGAAAAAACCCATCCGAGAAATTGCTACAATATTAGGTGTGGCAAAATCTACAGTTTGGTACATCCTGAGAAAGAAAGAAAGCACTGGTGAACTCATCAATGCAAAAAGACCTGGGCGCCCACGGAAGACAACAGTGGTGGATGATCGCAGAATAATCTCCATGGTGAAGAGAAATCCCTTCACAATAGCCAACCAAGTGAACAACACTCTCCAGGAGGCAGGTGTATCAATATCCAAATCTACCATAAAGAGAAGACTGCATGAAAGTAAATACAGAGGGTTCACTGCACGGTGCAAGCCACTCATAAGCATCAAGAATAAAAAGGATAGACTGGACTTTGCTAAAAAACATCTAAAAAAGCCAGCACAGTTCTGGAAGAACATTCTTTGGACAGATGAAACCAAGATCAACCTCTACCAGAATGATGGAAAGAGAAAAGTATGGCGAAGGCGTGGTACAGCTCATGATCCAAAGCATACCACATCATCTGTAAAACACGGCGGAGGCAGTGTGATGGCTTGGGCATGCGTGGCTGCCAGTGGCACTGGGTCACTAGTGTTTATTGATGACGGGACACAGGACAGAAGCAGCCGAATGAATTCTGAGGTATTCAGAGCCATACTGTGTGCTCAGATCCAGCCAAATGCAGCCAAACTGATTGGTCGTCGTTTCATACTACAGATGGTCAATGACCCAAAACATAAAGCCAAAGCAACCCAGGAGTTTATTAAAGCAAAGAAGTTGAATATTCTTGAATGGCCAAGTCAGTCACCTGATCTCAACCCAATTGAGCAGCATTTCACTTGTTAAAGACTAAACTTCAGACAGAAAGGCCCACAAACAAACAGCAACTGAAAACCACCGCAGTGAAGGCCTGGCAGAGCATCAAAAAGGAGGAAACACAGCGTCTGGTGATGTCCATGAGTTCAAGACTTCAGGCAGTCATTGCCAACAAAGAGTTTTCAACCAAGTACTAAAAATGAACATTTTATTTCAAATTATTGAATCTGTCCAATTACTTTTGGTCCCTTTAAAAACAGGGTGGCACATGTTAAGGAGCTGAAACTTCAAAACCCTTCATCCAATTTTAATGTGGATACCCTCAAATGAAAGCTGAAAGTCTGAACTTCAACTGCATCTGAATTGTTTTGTTTAAAATTCATTGTGGTAATGTCTATAACCAAAATTAGAAAAATGTCTCTGTCCAAATATATATGGACCTAACTGTAGTTAATAAGTAAACATTTCCCACATGTCTACTTTAAGTGTGCATCATTTTTTAAACAAAATTTTATTTTGTTAGAAGGGTTAAAATTTGATCAGTAATTTCTAATTTTTACAACAAAATTTACAAACCATTTTCTTTAGGGACCACATCACATTTGAAGTGACTTTGGTGGACCTATAGGACAGAAAAGACCTAACACTTCTCTGATGTAGACAATTCTTTGGGAGTTAAACTTCCAGAATCCCAGATACACTTTACCTGCACTGATACATTATATAAAACTCTCAGGACAAGGAAAGATTTGTGCTGCTGATAGCTGTAAACCATAGGGAGTCACCTGCCCCAGGGCGCCATGGTCTTACGTCTACGTATCCTGCCCATAATGACAGTAAGTGTCAGCAAATCTTCATATTCATCACCAATCTGTACCTGCAGGGGCCACAGCACCAGACAAGTTCTGTCCTGTGTGATACTGTCTGCAGAGCTGCTGTATCTAAGCCTGTCATGTGTGATACTGTCTGATAAACCGACGTCTGAGCCTATCATGTGTGATACTGTCTGATAAACCGACGTCTGAGCCTATCATGTGTGATACTGTCTGATAAACCGACGTCTGAGCCTATCATGTGTGATACTGTCTGATAAACTGGCATCTGAGCCTATCATGTGTGATACCATCTGATAAACCGGCGTCTGAGCCTATCATGTGTGATACTGTCTGATAAACTGGCATCTGAGCCTATCATGTGTGATACTGTCTGATAAACCGACGTCTGAGCCTATCATGTGTGATACTGTCTGATAAACCGACGTCTGAGCCTATCATGTGTGATACCATCTGATAAACCGGCGTCTGAGCCTATCATGTGTGATACCATCTGATAAACCGGCGTCTGAGTCTATCATGTGTGATACCGTCTGATAAACCGACGTCTGAGCCTATCATGTGTGATACTGTCTGATAAACCGACGTCTGAGCCTATCATGTGTGATACCATCTGATAAACCGACGTCTGAGCCTATCATGTGTGATACCATCTGATAAACCGGCGTCTGAGCCTATCATGTGTGATACCATCTGATAAATCGGCATCTGAGCCTATCATGTGTGATACCATCTGATAAACTGACGTCTGAGCCTATCATGTGTGATACTGTCTGATAAACCGACGTCTGAGCCTATCATGTGTGATACCATCTGATAAACCGGCGTCTGAGCCTATCATGTGTGATACCATCTGATAAACCGGCGTCTGAGCCTATCATGTGTGATACCATCTGATAAATCGGCATCTGAGCCTATCATGTGTGATACCATCTGATAAACTGACGTCTGAGCCTATCATGTGTGATACCATCTGATAAACCGACGTCTGAGCCTATCATGTGTGATACTGTCTGATAAACCGGCGTCTGAGCCTATCATGTGTGATACCATCTGATAAATCGACGTCTAAAGGTACCTTCACACATAACGATTTCGTTACTGATATCGTTGCTTTTTGTGACGTAGCAACGATATCATTAACGAAATCGTTATGCGTGACAGCGACCAACGATCAGGCCCCTGCTGGGAGATCGTTGGTCACTGGGAATGATCAGGACCTTTTTTTTGGTCGCTGATCACCCGCTGTCATCGCTGGATCGGCGTGTGTGACGCCGATCCAGCGATCTGTTCACTGGTAACTAGGGTAAATATCGGGTTACTAAGCGCAGGGCCGCGCTTAGTAACCCGATGTTTACTCTGGTTACCATTGTAAAAGTTAAAAAAAAAAAACAGTACATACTCACATTCCGGTGTCTGTCACGTCCCCCGGCGTCAGCTTCCCGCACTGACTGTCAGCGCCGGCCGGCCGTAAAGCAGAGCACAGCGGTGACGTCACCGCTGTGCTCTGCTTTACAGCTGGCCGGCGCTGACACAGTGCAGGGAAGCTGACGCCGGGGGACGTGACAGACACCGGAATGTAAGTATGTACTGTTTTTTTTTTTTTACTTTTACAATGGTAACCAGAGTAAACATCGGGTTACTAAGCGCGGCCGATGTTTACCCTGATTACCAGGGGACTTCGGCATCGTTGGTCGCTGGAGAGCTGTCTGTGTGACAGCTCTCCAGCGACCACACAACGACGCTGCAGCGATCGGCATTGTTGTCTGTATCGCTGCAGCGTCGCTTAATGTGACGGTACCTTAGCCTATCATGTGTGATACCGTCTGATAAACCGACGTCTGAGCCTATCATGTGTGATACCATCTGATAAACCGGCATCTGAGCCTATCATGTGTGATACCGTCTGCATGACTGGGTGTATCTAAATTTACGATGCGTGATATGGCGTTACACACCGACACTGCGTTACATTCATCCTCATGCATCCTTGGCTTTGAGTGTCAGCTCCCGGGGTCACTTGTGGTATATAATCCATGCATCGGCGGTACAATGAGCATACCCTGTATACGGGTTATGTGCCATCCTCCTGGGGGTCACCCCATCCCCCTCAGTGAGCTGTCTGTGCCCCTGCCCTCAGCTGTCCCCCCGTCCTGCCCTCACTGCACATTCTCCCAGGCCCTGACTGTACACAATACACTGTATGAATGGCAGCTGGCATTAGGTGGCACATTTGCAAGAGGCGGGATTGGGCAGCATGAAATGGGCATGCAGGGCTGTGCAGTAAGGGGTTAATGCAGCCTCTTCTTCCCACCCTTCCTCCATCCATCCTCCTTCTCCTCCGCCTATCCGGAGCCTCTGTATCCCTGCTACCCAGCAGCTTCTCCCTCCTCTCCGCCTGGACCCACAGTGAGTGGTGCGGTGCTGGGCAGAGGCAGTGTGACGTCAGCCCCGCTGCACTGGAGCACTGTGATGGTGGGATGGTGCCAGGCTGCCAGGAATGTGATGCACACAAGGAGCCATGTTAGGAGGAGCAGAGCCGTGAGCGGGTGAGTGCGGGGCTGGAGGTCGGGTGGTCTGCGGCTGCTGCCCCCCGGCGTCCTGGTGTGCAGGCAGCTGTCATCCTCATAACAGGCTGCGCTGGGTGTGTGTCTGTCTCCATTGTGTGCAATTATGTGCCACACCGACACCGCTGCCTGTGTGTCACCTTGTGCAGCAGCGAAAAGGATCTGCGCCTGCAGTCACACTGTGCGTGTGTGTGTTTGTGTACGCCTATGTGTACGTGTGTGGGTACGCGTGTGTGTGTACGCCTGTGTGTGTGTACCTATATGTGTGTACGCCTATGTGTGTTTTATATAGTGTGTGTGTGTGTACGCCTGTGTGTGTACGCCTATGCGTGTCTTATATAGTGCGTGTGTGTACGCCTATGTGTGTTTTATATAGTGTGTGTGTACGTCTGTGTGTCTTATATAGTGTGTGTACGCCTATGTGCTTCTTATATAGTGTGTGTGTGCACGCCTGTGTGTTTCTTATATAGTGTGTGTGTGTGCGCCTGTGTGTCTTATATAGTGTGTGTGTACGCCTGTGTTTCTTATATAGTGTGTGTACACCTGTGTGTCTTATATAGTGTGTGTGTACGCCTGTGTTTCTTATATAGTGTGTGTACACCTGTGTGTCTTATATAGTGTGTGTACGCCTGTGTGTCTTATATAGTGTGTGTGTACGCCTGTTAGTCTTATATAGTGTGTGTACACCTGTGTGTCTTATATAGTGTGTGTGTACGCCTGTGTGTCTTATATAGTGTGTTTACGCCTATGTGTATCTTATATAGTGTGTGTGTACGCCTGTGTGTCTTATATAGTGTGTGTGTACGCCTATGTGCATCTTATATAGTGTGTGTATGCCTATGTGCATCTTATATAGTGTGTGTGTACGCCTATGTGCGTCTTATATAGTGTACTATGTGTACGCCTGTTTGTCTTCTATAGTGTGTGTGTACACCTGTGCGTCTTATATAGTGTGTGTACGCCTGTGTGTCTTATATAGTGTGTGTACGCCTGTGTGTCTTATATAGTGTGTGTGTACACCTGTGTGTCTTATATAGTGTGAGTGTAAGCCTGTGTCTTATATAGTGTGTGTACGCCAATGTGCGTCTTATATAGTGTGTGTACGCCTATGTTTCTTATATAGTGTGTGTGTACACCTGTGTGTCTTATATAGTGTGTGTACGCCTGTGTCTTATAGTGTGTGTTCGCCTATGTGCGTCTTATATAGTGTGTGTGTACGCCTGTGTCTTATATAGTGTGTGTGTACACTTGTGTGTCTTATATAGTGTGTGTACGCCTATGTGCGTCTTATATAGTGTGTGAGTACGCCTATGTGCTTCTTATATAGTGTGTGTACGCCTATGTGCGTCTTATATAGTGTGTGAGTACGCCTATGTGCTTCTTATATAGTGTGTGTGTGTGTGTGTATGCCTGTGTCTTATATAGTGTGTGTGTACGCCTATGTGCGTCTTATATAGTGTTTGTGTACGCCTGTGTTTCTTATATAGTGTGTGAGTACGCCTATGTGCTTCTTATATAGTGTGTGTGTGTATGCCTGTGTCTTATATAGTGTGTGTGTACGCCTATGTGCGTCTTATATAGTGTGTGTAAGCCAATGTGTGTGCGGCATACTGGGCATATGGATATTTGGCGCCTGGGGCTGCACATCTTTCACTTAGCTGTTGTATTTGTGTTGTTAGTGATTATTCGGAGGTGATGCTGCCACAGCACATTGTATATACACATAGGCCTCAGTTTTCTGCGTGTGTGCGTATATATATATATATATATATATATATATATATATATGTGTGTGTGCTTATACTGCTTATATACCATGAGGATTCTACCCTTATACACATTGCCCCAGTGGTGTAACTACAGTCCAATGTGCGCCGGTGTAAAATTCAGACCTTTCCCCCCTACACACACGCAGTCACTCATGCACCCCCTCGTGTTGGTCATATGGATGGACCCTTGCAGCATTCAGAATTTTATAAGGACATACGAGTTGCTTTCCTCAACCACTATCTACTAATGTCCCCCATCCTTTGCCCATCCTGGTATATATATATATCAGTCATCCTGGTGTACATGTCCCCCATCCTGGTAAATATGTCCCTCATCCTGGTGTACACGTCCTCCATCCTGGTATATATGTCCCCCATCCTGGTAAATATGTCCCTCATCCTAGTGTACATGTCCCCCATCCTGGTATATATGTCCTCCATCCTGGTAAATATGTCCCTCATCCTAGTGTACATGTCCCCCATCCTGGTATATATGTCCTCCATCCTGGTAAATATGTCCCCCATCCTGGTATATACAGTTGTGCTCAAAAGTTTACATACCCAGCAGAATTTTTGCTTTCTTGGCCTTTTTTCAGAGAATATGAATGATAACACCAAAACGTTTTCTACACTCATGCTTAGTGGTTGGGTGCAGCCATTTATTGTCAAACTACTGAGTTTTCTCTT
Source organism: Ranitomeya imitator (assembly GCF_032444005.1). Classification (NCBI taxonomy): domain Eukaryota; kingdom Metazoa; phylum Chordata; class Amphibia; order Anura; family Dendrobatidae; genus Ranitomeya; species Ranitomeya imitator. The sequence continues at coordinate 71,936,276 of NC_091282.1, read as the reverse complement.
TTTAAATCATAATGAGAACCCAAAACATCCAAATGACCCTGATCAAAAGTTTACATACCCTGGTGATTTTGGCCTGATAACATGCACAGAAGTTGACACAAATGGGTTTGAATGGCTACTAAAGGTAACATCCTCACCTGTGACCTGTTTGTTTGTAATCAGTGTGGCATACAAGCTGAGTGAGTTTCTGGGATCCAGACAGACTCTTGCATCTTTCATCCAGCGACTGACGTTTCTTGATTGTGAGTCATGGGGAAAGCAAAAGAATTGTCAACGGATCTATGGGAAAAGGTAGTTGAACTGTATAAAACAGGAAAGGGATACAAAAAGATATCCAAGGAATTGATAATGCCAGTCAGCAGCGTTCAAACTGTGATTAACAAATGGAAAATCAGGGGCTCTGTAAAAACAAATCCACGGTCAGGTAGACCTACGTAAATGTCGTCCACAACTGCCAGGAAAATTGTTCGGGATGCCAAGAAAAACCCACAAAAAAAATCAGCTGAAATACACGACTCTCTGAAAATTAGCGGTGTGGCTGTTTCAAGATGCACAATAAGGAGGCATTTGAAGAAAAATGGGCTGCATGGTCAAGTCGTCAGAAGAAAGCCATTACTGTGCAAATGCCACAAAGTATCTCACGTCCAATACGTAAAACAGCACAGAGACAAGCCTCAGAACTTCAGGAACAAGGTAATTTGGAGTGATGAGACCAAAATTTAACTTTTTGGCCACAACCAGAAATGTTACATTTGGAGAGAGGACAACAAGGCCTATGATGAAAGGAACACCATTCCTACTGTAAAGCACGGAGGTGGATCGCTGATGTTTTGGGGATGTGTGAGCTACAAATGCACAGGAAACTTGGTCAAAGTTGAAGGAAAGATGAATGCAGCACGTTATCAGCAAATACTGGAGGCAAATTTGCACTCATCAGCCTAGAAGCTGCACATGCGACATACTTGGACGTTCCAACATGCCAACGATCCAAAACACAAGGCCAAGTCAACATGTCTTTGGCTACAGCATAACAAAGTTGAAGGTTCTGGAGTGGACATCTCAGTCTCCTGACCTCAATATCATTGAGCCACTGTGGGGAGATCTCAAGCTCGCAGTTCATGCTAGACAGCCCAGGAATTTACAGGAACTGGAGGCTTTTCCCCAAGAAGAGTGGGCAGCTTTACCATCTGAGAAAATAAAGAACCTCATCCACAACTACCACAAAAGACTTCAAGCTGTCATTGATGTTAGAGGGGGTAATACACGGTATTAAGAAATGGGTTATGTGAACTTTTGATCAGGGTCATTTGGATGTTTTCGGTTGTCATTATGATCTAAAAAGTGAAAACACAATAGTTTGACAATAAATGGCTTCACTCAATCACTAACCATGAGTGGAGAAAAAGTTTTGGTGTTATCATTCATATTCTTTGAAAAAAGGCCAAGAAAGCAAAAATTCTGCTGGGGTATGTAATTTTTTGAGCACAACTGTATATGCCCCATCCTGGTAGATGGGGTAGCACGGTGGCTCAGTGGTTAGCACGGCAGCCTTGCAGCGCTGGGGTCCTGGGTTCAAGCCCCACCCTGGACAACATCTGTAAAGAGTTTGTATTTTCTCCCCGTGTTTGCGTGGGTTTCCTCCGGGTTCCCCGGTAAATTCAAAACTGTTCATTTTTTTAGCATTAATGTACACTCTGCACCCAATCTTGACTGAAAAACAGAAATGTAGAATTTTTTGCAAATTTCTTAAAAAAGAAAAACTGAAATATTACATGGTCATAAGTATTCAGACCCTTTGCTCAGGCACTTTTTAAGTCGTATGCTGTCCATTTCTTTGTGATCCTCCTTGAGATGGTTCTACTCCTTCTCCTTCATTGGAGTCCAGCTGTGTTTCATTAAACGGATAGGACTTGATTTGGAAAGGTCCACATCTGTCTATATAAGACCTCACAGCTCACAGTGCACATCAGACCAAATGAGAATCATGAGGTCAAAGAAACTGGCGAAGGAGCTCAGAGACAGAATTGTGGCAAGGCACAGATCTGGCCAAGGTTACAACAGAATTTCTGCAGTTCTCCCGGTTCCTAAGAGCACAGTGGCCTCCATAATCCTTAAATGGAAGAAGTTTGGGACCACCAGAAGCCTTCCTAGACCTGGCCGTCCAGCCAAACTGAGCAATCGTTGGAGAAGAGCCTTGGTGAGAGGGGTAAAGAAAAACCCCAAGATCACTGTGGCTGAGCTCCAGAGATGCAGTAGGGAGATGGGAGAAAGTTCCACAAAGTCAACTATCACTGCAGCCTTCCACCAGTCAGGCCTTTATGGCAGAGTGGCCTGATGGAAGCCTCTACTCAGTGCAAGACATATGAAAGCCCACATAGAGTTTGCTAAAAAATACATGAAGGACTCTTAGACTATGAGAAATAAGATTCTCTGGACTCATGAGGCGAAGATAGACCTTTTTGGTGATAATTCTAAGCCGTATGTGTGAAGAAAACCAGGCACTGCTCATCACCTACCCAATACCATCCCAACAGTGAAACATGGTGGTGGCAGCATCATGCTATGGGGTGTTTTTCAGCTGCAGGGACTGGATGACTGGTTGCCATTGAAGGAAACATTAATGCGGCCAAGTGCAGAGATATCCTGGATGAAAACCTTTTCCAGAGTGCTCTGGAGTCTGGACCTCAGACTTGGCCGAAGGTTCATCTTCCAACAAGACAATGATCCTAATCACACAGCTAAAATAACAAAGGAGTGGCTTCAGAACAACTCTGTGACCATTCTTGACCGGCCCAGCCAGAGCCCTGACCTAAACCCGACTGAGCATCTCTGGAGAGACCTGAAAATGGCGTCCACCAACGTTCACCATCCAGCCTGACGGAACTGGAGAGGATCTGCAAGGAAGAATGGCCGAGGATCCCCAAATCCAGGTGTGAAAAACTTGTTGCATCATTCCCAAGAAGACTCATGGCTGTACTAGCTCAAAAGGTTCTTCTACTCAATGCTGAGCAAAGGGTCTGAATACTTATGACCATGTGATATTTCAGTTTTTCTTTTTTAATAAATTTGCAAAAATTACTACATTTCTGGGTTTTTTTCAGTCAAGATGGGGTGCAGAGTGTACATTAATGAGAAAAAATGAACTTTTTGGAATTTACTAAATGACTGCAATGAAACAAAGAGTGAAAAATTAAAAGGGGTCTGAATACTTTCCGTACCCACTGTATGTTCCTTATTCTGAGCCCCATCCTGGTACAAATATCCTCCATCCTGGTATATATAATGATATAATCTTTATTTTTATGTAGTGCTAACATATTCCGCAGCGCTTTACAGTTTGCACACATTATCATCACTGTCCCCGATGGGGCTCACAATCTAAATTCCCTATCAGTATGTCTTTGGAATGTGGGAGGAAACTGGAGTGCCCGGAGGAAACCCACGCAAACACGGAGAGAACATACAAACTCTTTGCAGATGTTGTCCTTGGTGGGGTTCGAACCCAGGACTTCAGCGCTGCAGGGCAGCAGTGCTAACCACTGCGCCACCGTGCCGCCCATATATATGTCCCCATCCTGGTATATATATATCCCCCATCATGGTATATATATACTGTATATCATCCTTCCTGGAATATATGTCCCCCATCCTGGTATATATGTCCCCATCCTGGTATATATATATCCCCCATCCTGGTATATATATACTGTATATCATCCTTCCTGGTATATATATCCTCCATCCTGGTATATATGTTCCCTATCCTGGTATATATTTCCCCCATCCTGGTATATGTCCCCCATTCTACCGTTATTCTTTAATGCATAGAAAAAAAGAATTGATTCTACTCACCTTCCCTTTGCTCCCCCACCGCGTCACGTCCTCTTCTGAATCCTGCAGGTGACTTCATTCAGCGTGTAAGCAACGGGAGCACATACTGCTATGCTCCCCTAGTCACGTGCACGCTGACATGAGCTGCTCGCCTCTGATTGCTCATAGACCCCCTACACCAGAACACCGTTCAGCTAAATGTGCATCCGAGGACGCACATCCAGTTGAAGTTTGCCCTGCCATCGGCGGGCCCCTCACCCATACTGGCCCATCCGCGTCCTCTGCGACCGCAGTCATTACGCCCCTGCTAGGCCCATATCTATTTACCTAGGTAATAAGGTATATAAAGCGCTGCAGAATAAGATAATAAGAGAGCGCTATATAAGCAAAAGCATAGTAAATAAATAATATCTATCTGTGAATGCAGCTGAGCCCTATTGAATACTTGCATGCAGTCATCAAAATGGCGCTTAAGTGTGTAGCACTACAAGTCCCTGACTGCCCATGATTAGCACAAGCGACATGTCTTATAAACTCTACATTATAATATTCCATATCTGAGGCACAGAACTATGCGATGTATATACTCCTGTATCCATTGTCACATTTTTACTGTTTTTATTGTAATATGGGATAATGTATTTATGCTATAAAACACTTGTTTAGCATCGTAATGATAATTAAAGGGAGTGACTGGTATTTTTATATTGATGGCTCAGTAGTTAGCAGTGCACAGTGGCTCAGTGGTGAGCATGGTGGCTCAGTGATTAGCATGGTTTTTAAAGCACTGGGGTCCTGGGTTGAGATCCCACCAAGGACAACATCTGCAAGGAGCTTGTGTTTGCATGGGTTTCGTCCAACACTCCAAAGACATACTGATAGGGAATGTAGATTGTGAGCTCCAATGGGGACAGCGATGATAATGTGTGTAGCGCGCTGCGGAATTAATGATGACGTAAGTGAGTAACATAAAATAAATAAATATCATTAGAATAGGTGATCAGCATACGATTGGTGAGGTGCGACACCCTGCACCCCTACTGTAGCGGTGCAGGGACTGATGTGCAGTACCTGGTAGCTGCCACTATGCTTTTCACGGCGCTGTGCTGTTCATCTGATCACATGTGGCCCCCACAGGTACAGCTGATTGGCGGGGTGCAGGGTGTCGCACCTCACCTACGGTATATTATATTTATCACCTATTCTAGGAATAGGCTATCAATATGAAAATACTGGACAGTTCCTTTAAGATAATTGTACCATCTGATCAATTGGTTTATTTTCCCCCAGTAAATGTCATTTATTAATTACTGATTCCCTTTAAATTAACCCTTTAGTGTCCCCCCGACTCCTGTATTTGTGATAGGCCAGGTGTAATGGCCCAGCCTCAGCCGGATGATCATCGCAGATCATGTATCTAATTAATATTTCATTTCTTGTGCTTGGGATGATGATTATCTTTCTTCTCCACCCCGGATGACACAAGAGATGAGCAACTTATTCCAGGACTTTTAATGTGGCCCCGGGATATTTTTGCGTCTCTCCAGTGGGTGGGATAGAAAGCAAACTGCTGCATGTCTGCAAAATTGGGGCAAGATGTAGTCTAAGATTAGTGATATTACTGATTATTACCTTTCTGTTGCTTTCACTTATTATGTTGATTGGTCTGTTTTCTCATCTCTTCCATTTTGTACATATAATATGTTAAGTTCAAAGAAACCGTGCAAATTCATTGAAACCATCAGCAAGCAGGTTTGCAAATGCTGAGTCTTTGTATGGTATTAATTTATTTCTAGCCATGAGTACTATGAATATTCGTCTTATAGCAGGAAATTCTGATATAAACCAAAAAATAAGTAAACTTTTGATACCTTTCTTTGTGTGCCCTTTTAATTGGAAGCAGATTGGTGGGATTCAGGTCCTGAAACCTCTACCGATCGCTCAAAAAAAAGCCTTGCGATGAGAGCAGCTCAGGAGACAGCTCCTGCCTAAGCCCTCACACAACTGCTGCCTGAGCCCACACACAACTCCTGCCTAAGCCCTCACACAACTGCTGCCTGAGCCCGCACACAACTGCTGCCTGAGCCCGCACACATCTGCTGCCTGAGCCCGCACACAACTGCTGCCTGAGCCCTCACACAGCTCCTGCCTGAGCCCGCACACAACTGCTGCCTGAGCCCTCACACAGCTCCTGCCTGAGCCCGCACACAACTGCTGCCTGAGCCTGCACACAGCTCCTGCCTAAGCCCTCACACAGCTTCCACCTAAGCCCGCACACAGCTCCTGCCTAAGCCCTCACACAGCTCCTGCCTAAGCCCTCACACAACTCCCGCCTAAGCCCTCACACAACTCCCGCCTAAGCCCTCACACAACTCCCGCCTAAGCCCTCACAAAGCTTCCACCTAAGCCTGCACACAGCTCCTGCCTAAGCCCTCACACAACTCCCGCCTAAGCCCTCACACAACTCCCGCCTAAGCCCTCACACAACTCCCGCCTAAGCCCTCACACAACTCCCGCCTAAGCCCTCACACAGCTTCCGCCTAAGCCCGCACACAGCTCCTGCCTAAGCCCTCACATAGCTCCTGCCTAATCCCTCACACAACTCCCGTCTAAGCCCTCACACAGCTTCCACCTAAGCCCGCACACAGCTCCCGCCTAAGACCACATACATCTCCTGCCTAAGCCCGCACACAGCTTCTGCCTAAGCCCACACACAGCTCCCGCCTAAGCCCACACACAGCTCCCGCCTAAGCCCACACACAGCTCCTACCTAAGCCCTCACACATATTCTGCTTGAGCCCACACACAGCTCCCGCCTAAGCCCTCACAAAACTCCCGCCTGAGCCCCCACACATCTCCTGCCTGAGCCCCCACACATCTCCTGCCTGAGCCCACACAAAGCTCAAGCCTGAGCCCACACACAACTCCTGCCTGATCCCGCAAACAGCTCCCGCCTGAGCCCACACAGACCTCCCGCCTGAGCCCGCACACAGCTCCCGCCTGGGCCCGCACACAGCTTCCGCCAGAGCCTGCACACAGCTCCTGCCTGAGCCCACACATAGCTCCTGCCTGAGCCCACACACAGCTCTTGCCTGAGCCCGCACACAGCTCCCCGAGCCCACACATAGCTCCCCGAGCCCACACATAGCTCCTGCCTGAGCCCGCACACAGCCCCTGCCTGAGTGTGCACACAGCTCCTGCCTGAGCCAACACACAGCTCCTGTCTGAGTGTGCACACAACTGCTGCCTGAGCCCACACACAACTCCTGCCTAAGCCCTCACACAACTGACTGAGCCAACACAACTGCTGCCTGAGCCCGCACACATCTGCTGCCTGAGCCCGCACACAACAGCTGCCTGAGCCCGCACACAGCTCCTGCCTGAGCCCGCACACAACTGCTGCCTGAGCCCGCACACAGCTCCTGCCTAAGCCCTCACACAGCTTCCACCTAAGCCCGCACACAGCTCCTGCCTAAGCCCTCACACAGCTCCTGCCTAAGCCCTCACACAACTCCCGCCTAAGCCCTCACACAACTCCCGCCTAAGCCCTCACACAACTCCCGCCTAAGCCCTCACACAGCTTCCACCTAAGCCCGCACACAGCTCCTGCCTAAGCCCTCACACAGCTCCTGCCTAAGCCCTCACACAGCTCCCGCCTAAGCCCTCACACAACTCCCACCTAAGCCCTCACACAACTCCCGCCTAAGCCCTCACACAACTCCCGCCTAAGCCCTCACACAGCTTCCGCCTAAACCCGCACACAGCTCCTGCCTAAGCCCTCACACAGCTCCTGCCTAATCCCTCACACAACTCCCGTCTAAGCCTTCACACAGCTTCCACCTAAGCCCGCACACTGCTCCCGCCTAAGCCCACATACATCTCCTGCCTAAGCCCGCACACAGCTTCTGCCTAAGCCCGCACACAGCTCCCGCCTAAGCCCACACACAGCTCCCGCCTAAGCCCACACACAGCTCCCGCCTAAGCCCTCACACAGCTCCCGCCTAAGCCCGCACACAGCTCCCGCCTAAGCACACACAAAGCTCCCGCCTAAGCCCGCACACAGCTCCCGCCTAAGCACGCACACAGCTCCCGCCTAAGCCCGCACGCAGCTCCCGCCTAAGCCCGCACGCAGCTCCCGCCTAAGCCCTCACACAGCTCCTGCCTAAGCCCTCACAAAACTCCCGCCTGAGCCCTCACACAGCTCCTGCCTAAGCCCGCGCACAGCTCCCGCCTGGGCCCGCACACAGCTCCTGCCTAAGCCAACACAACTCCTGCCTAAGTCCTCACAAAACTCCTGCTTGAGCCCACACACAGCTCCCGCCTGAGCCCTCACACAACTCCTGCCTGAGCCCACACACAGCTCCCGCCTGAGCCCGCATGCAGCTCAAGCCTAAGCCCTCACAAAACTCCTGCCTGAGCCCGCACACATCTGCTGCCTGAGCCCGCACATAGTTCCTGCATGAGCCCACACACAGCTCCTGCCTTAGCCCTCACAAAATTCCTGCCTGAGCCCGCACACAGCTCCCACCTAAGCCCGCACACAGCTCCCGCCTGAGCCCACACACAGCTCCCACCTAAGCCCTCACAAAACTCCTGCCTGAGCCCGCACACATCTCCTGCCTGAGCCTGCACACAGCTCCCTCCTAATCCCGCACACATCTCCTTCCTGAGCCCGCACACAGCTCCCACATAAGCCCTCACACATATTCTGCTTGAGCCCACACACAGCTCCCGCCTAAGCCCTCACAAAACTCCCGCCTGAGCCCCCACACATCTCCTGCCTGAGCCCCCACACATCTCCTGCCTGAGCCCACACAAAGCTCAAGCCTGAGCCCACACACAACTCCTGCCTGAGCCCGCACACAGCTCCCGCCTGGGCCCGCACACAGCTTCCGCCAGAGCCTGCACACAGCTCCCGCCTGAGCCTGCACACAGCTCCTGCCTGAGCCCACACATAGCTCCTGCCTGAGCCCGAGCCCACACATAGCTCCCCGAGCCCACACATAGCTCCTGCCTGAGCCCGCACACAGCCCCTGCCTGAGTGTGCACACAGCTCCTGCCTGAGCCCACACACAGCTCCTGTCTGAGTGTGCACACAGCTCCTGCCTGAGCCCTCACACAGCTCCTGCCTGAGCCCGCACACAACTGACTGAGCCCGCACACAGCTCCCCCTGAGCCCGCACACAGCTCCCCCTGAGCCCACACACAGCTCCTGCCTGAGCCCGCACACAGCCCCTGTCTGAGTTTGCACACAGATCCCACCTGAGCCTGCACACAACTGCCTGAGTCCGCACACACCTCCCACCTGAGACCACACACACATCTCGCCTGAGCCCGCACATAGCTCCCACCTGAGGCCGCTCAAAGCTCCTGCCTGAGCCCGCATAAAGGTCCTGCCTGAGCCTGCACACAGCCCCTGTGTCCGCACATAGCTCCCGTCTGAGCTCGCACACTGCTCCTGCCTGAGCCGCACACAGCTCCTGCCTGACCCTGCACACAGCTTCTGCCTGAGCCCGCACACAGCTTCTGCCTGAGCCCGCACATAGCTTCTGCCTGAAAAAGCACGCAGCTCCTGCCTGAGCCCGCACACAGCTTTTGCCAGAGCCCGCACAAATCTTCTGCTTGAGCCTGCACACAGCTTCTGCCTGAGCCCTCACACAACTCCTGCCTGAACGCACACACAGCTTCTACCTGACCCCGCACACAACTCCTACCTGAGTCCGTGCACAGCTCCTGCCTGAGTGCACAGACAGCGAAGTATACAGGTCCTTCTCAAAAAATTAGCATATAGTGTTAAATTTCATTATTTACCATAATGTAATGATTACAATTAAACTTTCATATATTATAGATTCATTATCCACCAACTGAAATTTGTCAGGTCTTTTATTGTTTTAATACTGATGATTTTGGCATACAACTCCTGATAACCCAAAAAACCTGTCTCAATAAATTAGCATATTTCACCCATCCAATCAAATAAAAGTGTTTTTTAATAACAAACAAAAAAACCATCAAATAATAATGTTCAGTTATGCACTCAATACTTGGTCGGGAATCCTTTGGCAGAAATGACTGCTTCAATGCGGCGTGGCATGGAGGCAATCAGCCTGTGACACTGCTGAGATGTTATGGAGGCCCAGGATGCTTCAATAGCGGCCTTAAGCTCATCCAGAGTGTTGGGTCTTGCGTCTCTCAACTTTCTCTTCACAATATCCCACAGATTCTCTATGGGGTTCAGGTCAGGAGAGTTGGCAGGCCAATTGAGCACAGTAATACCATGGTCAGTAAACCATTTACCAGTGGTTTTGGCACTGTGAGCAGGTGCCAGGTCGTGCTGAAAAATGAAATCTTCATCTCCATAAAGCATTTCAGCCGATGGAAGCATGAAGTGCTCCAAAATCTCCTGATAGCTAGCTGCATTGACCCTGCCCTTGATGAAACACAGTGGACCAACACCAGCAGCTGACATGGCACCCCACACCATCACTGACTGTGGGTACTTGACACTGGACTTCAGGCATTTTGGCATTTCCTTCTCCCCAGTCTTCCTCCAGACTCTGGCACCTTGATTTCCGAATGACATGCAAAATTTGCTTTTATCAGAAAAAAGTACTTGGGACCACTTAGCAACAGTCCAGTTCTGCTTCTCTGTAGCCCAGGTCAGGCGCCTCTGCCGCTGTTTATGGTTCAAAAGTGGCTTTACCTGGGGAATGCGGCACCTGTAGCCCATTTCCTGCACACGCCTGTGCACGGTGGCTCTGGATGTTTCCACACCAGACTCAGTCCACTGCTTCCTCAGGTTCCCCAAGGTCTGGAATCGGTCCTTCTCCACAATCTTCCTCAGGGTCCGGTCTCCTCTTCTCGTTGTACAGCGTTTTCTGCCACATTGTTTCCTTCCAACAGACTTACCATTGAGGTGCCTTGATACAGCACTCTGGGAACAGCCTATTTGTTGAGAAATTTCTTTCTGGGTCTTACCCTCTTGCTTGAGGGTGTCAATGATGGCCTTCTTGACATCTGTCAGGTCGCTAGTCTTACCCATGATGGGGGTTTTGAGTAATGAACCAGGCAGGGAGTTTATAAAAGCCTCAGGTATCTTTTGCATGTGTTTAGAGTTAATTAGTTGATTCAGAAGATTAGGGTAATAGGTCGTTTAGAGAACCTTTTCTTGATATGCTAATTTATTGAGACAGGTTTTTTGGGTTATCAGGAGTTGTATGCCAAAATCATCAGTATTAAAACAATAAAAGACCTGACAAATTTCAGTTGGTGGATAATGAATCTATAATATATGAAAGTTTAATTGTAATCATTACATTATGGTAAATAATGAAATTTAACACTATATGCTAATTTTTTGAGAAGGACCTGTAGTTATATTCTTGTACATAGGAGCAGTATTATAGTAGTTACAGTAAATTCTTATACATAGGAGCAGTATTATAGTTGCTATATCCTTGTACATAGAGGCAGTATTATAGTAGTTATATTCTTGTACATAAGGGCAGTATTATAGTTGTTATATCCTTGTACATAGAGGCAGTATTATAGTAATTATATTCTTGTACATAAGGGCAGTATTATAGTAGTTATATTCCTGTACATAGGGGCATTATTATAGTTGTTATATCCTTGTACATAGGGGGCAGTATAATAGTAGTTATATTCTTGTACATATGAGCAGTATTATAGTAGTTATATTCTTGTACATAGGAGCAGTATTATAGTAGTTATATTCTTCTACATAGGAGGCAGTATTATCGTAGTTATATTCTTGTACATAGAGGCAGTATTATAGTAGTTATATTCTTGTACATAGGGGCAGTATTATAGTAGTTATATTCTTGTACATAGAGGCAGTATTATAGTAGTTATATTATTTTACATAGGAGCCATATTATAGTTGCTATATCCTTGTACATAGAGGCAGTATTATAGTAGTTATATTCTTGTGCATAATGGCAGTATTATAGTTGTTATATCCTTGTACATAGGGGCAGTATTATAGTAGTTATATTCTTGTACATGGGAGCAGTATAATAGTAGTTATATTCTTGTACATAGGAGCAGTATTATAGTAGTTATTTTAATGTGCATAGGGGCAGTATAATAGTAGTTGTATTCTTGTATACACAGTGGGTACAGAAAGTATTCAGACCCCCTTTAAATTTTTCACTCTTTGTTTCTTTGCAGCCATTTGGTAAATTAAAAAAAGTTCATTTTTTACTCATTAATGTGCACTCTGCACCCCATCTTGACTAAAAAAAAACAGAAATGTAGTAATTTTTGCAAATTTATTAAAAAAGAAAAACTGAAATATCACATGGTCATTAGTGATGAGCGAGTGTACTCGTTGCTCGGGTTTACCCGAGCACGCTTGGGTGGTCTCCGAGTATTTATGACTGCTCAGAGATTAAGTTTTCATTGCCTCAGCAGCATGATTTACAGCTATTAGCCAGCTTGATTACATGTGGAGATTACCTAGCAGCCAGGCAACCCCCACTTGTACTCAGGCTGGGTAGTAGCTGTAGCTATAAAACATTCAGCTGCTGATGAAAACTAAATCTCCGAACACTAACAAATACTCGGAGGTCACCGAGCGTGCTTGGGAAAACCCGAGCAATGAGTACACTCGCTCATCACTAATGGTCATAAGGATTCCGACCCTTTGCTCAGCATTGAGTAGAAGCACCTTTTGATCTAGCACAGCCATGAGTCTTCTTGGGAATGATGCAACAAGGTTTTCACACCTGGATTTGGGGATCCTCGGCCATTCTTCCTTGCAGATCCTTTCCAGTTCCATCAGGTTGGATGGTGAATGTTGGTGGACAGCCATTTTCAGGTCCATCCAGAGATGCTCAGTTGGGTTTAGGTCAGGGCTCTGGCTGGGCCAGTCAAGAATGGTCACAGAGTTGTTCTGAAGCCGCTCCTTTGTTATTTTAGCTGTGTACTTAGGGTCATTGTCTTGTTGGAAGGTGAACCTTCGGCCAAGTCTGAGGTCCAGAGCACTCTGGAATAGGTTTTCATCCAGGATATCTCTGTACTTGGCCGCATTCATGTTTTCTTCAATGGCAACCAGTCATCCTGTCCCTGCAACTGAAAAGCACCCCATAGCATGATCCTGCCACCACCATGTTTCACTGTTTGGATTGTATTGGGCATGTGATGAGCAGTGCATGGTTCTCCACACATACCGCTTAGAATTATCACCAAAACGGTCTATCTTCATCTCATCAGACCAGAGAATCTTATTTCTCATAGTCTGGGAGTCCTTCGTGTGTTTTTTTGCAAACTCTATGGGGGCTTTCATATGTCTTGCACTGAGCAGAGGCTTCCGTCTCGCCACTCTGCCATAAAGGCCCGACTGGTGGAGGGCTGCAGTGATAGTTGACTTTGTGGAACTTTCTCCCATCTCCCTACTGCATCTCTGGAGCTCAGCCACAGTGATGTTGGGGTTCTTTTTTACCTCTTTCACCAAGGCTATTCTCCCACGATTGCTCAGTTTGGCTGGACGGCCAGGTCTAGAAAGACGTCTGGTGGTCGCAAACTTCTTCCATTTAAGGATTATGGAGGCCACTGTGGTCTTAGGATCTGTGCCTTGCCACAATTCTGTCTCTGAGCTCCTTGGCCAGTTCCTTTGACCTCATGATTCTCATGTGGGCTGACACGCACTGTGAGGTCTTACATAGACAGGTGTGCGCCTTTCCAAATCAAGTCCTATCAGTTTAATTAAACACAGCTGGACTCCAATAAAGGAGTAGAAACATCTCAAGGAGGATCACAAAGAAATGGACAGTGCGTGACTTTAATATGAGTGTCTGAGCAAAGGGTCTGAATACTTATGACCATGTGATATTTCAGTTTTCTTTTTTAATAAATTTGCAAAAATTTCTACATTTCAGTTTTTTTTTGTAGTCAAGATGGGGTGCAGAGTGTACATTAATGAGAAAAAAATGAACTTTTTTGAATGTACCAAATGGCTGCAATGAAAGAAAGAGTGAAAAATTGAAAGAGGTCTGAATACTTTCCGTACCCACTGTAGGAGCAGTATTATAGTAATTATTCTCTTGTGTATATAGAACAGTATTCTCACTGGGTATAGAGAATATGAAATCTGGCATTGGTATATTTTATGCTGCTATTTATTCTAATTTATTTTGTTGTATTAGACCTTGACCAGGTTTAGGGTTTTGTTACCTCGCTTGGATATGTGATTATAAGACGTGTTCTTATGGGATATTTGTCTGACAGTCCAATAGATGTAAGACTCTGCAGAGGTTTATTCCTTGGTGAAGACTGAACTTAATAAACCCACAGTTCAATGAATGGAAACAAAAGTTGGAATACTATTAATTGCTTTAATTCAATATTCCATTCAATTGTTCAGTCTGTTATTGAATGCAATAAAAATTAGAGCTAAATGTGAGAAGTTCGTCTGGATATAATCTTAATGATGAGATCTCCATACAAAACTAAATATGTTGCCATAACCCCAATCCCATGAACATTTAGTGGAATATTTTGGGCGTTCAGTTTCTGAATATTTGTATTGTGAGAAATTTTGTCTTCATAGTAATTTAATGGAAGAAAAACTAAGTGCCCCCTACATCACAGAAGCTCAGCAGGAATTATTTCCAACCTTAAGCATGAATGATGTAATTATGTGAGCATTCGAATTAGTGATTTAATTACACTTGTGATTAGTGTCTCTCATCGTTCTCACATATCTACCTGTAGTATTTATTACACAGGTGACTGTTGTGTCAGACTCTTGTCTAGTAATGTCACTAACTTCCTATTGTGCATCATTCCTAGTATTGCTCTTTTGGGCTTTTATACGACTCCTTCTCAATGTTCTGCTCCATATCTCAGGTAGGTGACTTTTTTGGCCCTGGTCCTTCAGCTTTTTGGTCTTCTCCATCTTTATCTTGGTCAGCAGCTTCGTTGGGTTTATCTTGGTCTTCCAGTGTAGGCAGATTCCTTAGATATCTTCATCTATTTTTTATTCCTTTCGTAATTCTGATCAGCAGGGTTTTGATACATGTACATGTTAGTTCAGGTCCAATTTTGGGGTTTGTATACCTGCGTATATCAGTCTTGGTTTTTGGTTTTGGGGTCTTTTCCACCTGCCTCTCAGACAGAAGCTCTGATTGAAGCATCTTTCCATCTACTCTTAACGACACAGCTCTGGGTCCATCAGTCTTTGTTTTATGGTTGCAGGGTCCCCACACTAATTGGTGCTACTCGTATGAGGTATCTCCTCTACTCGCCTAACTTTGGAGGTATACTTTTTATCTTGGCTAGAATATTAAGTGGATGTACCCACTAGCCCATGTTTCTCAACGTTGCCTTCTCTGATTTATACCTATTTATTCCTTGTTGGTCACCAGATCATTTCAATGCACAGTGGCATGTAAAACGTTGGTCACCCCTGGTCAAAATTACTGTTATTATGAATAGTTAAGCAAGTTGAAGATTAAATGATTCACATGTAAAGCGCCATGGAATAAATGACGCTATAATAATAAATAATAATAATAATAATAATCTCTAGACTTATGAGCACCAACTGTCATCTCCTATCTCAGTAATGGGAAAACCAGTTTTCATTGAAGACTTATGGGAATTGAGACTTATGGGAATGAATGATCACTCCAGAAAGAAATAGAAGCAGATTTCTCTGATAAGATATATTACAAAGTTTTTTTATTTTCACATGTACTATTGATCTAAAAGACCTGAAGGTAAAGATGACACATTTTGTTTGTATTTAGTTAAAAAAGAAAAAAAATCGTATTAGAAATTACAAAAAGGGCAGATTCAAAAGTTTGGGCACTTGGAGATTCGTGTGCTCAGATAACTTTGACCAATGTTTCAGACCTTAATTAGCCTGTTGGCGTCATGGCTCATTCACTGTCATCGTTAAGAAAGGCCAGGTGATGCAAATTTCCCAGTTTTATAAAAAAAAACAGCCTCCCCTAACCTTGTGCCAAAAAACAGCAGCTATCACTCTGAAAATGGAAATGGTGGAGGCCCACAAAGCAGGAGAAGGCTATAAGATGATAGCAAAGCGTTTTCATCTTGCACTTTCTTCAGTTCAAAATGTAATTGAGAAATGGCAGTTACTGGGAACAGTGGAGGTCAAGATAAGGTCTGGAAGACCTATTAAAATTTCAGTGAGAGCTTCTCGTAGGATTGCTAGAGAGGCAAATCAGAACACCCGCTTGACTGCAAAACACCTTCAGAAAGTTTTAGCAGACTCTGGAGTTGTACATTGTTCTACTGTTCAGAGACACCTGTACAATTATGGCCTTCATGGAAGAGTCATCAAAAGAAAACCTGTCCTGCGTCCTCACCATAAAATTCAGTGTCAGAATCAGAAGTATGCAAAAGAGCATCTAACTAAACGAGCTGATGCATTTTGGAAACAAGTCCTGTGGACCGACAAGTTTAGAATAGAACTATTTGGCCACAATAATCAAAGGTGTGTGTGAAGAAAAAAGGGCACAGAATTTCAGGAAAAGAACATCTTGCCAACCATTAAGCGTTTGGGTGGATCACTCATGCTATACGGTTGTGTTGCAGCCAATGGCAAAGAGAACATTTCACGACTAGAGGGAAGAATGGATTGAATGACATTTCAATGAATTTATCATGGAAACATGACACCATCGGTAAGAAAGCTGAAGTTGAAAAGAGGATGTACAAAAAAAATTGCACTCTATCGTACTAAAGCATGTCAAGGTGAAATATGTGAAATATGGATAGCAATACTGCTTCTGAATACTAGGAAAAAATGAGACGCTTTGCACATAATGTGGCCAATTCATGCCTGCCCATCAACCAACGTCAAGGTGGTCTCCAAAACTGATGGTCCTTACATATCTAATGAAAATACCTTTCTTAGGCTGAAGTATGAATTCCTGAGTGAATGTGGACACCTCTCTCAGTAAAGCTGGCATTTATGGGTAGGTAGGAACCTGCTGCAATTAAAACCACCACAGGTTGAAGGGCGGAGTGCTCGGTCAGTAAGCTAAATAACAAAAGACTGACTGGCACATCCAAACTAGTGTGAATAGATGCAAACTAGCCATATTCCTTTTTGTTATTTATATATATATATATATATATATATATTTTTTTGCCTAATAATAATAACATGCATAATAACATGCAATAATAATAACATGCAAAGGAAATGCGTCATCTTTAACTTTAGGCCTTTTAGAGATCATTTAATCTTCAATTTGCTTAACTGTTCACAGTAACAGTAATCTTGACCAGGGGTGCCCAAACTTTTACATGCTACTGTATTTTCTAATATATATCCACATTGTGTGACCTTGTATTTTTAGTCTTTGCTGCAATCTCTGTTCTGCTCATTATGGCTGATGGATTTACCTTAAGTGCTTATCCGGATCCCCCCAGCTTTCAATTTGATTCTGACCCCTTGTGTCATAAGGGCAAGGGGGCATATACAATAAAGGCAGACCAGGCGGCTGTAATGGGACTCTTAGAAATGGAGGCTCAGCCCCTTTGCCATTGTCTGGTGAGATCTTATGGAGGACTAATCTGTACAGATTAGCAAAGAAAGTAAAGAGGAATTAACCCTGGAAAGAAGGGAAGAAACAAAGTTCTTTTTATTTTCACACGTATTATTGATTTGTGATAGTGTAGTTAATCTTCATCTGTTGATGGGTTGTCTTCTCCTTTTCTAATTTTGGCCAGTAGCTTAGCTGATTGTCACTAGCCGTCTGGCCGCTGCGTCTCCTCTTACTTCTGTCTTGGTGGCACTTATAGCTGGGTGTTTTCACTCTAGTTTTAGGATCTCCTCCTATTTTCCTCCGAGACAGTTGTTTGGCTGGACAGAAGATGCCTGTTTGCTGTTGTCATGGTCTATTCCTGGCTTCAGTGTGTTTCCACTTGTCATGGATGTCACACGAGCAGCCGGGCTCTCTCCCCAACATGGGTGAGTTTCTGAATTTGATGATGATATGTAGAACTTTGCTTTTTGCTCCGTTATTGTGCTCTGCATTTTCTTCATGAATCAACTGTTGTAACCTTTGACATATGGAGGAGCACTGTGGATGGGAATAGTTTTTGACAAGATTCCATGTGAGACTTTTCGAGAGAAAAGACAGACTAAGGTCAAACTTCAGTGAAGGCTGCTGGGTTGTTTTGTGCATGTGGTCTGCAGCTTTTATAGGAGTGTTTCGGGTGGTATGTGTGCTTGTATATAGTACGTGCCAGGCCTTGATTATTGGGTACCCCCAGGTACCACTTTGCAATGTCAGACTAAGGTGCCAAGGGCCCACCGGTAACCCTCCTCAGGACCCCACTTTTCAACTACATGCAAATGTGACATTATCCTCAATCACAATTTTATATAACAATGAACTGGTAGATTAATAAATGAATAAGATGCCTGTATATAGTGATTCATGTATATTGCATCAAGTACTGCTCATATAAGAGTGTGATGGCGCACTCTTGCAGAGGGGCCCACCGGAGGATTTTCCTGTTCTCCTGCGTGCCAGTCCAGGGCTGTCACTATGCCATTGTCTGCCACTGTAGAGTTACTAAATAAAATTCAGCAAACTACTGGCTTAATTTGTGCCAAATGACTTGTGTACGTGACTGCAGTAGATTTATTATATGTTTTAGATTTTTGCACCTTACTAGACCACATTGAAAGGGGTATAGCTAATAGAAAATAACATTTTCCGAGACCCCACCAACGATTTGGTGTAAAATATAGTAATCCAACGATGAGGTGGTGAAAGCAAAGGAAAAGTGAGCAGTGAGCAGTGCTAGCTGTGATGTGCAAGTATTTGTTACCGTCCAGCTTGTTCGACTGACCAGTCCATCACAGAGGTGGTTATGCACAGCAATTCGTTATGCAATAAAGGCTATAATAAATTCCCAATCTCAGGTCACCGTGTTATCGTATCACTGTCATATTCTAATGTGCTTTTTGTGGATTGAAATCCTATGTTTTGACCTGGCTATCTTCCTATTTATTCTCCCAGTTAACCCCAGGACGTCCTAGTGCAGGGGCGGGCAATTAATTTTTCCAAAGGGGCCACACCCTGCTTCTATTGCCGCCCCCTGATGACATCTCATGTGGCGGCAGTAATAGAAGCAGCAGTCACCTCTCCTTGTCTCCATCACCATACCCACGATTGATTCCAGATGTCTTCATGGCATGGCGGTGACAGGAGCTGTGGTATGTGGTGGCAGCGCCGCCCCCCTGATGACATCTTGTTCCAGGAAGGGTGATAGATGCTGCAGAGAAGTGACTGCAGGGCCATCCTCCTGTGACGTCCCGTTTGAGACTCCCGTCAAGCGAAATGTCAAAGGAAGTAAAGAAAATAAAAATAGTTCTAGGGATTAGCAGGATAGAGAAAAAAGTAGGGAATTTTAAAATAAAGCAAATTACAGAAGTGGTTAGTGCTTAAAAAGATATTTATACAGGGCATTTTATGTATCATAGAACCCTGTTAAGTATGGTGACTAGCTGCTATTGCGAATACATATTACTACAGGGCTTATTGTAACATGTATTCTTACCTGCTTATAAACGCAGTGAATTATTCTGCTATTATGCATCTCCTGTAACTTTATCAACCGCTCCCCCACACAGTATGATGCCCTCACAATCAATATGATGCCTCCAGTCAACAACACACAGTATGATGTCCCACAAGTTCCTCACACAGTAATGCTCCTACAGTTCAATCCAACACAAATGCAGAATAATGGACCCTACAGCCCCCCACACTGCATAATGGCTGCCACAGCCCCCCACACAGCATAATGGTTGCCACAACCCCATCACACAGCATTATGGACCACACAGCCTCCCCGCACAACATAATGATCTTCACAGAGTCCTATACAGCATAATGGATCCACCAACCTCCCAAACAGCATAATGGACCCCACAGCTCCCCTTACATAGCATAATGAACCCCACACCTCCCCATAATCAGCATAATGGACTCCACAGCTCCCCACACATAGCATAATGGACCATATATCTCCCCACACATAGCAAAATGGACTCCACAGCCCCCATAAACAGCATGATGGATCCCACAGCCTCCCAAACAGCAGAGTGGACCCCACAGCTCCCCACACATATCATAATGGACCCCACACCTCCCCATAAACAGCATAATGGACCCCACACATAGCTTAATGGACCTCTAAGCTCCCCACACAGCAAAATAGACACCACAGCTCCCCATAAAGAGCATGATGGATCCCACAGCCTCCCAAAAAGCATAATAGACTGCACAGTTTGCTGAACATAGTATAATGGACCCCACAGCTCCCCACGCTTAGCATAATGGACCCCACAGCTCCTCACACTTAGCATAATGGAATACACAGATCCTCATACACAGTATGATGGACTACCACAGCTCCCACCACACATCATGTTGGAATCCAAAGCTCCCCACACAGTTTGATGAACCCCACAACCCCCCTCGCACCACATAATGGACCCCACAGCCCCCCACACAGTATGATGGACTATAGCTCCCACAAACAGTATATTGGAGCCTACAGCTTCCCACACACAGCATAATGGACCCCACAGCTCCCCACACATAGCATAATGGACCCCAAAGCTCCCCACACATTGCAAAATGGACCCACAGCTTTCCATGAATTGTGTGATGGATCCCACAGTCTCCCAAGAAGCATAATGAACCACACAGCTCCCTACACATAGCATAATGGACCCCACAGCTCCCCATGCATAGTATTATGGACTACACAGATACTCACACATATGTGGACCAATAATAAAAAAAGTATATCAATCTACTTACTAAACCACTAACAAAACCGTACTCCCTCCTATGCACTGAAGGACTGAGGCTCCACGTCACAGGCGTGATCTAGTGACATAATCTCACCTATTGCGTCCAGCTGTAGACTCACAGCCCATATGGTGACAGAGGGAGCTGAATGCTATGTATAAGAATATAACTACCAGATACCTCTTGCCTGTTTTTTTTATGAACCTCCTGGACCCTGTCCCAACTATGCTTGACCACATATCTAAATCTAATTTTGTCCATCTCTGCTACTGACCCAGCTTGTTAGGCTTATTGTCCTCTGGTCAGCTGCAACTCTGTAGACACACCCTAAGGACATAGGCAGTGAAGGCCAGATCCATGCATAGGGGTTACAAACACAGTGTGCCACTGTGATGAATTTGACGTGTCTTCTGTCTGCCTGTTCTTGTTTTAGGCTTTCCAAGTTTAAGTCTGTAATAATAAATCTGTTCCATCTCATAATTCTGCAGCCATAAAGATAGAGGATTGTGTATAGTTGATATGGGTGTCTGGAAAAAAGGTCCCAAAAGCATAAATTTGGCTTATGTTTGTATTTTAGGTGGCAATATACACTATTAGGCCATTACTCCAACAAATATAATGTACGGTATATACAGTGCTGAGTGTCAAAGATTAAATCTTATTGGACAAGTTTCAGTAATGCCAATTTATCTCTTTTCTAATTTCAGGTGTCTTCACATTTAATATGTTCGACATTTCTCCAACCTCCAGTCGGTGAGAGTACCCAATGCCCTAAAAGGAGACTGGTGCCATCATGGATAGCCCACCCAAACTAGCTGTAGAAACCTTAATAGTGCATCATATCCCACTAGTGCACTGCCAAGTACCAGGTAGGCAATGCTGTCCACCCTCCACCAGATCGCATTCATACAGAAAGAATGACCTTGGCATTACTAGAACTACTTCTCTACCAGAACGGGACCTATCACAGGCTGACTCATTAGTCTACAGCAGTTTAATCCAAACATCTGAACCATCGGAAAAAGAAAGGAGCAAAAAGGAAGAAGATTGGCAAGGACCAGTCACTAGAAAGCGACATAACCCATTCCTTCCAAATGATGAAGATGAAAGTAACACATCAAGTGGAAGTGAGGGAGAAAAGTCCTTCCATCTCCATGACACTTTAGGAGGAGCGAAAACAGGATTTCAATTTCAAGATCTGTCCTTGCCCCCATTCCACCTCCATGATAATCCACCTGTTGTGAAGCCATGGATTTTGACGGGACGGCCTGGACTTCTTGATGGGCAAGAAGAGAAGACTTCACCTGATGATTTGCAGAAGGGCACAAATGGCAACCTAGGTTCATCGATCATTGAGGATCAGTCTTGGAATCTTCATGGTGGTCCTAGCTTTACTCTGGATTGGAATCAGAGCTCAGATTTAGGAAACCAGGATTTTCTCCAAAGCAGCCAAAGCAGAGAGTGTACCTGTAATGGTTCAGAATCACTGAGGCACTGCAGGTGTTACAGTGCCTCAAGCCAGTCAGAAATGGACCAGCAGGTGAGCTACGTGAGTGACTCCTCCTGCAATAGCTCAGACGGGATCCTTGTTAACTTCAGTACCTTGTATAACAAGATGAATGGACAACCTAGGTCCAATCTAAATTCTGGAAGTCTTTCATGCGACTCTTCATTTTGCAGTCACCCAGACACAGGTGCTTTCTACCTTGATCTGCAGAGTTCACCCACAGAATCTAAGATGTCTTGTGACTCACATGTTCAGGAAGCTTCAAGCAAGCCATGTAGTTGCCACCATCACTCATCTTCTCCTGAACTGGATGCCAACTGTAACTCATATCATCTTAATTGTGACTCAGTGCAATGTAATGGAGAGAGTTCAGAACTAACTTCTTGTTTCCAAAGCCAGGCAAGGCTTGTGGTGGCTACTCAAAATTATTATAAATTGGTTACATGTGACTTGTCATCTCAGTCTTCTCCCAGTCCGGCAGGTTCTTCAATTACCAGTTGTTCAGATGACCATACCAAGGGGAGCCCAGTACAGCCAACAGAGTATTTCCTGTTCCAACAGCCAGAGAGCAGTTCAGACACAAATGATCCTAAACCCCTCATAGAAAGATCCAAATCGGACACAATTGAGGGACAAGTCTATGTCAATGTGTCACCACCAAACTTTAATACAGGTAGACAACGTTCACGAAGTTATGACCGCAGCTTAGACAAGAGTCCTTCTAATCGCCTAGGATCTTTGGAACGAATGATGAGTTGTCCTGTAAAATTAAGCGAAGGTCAAGTGGTACATACCCAGGGCTCATCTCCAAAGAGGGTTACATCATTTTTGGAATTAGCCAAGAGCAGAAGAAAAGAACAAAAGAATGGATCCAGCCCACCTTTAAAATCCAGTGGAGATTCTTCACTGGAGTTCTCTCCTATTCCAGAGTATCATCGTGATGGTGGTAGAGCTTATGAACATGGGGAATTTCGCAGTCACAGCCTTCCACCCATGTCATTTTTGCACTGTATGAGTCGTACTTGTGAGGGTTGCACAAGTGACAATGTGGATACTAAGGCAACAGCTTCAAAGGCCGCAGCTAGTACTAACCAAGCAGGTCCACCTACTGAGTCCAGTATTGATCAGACCTTGAGGTGCAATGGCCTGGATGCTGGAAGTTCTGGGCTTAACTTCCTCCAAAGAGACCTAAGAGTAAAAGGAGATGGTAAGTAGAAATTGGAGGGCATAATATTTCCATATCATTTTTATAGTATATGAGGATTTATTGTCTTTACAGCTTTGCCTGTTAGCTATGTAAATATTAGCCATGTAACGACAATTAACCCATTACTTGCCAAATTTGCAATTTTATAAAAAAAAATTTTTAAATGACAGATTTTTAATGATTTTGGGTCCTAAAGAATCAGAAACATAATTTGCCAAATTTTTACAAGTACGGATTTTTCAGAAAAGGGCTTCCCAATATTCAATTAAAAATGACAATGACATGATTTCCTGTTTTGAAAACATTCATTTTACAAATACAACACAAAAAATTGGACCTAATTATAAAAATTATAAAATGTTAGTTGCTAGAAGCAAAAGATTAGGCGTCCCAAAAAGACATTGGTAGATAAAGGGTTAAGAGCAATTATCGTTAGTGCTAAAATGATTAAAGATGCAAAATTCATTGATCTGATACACGGTAAAGATCATTAAATATCTTTACTTTTGAATGCCACCAACAAGCA
The DNA here is from genome assembly GCF_032444005.1 of Ranitomeya imitator. Lineage (NCBI taxonomy): Eukaryota > Metazoa > Chordata > Amphibia > Anura > Dendrobatidae > Ranitomeya > Ranitomeya imitator. The sequence continues at coordinate 71,912,370 of NC_091282.1, read as the reverse complement.
TGTCTCAAGATAGAGATCAGATTCCATATTCAGGGAGGAGTTTTCTACAGTCCAAATTGTGAACATCTGCTGAGTGATTTTCTGTATATGAGCTGCCAAGGTGACAGTGGGAAATAAAGAGTAACAATAACCACAACACTGCTCCCTGCATATAATACTATAACTATTTTAATATTGCCCCTAAGTACAATAATATACTTTCAATACTACTGCCCCCTACGTACAAGAATATAACTGCAATAATGCTCCCCTCCATGTAAAGAATATAATTACTATTATACAGCCCCCGATGTAAAGAATATAGCTATTATAGCACTGCCCCTATGTACAGGAATATAACTACTAAAATACTGCCCCTATGTACAATATGACTACTATAATACTGCCCCTATGGACAAGAATATAACTACCCGTATATACTCGAGTATAAGCCGACCCGAGTTTAAGCCGACCCCCCTAATTTTGCCACAAAAAACTGGAAAAACTTAATGACTCGAGTATAAGCCTAGGGTAGAAAATGCAGCAGCTACTGGTAAATTTCAAAAATATAATTCTCCATAAAGTTCATGATGGGCCCATATAATGCTCCATAAAGTTCATGATGGGCCCATATAATGCTCCATACAGTTGATGATGGGCCCATATAATGCTCCATAAAGTTGATGATGGGCCCATGTAATGCTTCATAAAGTTGATGATGTGCCCATAAGACGCTCCATAGAAAAATATGCCCCATGTAATGCTGCATTAAAGTTCATTATGGCCCCATAAGATGCTCCATATAAAAATGTGCCCCTTGTAATGCTGCATACAGTTCGTTATGGCCCCATAAGATGCTCCATTTAAAACTGTGCCATATAGAATGCTCCATACATTTCATTATTGCCCCATAAGATGCTCCATATAAAGCTGTGCCATATATAATGCTCCATACCATTGATTATTGCCCCATAGATGCTCCATATAAAGCTGTGCCATATAGAATGCTCCATACATTTTATTATTGCCCCATAAGATGATCCATATATAGCTGTGCCATATAGAATGCTCCATACATTTTATTATTGCCCCATAAGATGATCCATATATAACTGTGCCATATAGAATGCTCCATACATTTTATTATTGCCCCATAAGATGATCCATATATAGCTGTGCCATATAGAATGCTCCATACATTTTATTATTGCCCCATAAGATGATCCATATATAACTGTGCCATATAGAATGCTCCATACATTTTATTATTGCCCCATAAGATGATCCATATATAGCTGTGCCATATAGAATGCTCCATACATTTTATTATTGCCCCATAAGATGATCCATATATAACTGTGCCATATAGAATGCTCCATACATTTTATTATTGCCCCATAAGATGATCCATATATAACTGTGCCATATAGAATGCTCCATACATTTTATTATTGCCCCATAAGATGATCCATATATAACTGTGCCATATAGAATGCTCCATACATTTTATTATTGCCCCATAAGATGATCCATATATAGCTGTGCCATATAGAATGCTCCATACATTTTATTATTGCCCCATAAGATGATCCATATATAACTGTGCCATATAGAATGCTCCATACATTTTATTATTGCCCCATAAGATGATCCATATATAGCTGTGCCATATAGAATGCTCCATACATTTTATTATTGCCCCATAAGATGATCCATATATAACTGTGCCATATAGAATGCTCCATACATTTTATTATTGCCCCATAAGATGATCCATATATAACTGTGCCATATAGAATGCTCCATACATTTTATTATTGCCCCATAAGATGATCCATATATAACTGTGCCATATAGAATGCTCCATACATTTTATTATTGCTCCATAAGATGATCCATATATAGCTGTGCCATATAGAATGCTCCATACATTTTATTATTGCCCCATAAGATGATCCATATATAACTGTGCCATATAGAATGCTCCATACATTTTATTATTGCCCCATAAGATGATCCATATATAGCTGTGCCATATAGATTGCTCCATACATTTTATTATTGCCCCATAAGATGATCCATATATAGCGGTGCCACATGTAATGCTGCTGCTGCAATAAAAAAAAAAAAGACATACCTCTCCTTGCTTGCTGCCCACTGCTCCTCAGCGTCCCGTCTCTCCACACTGACTGTTCAGGCAGAGGGCGGCGCTCACACTAATACGTCATCGCGCCCTCTGACCTGAACAGTCACAGCAAGAGGACGGGAAGACGGAGCGGTGCCCGGCGGGTGGAACGTGGACAGGTGACTATGAAATAGTCACCTGCTCCGGCGTGGTCCCTGGCAGCTTCTCCCGGACAGATGGTCTCCGGCGTCCGCAGCTTCTTCCTGTAGTAAGCGGTCACGTGGGACCGCTCATTACAGGAATTAATATGCAGCTCCACCCCTATGGGAGTGGAGTCCATATTCATTACTTTAATGAGCGGTCCCACGTGACCGCTGAACAGCGGAAGAGCTGCGGCACCCAGAGACCATGGGACAGGCAGGGACAGCGACAGAAGCGCCGGGACTAGGTGAGTATATGACAGTCCTCTCTCCCCCTCACCCGCCGACCCCACCGCCGATCATGACTCCAGTATAAGCCGAGAGGGGACTTTCAGCCCAAAAATTTGGGCTGAAAATCTCGGCTTATACTCGAATATATACGGTACTATAATACTGCCCCCTATGTACAAGAATATAACTAATATAATACTGCTCCTATGTACAAAAATATAATTACTATAATACTGCCCCTATGTACAAGAATATAACTACTAAAATACTGCCCCTATGTACAATATGACTACTATAATACTGCCCCTATGTACAAGAATATAACTACTATAATACTTCTCCTACAGTATGTACAAGAATATAAATTCTACTAGATTGTGGCCTGATTCTAACGCATCGGGTATTCTAGAATATGCATGTCCCGTAGTATATGGACAATGATGATTCCAGAATTCGCGGCAGACTGTGCCCGTCGCTGATTGGTCGAGGCAACCTTTATGACATCGTCGTCGCCATGGCAACCATTATGACATCTACGTCGATACTGTGCCCGTCGCTGATTGGTCGAGGCGAATTCGCGGCAGACTCTGCCCGTCGCTGATTGGTCGAGGCAACCTTTATGACATCATCGTCGCCATGCTGTGCCCGTCGCTTCTAGAATATGCATGTCCCCGTAGTATATGGGCAATGATGATTCCAGAATTCACGGCAGACTGTGCCCGTCGCTGATTGGTCGAGGCAACCTTTATGACATCATTGTCGCCATGGCAACCATTATGACATCTACGTCGATACTGTGTCCGTTGCTGATTGGTCGAGGCCTGGCGGCCTCGACCAATCAGAGACGCGGGATTTCCAGGACAGACAGACGGAAAAACCCTTAGACAATCTATATAATTGTCTAAGGGTTTTTCCGTCTGTCTGTCTTTCTGTCTGTCTGTCCAGGAAATCCCGCGTCTCTGATTGGTCGAGGCCGCCAGGCCTCGACCAATCAGCGACGGGCACAGCGACGATGATGTCATAAAGGACGTAGGCACCCCGCGTCTGATTGGTCGAGGCCGCTAGGCCTCGACCAATCAGCAACGGGCACAGTATCGACGTAGATGTCATAATGGTTGCCATGGCGATGATGATGTCATAAAGGTTGCCTCGACCAATCAGCGACGGGCACAGTCTGCCGCTAATTCTGGAATTATCATTGTCCATATACTACGGGGACATGCATATTCTAGAATACCCGATGCGTTAGAATCGGGCCACAATCTAGTTATATATATAGATAATACTGCCCCTATGTACAAGAATATACGGTAACTACTATATTACTGCCCCCTATGTACAAGAATATAACTATTATAATACCTCTCCTATGTACAAGAATATAACTACTATAATACTGCCCCTATGTACAAGATTATAACTACTATAATACTGCCCCTATGTACAAGAATATAACTACTATAATACTGCCCCTATGTACAAGAATATAACTACTATAATACTGCCCCTATGTACAAGAATATAACTACTATAACACTGCCCCTTACGTACAACAATATAACTATTATAATACTGCTCCTTTGTACAAGAATATAACTACTATAATACTGCTCATATGTACAAGAATATAACTACCATAATACTGTCCCCTATGTACAAGAATATAACTACTATAATACTGCCTCCTATGTACAAGAATATAACTACTATAATACTGCCCCTATGTACAACAATATAACTATTATAATACAGTTCCTATGTACAAGAATATAACTACTATAATACTGCCCCTATGTACAACAATATAACTATTATAATACAGTTCCTATGTACAAGAATATAACTACTATAATACTGCCCCTATGTACAACAATATAACTATTATAATACAGTTCCTATGTACAAGAATATAACTACTATAATACTGCTCCTATGTACAAGAATATAACTTCTATAATACTGCTCCTATGTACAAGAATATAACTTCTATAATACTGCCCCCTATGTACAAGAATATAACTACTATAATACTGCTCCTATGTACAAGAATATAACTACTATAATACTGCACCTTATGTACAAGAATATAACTACTATAATACTGCTCCTATGTACAAAAATATAACTACTATAATACTGCTCCTATGTACAAGAATATACAGTAACTACTATAATACTGCCCCTATGTAAACTGTTGTGAGTTCTGTTTTTGGGCTCCCTCTGGTGGTTACTGATGGTACTGGGTGACTTGTGTTCTCTGCGGTCTCTGGTTTCCACCTGTTCCATCAGGTTATGGGAGTTTCCTATTTAACCTGGCTTTTTTGTCATTTCCTCGCCGGCTATCAATGTAATCAGCGTGTCTTTTTACCTCTGCTCCCTGCGTCTGTTATCTTCAGGACAAGCTAAGTTTTGATTTTCCTGTTCCACGTTTTGCTTAATTTTTGTCTTAGTCCAGCTTGCAGATATGTGATTCCTTGCTGCTGGTTGCTCTAGTGGGCTGAAATTACTCCTCATGTTCCATGAGTTGGCACATGAGTTCAAGTAATTTCAGGATGGTTTTTTGAAGGGTTTTTCGCTGACCGCGCAGTTCACTTTTGTATCCTCTGCTATCTAGCTTTAGCGGGCCTCGTTTTTGCTGATTCTATTTTCATAACTACGTATGTGCTTTCCTCTCATTTCACCGTTATTACATGTGGGGGGCTGCTATTTCTGTGGGGTGTTTCTCTGGAGGCAAGTGAGGTCTGTGTTTCTTCTTATAGGGGAAGTTAATCCTTCGGCTGGCGCGAGACGTCTAGGAATCATCGTAGGCACGTTCCCCGGCTACTGCTAGTTGTGTGTTTAGGTTCAGGATCGCGGTCAGCTCAGATTCCATCACCCTAGAGCTTGTTTTGTTTTTGTGCTTGTCCTTTTGTGATCCCCTGCCATTGGGATCATGACAGCAAACATGAATCCATCCAATATTCCTATGAGAGTTCTGAACAGAAAAAAACTAACTCAAAGTAGTGAATGTGGTGGTGTTCATCTGAGTACTGTAATATGGTTATCCCTAGGGTAATAAATAGTGGGCGGGAGAGAGGCAGTAAATAAAAAGAACTGGAAGAGTTGGAGTTAAGGAAGCTTTTCCCCAAATCAAGAATTTAAAGGTTATGGACACCTTTCTACATATATTGGTGGTTACCATCAGGTAATAAAATTTCAGTTTCAGTCTGCAATCTTCAATACATTATTCATTTTCAGAACCACTGACATGCAGTTTAAAGGGAATCTGTCAGCAGGTTTTTGCAATGTAATCTGAAGACAGCATGCTGCAGGGGTTTAAACGCAGAATTCAAGGATGCCTCTTATCAAGCTCCATCCTGTTGTTTACTTGCAATGATTGTTTTAGCACCAGCAGCCTATCATTACTGGGACACAGAAAAGCGTGAGCCTAAGTCCGACTCCTCCCTCTGCTGAGATGGGCACCTCACTGTCTATAGCTGTGGGTGAAATTAGCTTTCTCAGCTCTGCTGCATTGCTAGATCAAAAAGCTCTGATTGTGTCAGAATGGCTGCACCTAGTAAACTAAGTGATATATCGTTGGATTCAGGATCTATTTGGCAACATCATGCTGCTCTCAGATGAATTAGTGAACACCTGTGGACAGATTACCTTTTAAACCTGATCCAAGTTTCAGGTTTTTTCTTATGAGAGTGTCTCTACTAGTAATATAGGCTGGATGTGAGCTTTGTATGTATCCAAGGTTCTGATGACTTCAGTAACTCATATCAGCACAGCTTCTAACCTGCCCATGTTTCTTCTCCCCTTGATTTGTTTTTCGGCCTGTTTTCACTGTTCTCCATAAAACTTTAGAAACTTTCCCTTTTCTCCACTGCAGATCTATGTACAAACCTCGTTTTTTCTGCTATCTCCAATGATCCTTTCAAATAAGAATATTCTTAACCTGTATGCTCTCCTTGTGCCAAATAGACCGCATGTAGAGCAATGCAAGTGAACAGGGTATTTCAGATGAATGTTTTTGCATATGAGCAAATGGTATGGCATCTGATTTTTAACAGATCAATTGCAAGAATTAACATACAAAACTGTGTTTGGCCTATTAAATTTTTGATGCATAAAAACAGATGTCATATGGATGACATATACAGTCAAGGCCAAAAGTGTTGGCACCGTTGAAATTGTTGCAGAAAATGAAGCATTTCTCCCTAAAAATTATTGGAATTATACATGTTTTGTTATACACATGTTTTTTTTTCCTTTTTGTAAATTGGAACCACACACAACAGATAAAAAGGCAAATTGGACGTAATTTCACACATAATCCCCAAAATGGTCAGGACAAAATTGTTGGCACCTTTCCAAAGTTGTGGGTAAACAAAGTTGTTTCAAGCATGTGATGCTCGTTCAAACTCACCTGTGGCAAGTAACAGGTGTGGGCAATATGAAAATCATACCTGGAACTACGGTACATAAAAAAGGCAGAAGTTGACTGATTCTTTGCATTGTATGTCTGTGTGTGCCACACTAAGCATTGAGAACAGAAAGTGAAGAGAATTGTCTGAGGACTTGAGAACTAAAATTGTTGAAAAATATCAACAATCTCAAGGTTATAAGTTCATATGCAGAGATTTTGATGTTCCTTTGTCCACAGTGCGCAACATTACTAAGAGGTTTACAACCCATGGCACTGTGGCTCATCTCCCAGAATGTGGACGGCTGAGAAAAATTGATGAAAGGTTGCAAAGTATGATAGTATGGATGGTGGATAAGCAGCCTCAATCAACTTCCAAAGAAATTCAAGCTGTCCTGCAGGCTCAGGGTGTATCAATGTCAGTGTGAACTATCCGTCAACATTTGAATTAAATGAAATACTATGGCAGAAGACCCAGGAGGACTCCACTGCTGACACAGAGACATAAAAAAGCTAGACTGCAGTTTGCCAAAATGTATGTGAGTTAGCCAAAATCCTTCTGGAAAAGCGTCTTGTGGACGGATGAGACCAAGGTAGAGCTTTCTGGTAAAGCACATCATTCTACTGTTTGTCGAAAGCGGAATGACACCTACATTGAAAAAAAAAAAACAGTACATACAGTTAAACATGAAGATTATCAAATGATTTTGGGTTGCAGTGTAGTGCCCAGTGTCAGACAGCTGGGTTTGTGCCCTAGGTCATGAGTCTTCCAGCAGGACAATGACCCCAAACATACCGTATTTTTCAGACTATAAGACGCATTGGACCATAAGACGAACCCCAAATTTGGGGGTGGAAAATAGCAAAAAAAAGATTTTTATAAGATGATGGTCCGTCTTATCGTCTGAACTTAAGGTATGTTACCTGAGGGCCGGCGGTGGTAGAGCGGGGTCACAGGAGGCATGGTCCCTTCCTCAGGAAGCCAGCAGTGGTAGAAGTGGGGCAATGCTGCAGTTCGGGGGTATCCCAGCGGTGCGATGCTGCGGGTCTGGTGTGAGGCAGAACAGAGTGCGTTGCATGGAGCAAGGTCTCTTCCTCAGGATACCGGCAGCAGAAATGTGGCGATGCTGAAGCCCCGTGTCCCCGGTGAGCAGAGCCGAGTGCATCATTGGTTTCTCGGCGGTCATTTTCCTGAAACTGAGAGCCGCCGAGATCTCAATCTCGCACACATGGCCTCCGGCGGCCACTTTCCTGAAACCGAGAGTCGCCGAGATCTCAATCTGTGCACGCATGGCCTCCGGCGGCCACTTTCCTGAAGCCGAGTGTCGCCGAGATCTCAATCTGTGCAAGCGCGGCCTCTGACGGCCATTTTCCTGAAGCCCACAGCCTCAGGAAAATGGAGCACGAGAGGCCCAGCTGAGATCTCAATCCGCACACGCGCCACCTCCAGCGGCCCACGGCTTCAGGAAGATGGCCGCAGAGAAACCGGTGATGCACTCTGCATTGCTCACCACCGACACAGAGCTTCAGCATTGCCACACTTCTGCTGTCTCTGGTACCCTGAGCAAGGGACGCTGCCACACCACTGCCGCAACCCCCGGTAAGCCTGTGTTTGGACTATAAGATGCACCCCCCATTTTCCTCACAAATGTTTTGGGGAAAAGTGCTGGAGAATTCTGAAGTGGCAGCAACAAGTCCGGATCTCAATCCCATTGAACTCCTGTGGAGAAATCTTAAAATTGCTGCTGGGAGAAGGTACCCTTCATATATGAGAGACCTGGGAGCAGTTTGCAAAAGAAGAGTGGTCTAAAATGTCATTTTTGCAAGGTATTAGAAGCTTATTGATGGTTATAGGAAGCGATTGATTGCAGTTATTTATTCCAATAGGTGTGCAACCAAATGGTAAGTTGATGGTGCCAACAATTATGCTCGACCCATTTTGGGGGGGTTTATGTGAAATTATGTCCAATTTGCCTGTTATTCTCAGTTTTTTGTATTGTTCCAATACACACAAAGGAAATAAACATGTGTATAAGAAAACATGTGTGATTGCAATAATTATCTGGGATAAATACTTCATGTTCTGAAACAATTTCAAGGATCATTGTCTGTTTTTCTGTGTTATTAGGGATTTAGGGCAACTAAATGTGTCTTATCATACAGAAATAATTCAGATTAGTTGTCATTGAGCTGATTGTCCCTATTGAGCTGTCAGAGCCCAGAGCAGATCTGTCATTTTTTGTTTTAATTTTTAATATTGAGTCTTTTTTCCCTTTTTTTATCACTTTTTTCTGATAAAGCAGCAATCCACAGTAAAGGTGAAATGCTGTGTCATGGAATAAGGCGGATTCGTGTCTGGGTAGCTGGGCCTTTGGGTTTGTCTTAGCAAATGGTGGAAATGATGCAGAGTCTTGTGTTACTGTAGATGTTTCATGTCCGCCCTATAGATAGATAATTCTATATGTGACAGATACGGAGGCCGTGTGTGCTCTCTGCCGCTGCTCCTTCTGCTGACACCAGTGTACTGAAGAGTCATAGACAACATGAGTAATGCTGTGACTGGGACATTCCAGAAGCCCTGTGTAAAAATAGACGATGCGGACAGCTGCCTGTGTCATTACAGAGGAGGGGACACACCCCGGGCAGACATGTTTTATTAAATGCCTACCCTCCCCAGATCATCTGCAACGATGGCTGAAGCTGTGACACATTGCAACACGTGCACCGCTGCCCGACTTGCACATATATACACAGTGAAGTCATGAGTCTTCTGTCAGTTTGCAACTATGCACCCGCGTGTGTGTATGTATACACTGTGCATGCATATATGCACACAAGTACAGACACACACACACATATATATACCGTAGATATACACAGTTGTGTGAAAAAAGTGTTTGCCCCTTCCTGATTTCCTATTCTTTTGCATTTTTGTCCCACTTAAAGTAAACCTGTCACCAGGTTTGGGGTTTGGCCGATAAGAGATACGTCCACCACCTTTCAGGGCTGATGTACAGTATTCTATAAAGCTGTATATCTGTCCCCAACCTGACCTGCAAGAGAAGAAAAATAACTTTTATTACACTCACCTGTGGGGCGGTTTGGTCCGATGGGCGTTGTAGTGTAGCAGGGTGGGTGCAGTGTCACAGGCAGTGACCACAGGGAAAGTTCACAGCAAAACGTGTTTAATGTCAAAAACTCACACAAGTGTACAGCACTCGGTATTGCAGCAGGGAAACGAGACAGTCCATAAATGCGTCCGGCTGCCGAGGGCGACTGCACCACCGTATTACGCTGCGGGGTGCCAGGAGTTCACTCTGCTGGGCTCTGTTACTCCCACACAGAGCTGAACATTTGCAGAGCCAACTGCTCTGCTCGCTGCAAAACTCCACTCTCACACTGACAGGGGTTTTTACAAACAAACTGTGGCCACAGGCTACTTGAAAAACCCGGCCCGGAAAGAAATGGAGTGCCCCACTGCCATCCTGTAGTCCGTTTAAAAAATAAAAGCCCAGCAGGTTTCCTTAAATCTGCCCTGGACAAATAGCTTGTCCAAGACCAATACTCACTTTTGTTCTGCATTGGAATCACAGCTACACCTGTGACTGCAGTGCACTTCCATGACCTCAATACGTTTCTGAGCGTATCCTGGGGGACACATATCGACCCTCGCAAATAACATCGGTCGCTGCCTCACAGCGTCGCTGGTCTTTGTCCCGCGCCTCCCATCTTCTTACGATCCCCGTCCCCCTGCTTGCTTCGTTTGGATGACACGTCCCTTCGTCATCCACACAGTCTCCTTGGCACAGCGCTCCTGCGCAGGCGTACTTCTCTGCCCTGTCAAGAGCAGAACAAAGCACTGAAGTGCGCATGCGCCAGGGCTCTTTGACCTTTCTCTGCACTTGCGCACTGCAGTACTTTGCTCTGCCCTCAACAGGGCAGAGAAGTACGCCTGCGCAGGAGCGCGGTGCCGAAGGACGCGTCATCCACACGAAACAAGCGGGAGGGCGGCATCGCAAGGAGAAGGGAGGTGGCGGACCAAGAAGAGCAACACCCATCGGACCAGACCGCCCTGCAGGTGAGTATAATAAAAGTTATTTTTCTTCTCTTGCAAGGAGCAATATAGAATGCTGTATATCAGCCCTGAAAGGTGATGGCCGTAACTTATATACGCCATAACTGGTGACAGGTTCCCTTTAAATCTTTCAGATCACCAAACAAATTAAAATGTTAGACAAAGATAACACAAGTAAACACAAAATGCAGTTTTTATATGAGGGTCTTTATTATTAAGGGAAAAAGAGATCCAAACCTACAGGGTCCTGTGTGAAGAATTGATTGCTCCTTAAACCTAATAACAGGTTGAGCCTCCCTTAGCAGCAACAACTGTTTGCGATAACTGCAATGAGCGTTTGCGATAACTGGTAAGGAGTCTTTTAGAATGCTCTGGAAGAATTGTGGCCCACTCATCTTTGCAGAATTGTTGTAATTCTGCCACATTGGAGGGTTTCCGAGCATGAACTGCCTTAGGTCATGCCACAGCAACTCAATCGGACTGAGGTCAGGACTTTGACTAGGCCATAGCAAAGTCTTAATTTTGTTTTTCTGAAGCCATTCAGAGGTAGACTTGTTGGTGTGTTTTGGATCATTGTCCTGCTTCATAACCCAAGTGTGTTTTAGCTTGAGATCACAAACAAATGGACAGACATTCTCCTTCTGGAGTAGACAGCAGAATTCATGGTTCCATTTACCACATCAGGTCTTCCAGGTCCGGAATCAGCAAAACACCAGATCATCACACTACCACCACTATATTTTACTGTTAGTATGATGTTCCTTTTCAGAAATGCTGTGTTAGTTCTACGTCAGATGTACTGGAGCTTACATCTTCCAAAAAGTTCAACTTTTGTCTCGTCAGTCCACAGAGCATTCTCCCAAAAGTCTGGGGGATCATCAACAATTCTTTATGTTTTAATTGCTCAGCAGTGGTTTTCATCTTGGTACTCTGCCATGCAGGTCATTTTTTCCCAGTCTGTTTCTTATGGTGCAGTCAGGCACACTGACCTTAACTGAGGCAAGTGAGGCCTGCAGTTATTTGGATGTTGTTGTGGTGTCTCTTGTGACCTCTTGGATGAGTTGTCACTGCGCTCTTCTGGTAATTTTGGTAGGCTGGCCACTCCTGGGAAGGTTCACCACTGTTCCATGCTTTCGCGACTTGTGGATAATGGCTTTCACTATGGTTCGCTGGAGTCCCAGAGCTTGAGAAATGGCTATTTACCTTTTCCAGACTGGTAGACCTCAGTTACTTTGTTTCTCATTTGTTCCAGAATTTCTTTGGATTGCGGCTTGATGTCTAGCATTTGAGGAAATTTTGGTTTACTTTACTTTGTCAAGCAGGTCCTATTTAAGTGGTTTCTGGATTGAGAACAAGTGTGGTAGTAATCAGCCCTGAGTGTGGCTAGGGAATTTAAACTCAGCTTCCCACAGATGTGATAAACCACAGTTAATTTATGTTTTAAGAGGGGGAGAGCAATCACTTTTTTTTCCCACAGGTCCCTGTAGGTTTGTATTTCTTTTTCCCTTAATAATAAAAACCTACATTTAAAAACTGCATTTCGTGTTAACTTGTATTATCTTTGTCAAATGTTTAAATTTGTTTGTGATCTGAAACATTTAAGTGCGACAAACACTTTATCCCCTTTACCCATAAGGTGGTTTGCACGTTAATGACCAGGCCAATATTTACAATTCTGACCACTGTCACTTTATGAGGTAATAACTCTGGAACGCTTCAAAGGATCCCAGTGATTCTGAGTTTGTTTTTTCATGACATTTTGTACTTCATGATAGTGGTAAAATTTATTTGATATGACTTGCGTTTATTTGTTTAAAAAATGGAAATTAGGCGAAAATTTTCAAAATTTTGCATTTCTCCAACTTTGATTTTTCAAGCCCTTAAATCACAGAGATATGTCACACAAAATAGTTAATAAATAACATTTCCCACATGTCTTCTTTACATTAGCACAATTTTAGAACCAACCTTTTCTTTGTTAGGACATTATAAGGGTTAAAAGGTGACCAGCAATTTCTCATTTTTCCAACGAAATTTACAAAACCATTTTTTAGGGACCACCTCACATTTGAAGTCCCTTTGAGGGGTCTATACAATAGAAGACACCCAAAAGTGACACAATTCTAAAAACTGCACCCCTCAAGGTGCTTAAAACCACATTCAAGAAGTTTATTAACCCTTCAGGTGCTGCACATTAATTTTTGGAATGTGGAAAAAAAGGAACATTTAACTTTTTTTCACAAAAAATTTACTTCAGATCCAATTTTTTTTATTTTGACAAGGGTAACAGGAGAAAATGGACCCCAAACTTTGTTGTGTAATTTCTCCTGAGCATGCCGATACCCCATATGTGGGTGAAAACCACTGTTTGGGTGCACGGCAGAGCTCGGAAGGAAAGGAGCGCCATTTGACTTTTTGAATGCAAAATTTTCTGGAACAGTTAGCGGACACCATGTCGCATTTGGAGAGCCTCTGATGCACCTAAACAGTGGAAAGTGCCCACAAGTGACCCTATTTTGGAAACTAGACCCCTCGGGGAACTGATCTAGATTTGTGGTGAGCACATTGAACCCTCAGAACATTGAGCCGTGAAAATAATAAAATCACATTTTCCTCAATAATAAAATCACATTTTCCTCACAAATATGTATTTAGCATAAAATATTGCATTTTCATAAGGGTAACTGGAATCATTAGCGTACGTCATGTCACATTTGGGGAGCCCCTGATGTGCCTAAACAGTGTAAAGCCCCCATAAGTGACCCCATTTTGGAAACTAGACCCCTCATGGAATGCATTTAGATGTGTGGTGAGCACCTTGAACCCCCAGGTGCTTCACAGAAGTTCAGATCGTTGAGCCGTGAAAATAAAAAAATCACATGTTCCCCACAAAAATGTTATTTTGGCCCCAAATTTAGCATTTTCATAAGGGGAACAGGAAAAATCGCACCGTACAATTTGTTGTGCGATTTCTCCTGAGTACGCCGATACCTAATATGTGGGGGGATACCACTTTTGAGGCACAGTACAAAGCTCAGAAGAAAAGAGGCGCCAAATTGGAGTTCACATTTTGCTGGAACGGTTTGAGAGTGCCATGTCACATTGGCAGAGCCCCTGAGGTGCCAGAACAACAGAAACCCCCTATATGTGAACTCATTTTACAAACTACACTCCCCAATGAATTCATCTAGGGGTGCAGTGATCATATTGACACCACATGTGCCTCACAAAATTTTATACCATTGGGCAGTGAAGAAAAAATAATTATATTTTTACCAAAAACATTGTATTTTAGCCCCAGATTTTACATTTTCACACAAGAAGTGGGTATTAATGGCACCAAAGTTTATCCCACAATTTCTACTGAACGTGGCAATACTCCATATGTGGCTGTACAGTGCTACTTAGCCATACGGAGAGACTCGGGAGGGACGGAGCGCTATTTGCCTCCTGGAGAGCAGATTTTCTTAGAACACTTTGCGGACTCCATATACAGAGCCCCTAATTTCTAGAAGAGCAGAATCCTCCCTCAAGGGACCCCATTTTGGAAATTATATCCCTTGGGGAATTTATGTACAGGTGTAGTGACGATTTTGACTCCAATACACACAAAGGAAATAAACATGTGTATTGCAATAACTGCAATAATTTTCTGGGAGAAAAACTTTATTTTCTGGAACAGTTTCAATGGTGCCAACACTTTTGGCCATGACTGTATATAGAGATCTAAGGGGATTGAACCAGTAATTTTTAAAGGGAATCTCCATGTGGTGCCCCACTCAGAATAGCTCACTATATCTGATGGATGGGGGTTGGATAAGTCACGGCTCCCCCCATGCAAGTCTTACATTACCAAGCACAATGCTGCGTCAGATGTAGTGGTGTAATGAAAAAAAATCTCTGGACTCACATTTGTCTGTCTAGCATCTGATGGACGAGTGAGGGTTTGGCGAATGCCAGGATAACATTACTTGCCTGATGCTATGGTATTGTATTTGAGGGATTGGCCTCCGCCCCTAAACATCAATGGAAAAAACCTCAGGGCTTCAGTTCAAGACATTTTAGACAATTGTAGTTACCTACTTTGTAACAACAGTTTGTGGAAGGCCCTTTTCTTTTCTCCATGACTGTGCCAAATGCACAAGGTCAATAAAGGCATAGTTAGGGGAGTTTGGTGGGAAAAACATGACCGGCCACACAGAGCCCTGACCTCATCTTCATCCAACACCTTTAGGAAAAACAACATAGATTGTGATCCCGGCCTCTCCCCAACATCAGTGCCTGACCTCACAAATGTTCTTCTAGATCAAGTGGTACAAATTCCCACAGACACCTACAAAATCTTGTAGAAATCTTTCCCAAAAGAACAGAAATTGCTATCACTGCAATGTTTATAGATGATGGGATGTCATAAAAGCTCCTGTAGGTGTAACGTGGAGGGGTTCTAACACTTGTGTCCATATTGTGTGTAAATATACTATATATACACAAATACGTTGACATACATACTGTATGTACAGACATGTATACCTTTACAGTGGCTTGTGAAAGTATTTACCTCCCTTGGCACTATTTGTTTTCTCTACCTCACATGTAAAGACCATGCCTACAACCGTCAACATTAAGTTTCCTTTTTATTGTGAAGCAAACAACAAATAGGACAAAGTAACTGAAAATTTCAGTGTGCATAACCATTCGCCCCCTTCTAAAGTCAGTACTTTGTAGAGCCTCCTTTTGCGGCTATTACAGCTCCAAGTCTCTATGAGCTTTCCACATCTTGCCACTGGGATTTTTGCCCATTCCCCAAGGCAAAACTACTCCAGCTCCGGCTCCTTCAAATTAGATGGTTTCCTCTAGTGAACAGCAATCTTCAAATCTGATATCTGGATTAAGGGTCTGGGCTTTCACTAGGCCACTCCAAAACATTTACATGTTTCACCTTAAACCACTCGAGTGGTGCTTTAGCAGTATGATTTGGGTCATTGTCTTGTTGGAAATTGAACCTCTGTCACGCACAGTGTGGGAAGACTAAGTGCTACACAAAGTGATGAGCGGGAGCCCAACACTAGGGAAGGGGGAGTGGGGACCCCTAGGCATATCTAACGTCACCCTTTCTGCCATAAACGTCCCTATATAGGTTCTGCACCAATCGCCGAGCTGGAACCTAATCCATGCCTGACCTTGGCAATAAGCCCTGCATAGGGAAGGACTAGTCAATCCCCAATACCACTAAAGACAGCTGGGATAGACAAACAAGGGGAACAATTATCTTGAGTAGACTCAGAGAGGTAACACAGATGTCCTCCAACAGCACCAAAGATGAAGATATCCAACTTCTATAGCTGCAAACCTCAGCAGGGAAAAATGAAAATATCACTGGCGATTCCCAGAAGCAGCCAGGACGTATATAAATACCAAATCCAGGTGTGTCAGTTAGAGTTGGGGGGAGGTTGCCACCGGCTCCAAAAGTCAGAAGGATTAGGAAGGCATCTGCAAAGCTAACTGCAGAGATCTTCTGCAGCCAAATGCAGTGTGATTGTCTGCAGCCTCTGACACACCCGTGACAACCTCCATCCCAGTCTCAAATCACAGACAGACTGAAACAGCCTTTGCTCAAGAATATCCCTGGGAAAATTCCTTTGATACACAAAGTGTAAATATTGGTAGCACTTCGGCTGCCTTCTTATCAAACTGAAGACACTTATACAGTAGTCATACGTAGAGATATAGACGTACATCATGCACATTGATATGCACAGTATATACAATAAAATAAACCGCAAACCCACATGCATTTCGTTTATTTACTTGAATACAGTCACAAACAATTCTTATATAAACAAGAATATGGTACTTAGAGTAAAATCTGTGTTGTAAAGGGCTATTCCCAAAATATTAAGTTATCCCCCATCCCAAGCTATCCGCGATCCTGCGAGTGGTCTAGAGAGCGTGTCTTGAATGGAACAGAAGTGCGCATGATCGACCCCCGCTCCATTCATTGTCTATGGAACTACTGGACAAAAATGCTCAGTGTTTTAGGCTTTTGTTCTGTTTTATTAATATGTATGTGCTTTATATCTGAAGTTTCCAAAGTTGCTTTGTATTTAATAAGACTTGTATGATAACTCCAGGGTATGGTGATCCGTTCCCGGGTGGACGGTATAGACGCTGCACACCGTATATTGGCTGGTTACTGAGTAACGTCGGCATCCGGGGAGAACCATCCCTGATCTTACACTCCTTATTATGGCTTTGCAGCCTTGTGATATTTTTTATCAAACCCATAATATTTTAGATTAAACCGTCCTAAACTGAAAATTCTGGACATATTGCGTAAGAGTGTAACATATGGTTATTACATGGGTTAAGCAGGACACAGCGGGTGAAATACATATTAAATACATCACCAATTTTCTAAGTAAATATATTTGTAAAGGTTCTATTCTACAAGCAGTTGATTATTGTGTAGAAGTATTTATTGGACACTATATGGCACCACTATATGGTTGAATCATTTGGTCACTGCATGGCAATATTAGGTGGACTATATATATTTCAGCAATGGATGATGGTATTATTTTAACAGTGCAGTACTATTATTTGGCTACTACTCAGTGATATTAATTTGGTGCTTATATAAGAATTTGTTATGGGGGTATTACTGTCACGCACAGTGTGGGAAGACTAAGTGTAACACGAGCAGAAAAGGGGAGGGAACCCAAACACTAGGAAAGTGGGGAGTGGAGACCTCTAGGCAGCTCTAACCTCACCCTGTCTGCCATAAACGTCCCTATATAGGTTCTCCACATGTTGCCTAGTAAGAAACTAATCCCTGCCTTACCCTTAGCAATAGGCTCTGGTTAGGGAGAGGATGGGGTGCGCACAATTCAGTCCCCGCTACAACTAAAGAAAGAGGGTAGACTAACAAGGGCAATACCTATCTTGAGCAGACTCAGAGAGGTAACACTAGACATCCTCCAAACAGCACCATAAAGTAAGAGAGCCGACTCCTGTAGCTCCAAGCCTTCACAAGGGAGAAATGTGAATATCACCGTAGATTCCCAGAAGCAGATTGGGAGTCTATAAACCCCCAGGTCCAGGTGTGTGAATTAGAGCCGGAGGAAGGTTGCCACTGGGTCCAAGAGTCAGAAGGATTAAGAAGGCATCTGCAAAGCCAAACGCAGAGACCTTCTGCAGCCAGATGCAGAGCGACTGTCTGCAGCTTCTGACACACCGTTGACAATTACTTGGTTACTGTTTGACTGTATTTTTGCCTACTGATACATATAATTTATGATCAATTGTAATTCAATATTATTTGGACACTGTATGGTGATATCATTCAGGCAATTTATGGTAGTATTATTTAGTTCTCTTGTGGAGGTATTATTTTATATACATATAGCAGTACATTTTTGTTTATTGTAGCAGTAGTTTTTTGATTATTGTATGAAGGTATTATTCGGTATTATATTAATTCAGCCACATAATGTGTGTCACGCGGTGACTATCACTGTGTGACTCGACCCAATGGATGGTCGGTCAGCAAACGGCTCAATACACATACATCGGGGATGGTATAGGTGAGAGGAAGGCCCTACCCGTAGGGAATGGGGAATGGTCACCACCTGAGCCTGACCCTGCACTCCCCTAATGCTCTATGTGGGTCCTTCCCCCCACCGCTGTCAGGATACCTCCTTCCTAACTGTCACTTAATTCTGCCCTGGCTAGTGCACTGGCCTGTGACAGGCACTAGCTGCACCACTGCAGATAGAAAACACAGGGTGAAGTGACAGACACCAAAGGGACAAGGTAACAAAAATTTCACACTTAGCTTTCTCTGCTGCAAAGCACCGCACAGCAGAAGAAAGGCACCAGATCAGCGAACTCAGCAGTAGCACCACGGCACCTAGAGAGCTCCTTACTCCAGCTTGGTCACTGCAGATTGTTCTACCACCGACAGTCAGCTGATGCATCAGGTGACCTTTTAACCCCTTTACCCCCAAGGGTGGTTTGCACGTTATGGACCGGGCCAATTTTTACAATTCTGACCACTGTCCCTTTATGAGGTTATAACTCTGGAACGCTTCAACGGATCCCGGTGATTCTGACATTGTTTTCTCGTAACATATTGTACTTCATGATAGTGGTAAAATTTCTTTGATATTACCTGCGTTTATTTGTGAAAAAAACGGAAATATGGCGAAAATTTTGAAAATTTCGCAATTTTCCAACTTTGAATTTTTATGCAATTAAATCACAGAGATATGTCACACAAAATACTTAATAAGTAACATTTCCCGCATGTCTACTTTACATCAGCACAATTTTGGAACCAAAATTTTTATTTGTTAGGGAGTTATAAGGGTTAAAAGTTGACGAGCAATTTCTCGTTTTTACAACACCATTTTATTTTAGGGACCACATCTCATTTGAAGTCATTTTGAGGGGTCTATATAATAGAAAATACCCAAGTGTGACACCATTCTAAAAACTGCACCCCTCAAGGTTCTCAAAACCACATTCAAGAAGTTTATTAACCCTTCAGGTGTTTCACAGGAATTTTTGGAATGTTTAAATAAAAATTAACATTTAACTTTTTTTCACAAAAAATTTACTTCAGCTCCAATTTGTTTTATTTTACCAAGGGTTACAGGAGAAAATGGACCCCAAACCTTGTTGTACAATT
Organism: Ranitomeya imitator; assembly: GCF_032444005.1. Lineage (NCBI taxonomy): Eukaryota > Metazoa > Chordata > Amphibia > Anura > Dendrobatidae > Ranitomeya > Ranitomeya imitator. The sequence goes on along the minus strand of NC_091282.1, from coordinate 71,892,663 downwards.
TGTCCTGAGTACGCCGATACCCCATAAGTGGAGGTAAACCACTGTTTGGGCGCATGACAGAGCTTGGAAGCGAAGGAGCGCCATTTGACTTCTCAATGCAAAATTGACTGGAATTGAGATGGGACGCCATGTTGCGTTTGGAGAGCCACTGATGTGCCTAAACATTGAATCCCCCCACAAGTGACACCATTTTGGAAAGTAGACCCCCTAAGGAACTTATCTAGAGGTGTGGTGAGCACTTTGACCCACCAAGTGCTTAACAGAAGTTTATAATGCAGAACCGTAAAAATAAAAAATCATTTTTTTTTCACAAAAATTATCTTTTCGCCCCCAATTTTTTATTTTCCCAATGGTAAGAGAAGAAATTGGAACCAAAAAGTTGTTGTACAATTTGTCCTGAGTACGCTGATACCCCATTTGTGGGGGTAAACCACTGTTTGGGCGCATGGGAGAGCTCGGAAGGGAAGGAGCGCTGTTTGACTTTTCAATGCAAAATTCACAGGAATTGAGATGAGATGCCATGTTGCGTTTGGAGAGCCACTGATGTGCCTAAACATTGAAACCCCCCACAAGTGACACCATTTTGGAAAGTAGACCCCCTAAGGAACTTATCTAGATGTGTGGTGAGCACTTTGACCCACCAAGAGCTTCACAGAAGTTTATAATGCAGAGCCGTAAAAATAAAACAAAAATTTTTTCCCACAAAAATTATTTTTTAGTCCCCAGTTTTGTATTTTCACGAGGATAACAGGAGAAATTGGACCACAAAAGTTGTTGTGCAATTTGTCCTGAGTGCGCTGATACCCCATATGTGGGGGGGGAACCACCGTTTGGGCGCATGGGAGGGCTCGGAAGGGAAGGAGCGCCATTTGGAATACAGACTTAGATGGAATGGTCTGCAGGCGTCACATTGCATTTGCAGAGCCCCTAATGTACCTAAACAGTAGAAACCCCCCACAAGTGACCCCATATTGGAAACTAGACCCCCCAAGGAACTTATCTAGATGTGTTGTGAGAACTTTGAGCCCCCAAGTGTTTCACTACAGTTTCTAACGCAGAGCCGTGAAAAAAAAAAAAAATTCCCCCCAAAATTATTTTTTAGCCCCCAGTTTTGTATTTTCTCGAGGGTAACAGGAGAAATTGGACCCCAAAAATTGTTGTCCAATTTGTCCTGAGTGCGCTGATGCTCCATATGTGGGGGGGAACCACCGTTTGGGCGCATGGGAGGGCTCGGAAGGGAAGGAGCGCCATTTGGAATGCAGACTTAGATGGAATGGTCTGCAGGCGTCACATTGTGTTTGCAGAGCCCCTAATGTACCTAAACAGTAGAAACCCCCCACAAGTGACCCCATATTGGAAACTAGACCCCCCCACGAACTTATCTGGATGTGTTGTGAGAACTCTGAGCCCCCAAGTGTTTCACTACAGTTTATAACGCAGAGCTGTGAAAATAAAAAAATCTTTTTTTTTCCCACAAAAACATTTTTTAGCCCCCAGTTTTGTATTTTCCCAAGGGTAACAGGAGAAATTGGACCCCAAAAGTTGTTGTCCAATTTGTCCTGAGTACGCTGATACCCCATATGTTGGGGTAAACTCCTGTTTGGACACACGGGAGAGCTCAGAAGGGAAGGAGCACTGTTTTACTTTTTCAACGCAGAATTGGCTGGAATTGAGATCGGACGTCATGTCGCGTTTGGAGAGCCCCTGATGTGTCTAAACAGTGGAAACCTCCCAATTATAACTGAAACCCTAATCCAAACACACCCCTAACCCTAATCCCAACGGTAACCCTAACCACACCTCTAACCCAGACACACCCCTAACCCTAATCCCAACCCTATTCCCAACCGCAAATGTAATCCAAACCCTACCCCTAACTTTAGCCCCAACCATAACTGTAGCCTTAACCCTAACTGTAGCCCTAACCCTAGCCCTAACCATAACCCTAGCCCTAACCCTAGCCCTAACCCTAGCCCTAACCCTAACCCTAGCCCTAACCCTAGCCCTAACCCTAGCCCTAACCCTAACCCTAGCCCTAACCCTAATGGGAAAATGGAAATAAATACATTTTTTTATTTTTCTCTAACTAAAGGGGTGATGAAGGGGGGTTTGATTTACTTTTATAGCGGGTTTTTTAGCGGATTTTTATGATTGGCAGCCGTCACACACTGAAAGACGCTTTTTATTGCAAAAAATATTTTTTGCATTACCACATTTTGAGAGCTATAATTTTTCCATATTTTGGTCCACAGAGTCATCTGAGGTCTTTTTTTTGCGGGACGAGTTGACGTTTTTATTGGTAACATTTTCGGGCACGTGACATTTTTTGATCGCTTTTTATTCCGATTTTTGTGAGGCAGAATTACCAAAAACCAGGTATTCATGAATTTCTTTTGGGGAAGGCGTTTATACCGTTCCGCGTTTGGTAAAATTGATAAAGCAGTTTTATTCTTCGGGTCAGTACGATTACAGCGATACCTCATTTATATCATTTTTTTTATGTTTTGGCGCTTTTATACAATAAAAACTATTTTATAGAACAAATAATTATTTTTGCATCGCTTTATTCTCAGGACTATAACTTTTTTATTTTTTCGCTGATGATGCTGTATGGTGGCTCGTTTTTTGCGGGACAAGATGACGCTTTCAGCGGTACTATGGATATTTATATCCGTCTTTTTGATCGCGTGTTATTCCACTTTTTGTTCGGCGGTATGATAATAAAGCGTTGTTTTTTGTCTCGTTTTTTTTTTTTCTTACGGTGTTTACTGAAGGGGTTAACTAGTGGGACAGTTTTATAGGTCGGGTCGTTACGGACGCGGCGATACTAAATATGTGTACTTTTATTGTTTTTTTTTTATTTAGATAAAGAAATGTATTTATGGGAATAATATATATTTTTTTTTCATTATTTAGGATTTTTTTTTTTTTTTTTTACATATTTGAAAATTTTTTTTTAACTTTTTTACTTTGTCCCGGGGGGGACAATACAGATCGGTGATCTGCCAGTTTGCACAGCACTCTGACAGATCACCGATCTGTCTGAGAGCAGTGCAGCGTTACCAAGTGCCTGCTCTGAGCAGGCACTTGGTAAGCCACCTCCCTCTCTGCAGGACCCGATTCCGCGGCCATTTTGGATCCGGGACTTGCTGCAGGAAGGAGGTGGGAGACCCCCGGAGCAACGCGATCACATCGCGTTGCTGCGGGGGTCTCAGGGAAGCCCGCAGGGAGCCCCCTCCCTGCGCGATGCTTCCCTGCACCGCCGGCACACCGCGATCATGTTTGATCGCAGTGTGCCGGGGGTTAATGTGCCGGGGGCGGTCCGTGACCGCTCCTGGTACATAGTGCCGGATGTCAGCTGCGATAAGCAGCTGACACCCGGCCGCGATCGGCCGCGCTCCCCCCGTGAGCGCGGCCGATCGCCTATGACGTACTATTCCGTCCTTGGGAAGTAAAGCTCACCCCACATGGACGGAATAGTACGTCTAATGGCAGAAAGGGGTTAAAAGATGGTGGGAGTGGTCACCCCCCACATCAGCTGACCCAGCAGCAATGCAATTACACCAGCTTGCCATCGGTGGGAAAACTGACATTAACCTCCGATAGTCCAAAAGGAAAAAAGGTTTAACTCCATGGAACCAGATCTGCCACAAAACCAAAAATGGATCGTGACATTGTGGTATTTTATTATCTCCGTTGGGATGTTTTTGCTTTTGAAGGTGGAGAGCAGAATCTCGAGATCAGCTAATCATCTCTCCTGTCTGTAATAATGATAAGAGATTTTCAAGACGAAAAGTTGTCAAATTGATTTTCAAGTGTTTATTGAGCATATTCAAGATGGAAATGATTGTTCAAAATGATGCATAAAAGGAATGGTAATGGCCTAAATTGCACTGACTAGCAGGTACAGATTCGTCTAGGATATTTATTGCACTCAGGATAGATGTGGATCTCAGAAGCCCGACCTTAAGATACAGGACATTATCCAAATGGCTTTAGCCCAAAGCTCACATCCTGCTTCCTTTGGCTCAGTCTTTTACCATTTAGGTTAATATTTTGTGAGTTTGTTGATCGTCCACTGATCACTCTGAGAATCCACAGTCCGGTTGTACACAGGATAAATCATCACCTATGATTTACCATGTGATGTCTTCATAGGTTGGGATTATTAACGTCATATTTTCTGATGATATATAATGTTCTTCTTATGTGTATAAGCATCTTATCAGAAAAATAAGCGACCTACAGTGGTGATGCTCGGTGTTATAGTCTTAACTCTTTTTCTCTTCTCGAATAAATATCATTCAAGGGACAAACCTACAATTTGCAACCTAAAACCTGGAGTAATGCATCGTCCTGATGCCCTTATGGCCTGCAATAAGTTAAAACTGCTTTTGGTGACTAATATCACACTCTGCAACTTGCTATGGACTCTTTTTTAATGGATGGTTGTCTCTCCACCATCATTCTGCCAGCGCTATAGGTACCAGAACTTCTTTTCCTACACTTCCCAGCATGCATTGCTCCTACTATTATTTCAGTGGCTGACCTGCCCTGATCTGAAAATCCAACTCTTTGTTATACCTACATGAAGTTTGACAGACAAGAGAGCAGGAGCTGAGACAAAGTCTGCCCCCACTTTCTGTAGAGAGACTAAGACTCAGCTCCAATTGATGTAAGAGAAAGAGAACTACCCACGCCAGCTTCACGTAAAGAGACAAAACTTTGCCGACAGAGATGAAGACCCAGCCCAAATTCCTGTAGAGAGACGAATACCCACCCCAACTTCCTGTAGAAAGACAGACCCGCCCCCACTTCCTGCAGGGAGACAAAGACTCACCCCAACTACCTGTAGAAAAACTGACCCACCCCCACTTCCTGCAGAGACCAAGACTCACCCCAACTACCTGTAGAAAGACAGACCAGCCCCCACTTCCTGCAAAGAGACAAAGACTCACCGCAACTACCTGTAGAAAAACAGACCCACCCCCACTTCCTGCAAAGAGACAAAGACTCACCCCAACTACCTGTAGAAAAACAGACCCACCCCCACTTCCTGCAAAGAGACCAAGACTCACCCCAACTTCCTGTAGAAAGACAGACCCACCCCCACTTCCTGCAAAGAGACAAAGACTCACCGCAACTACCTGTAGAAAAACAGACCCACCCCTACTTCCTGCAAAGAGACAAAGACTCACCCCAACTACCTGTAGAAAAACAGACACCCCCACTTCCTGCAAAGAGACCAAGACTCACCCCAACTTCCTGTAGAAAGACAGACCTGCCCCCACTTCCTGCAGGGAGACAAAGACTCACCAGACAGACCCACCCCCACTTCCTGCAAAGAGACAAAGACTCACCCCAACTACCTGTAGAAAAACAGACCCGCCCCCACTTCCTGCAAAGAGACCAAGACTCACCCCAACTTCCTACAAAGAGACAAAGACTCACCCCAACTTCCTGTAGAAAGACAGACCCGCCCCCACTTCCTGCAAAGAGACAAAGACTCACCGCAACTACCCGTAGAAAAACAGACCCACCCCACTTCCTGCAAAGAGACAAAGACTCACCCCAACTACCTGTAGAAAAACAGACCCACCCCACTTCCTGCAAAGAGAGCAAGACTCACTCCAACTTCCTGTAGAAAGACAGACCCGCCCCCACTTCCTGCAGGGAGACAAAGACTCACCAGACAGACCCACCCCCACTTCCTGCAAAGAGACAAAGACTCACCCCAACTACCTGTAGAAAAACAGACCCGCCCCCACTTCCTGCAAAGAGTCTAAGACTCACCCCAACTACCTGTAGAAAAACTGACCCACCCCCACTTCCTGCAAAGAGACCAAGACTCACCCCAACTACCTGTAGAAAGACAGACTCACCCCCACTTCCTGCAGAGAGGCAAAGACTCACCCCAACTACCTGTAGAAAGACAGACCCACCCCCACTTCCTGCAAAGAGACCATGACTCACCCCAACTACCTGTAGAAAGACTCACCCCCACTTCCTGCAAAGAGACCAAGACTCACCCCAACTACCTGTAGAAAGACAGACCCACCCCCACTTCCTGCAAAGAGACCAAGACTCACCCCAACTACCTGTAGAAAGACAGACTCACCCCCATTTCCTGCAGGGAGACAAAGACTCACCCCAACTACCTGTAGAAAAACAGACCCACCCCCACTTCCTGCAGAGAGACCAAAACTCACCCCAACTACCTGTGGAAAGACAGACCCACCCCCACTTCTTGCAGAGAAACCAAGACTCACCCCAACTACCTGTAGAAAAACAGACCCACCCCACTTCCTTCAGAGAGACCAAAACTCACCCTAACTACCTGTAGAAAGACAGACTCACCCCACTTCCTGCAAAGAGACCAAGACTCACCCCAACTACCTGTAGAAAAAAAGACTCACCCCACTTCCTGCAGAGAAACCAAGACTCACCCCAACTTCCCGTGGAAAGACAGACCCGCCCCCACTTCCTGCAAAGAGACAAAGACTCACCCCAACTACCTGTAGAAAGACAGACTCACCCCCACTTCCTGCAGGGAGACAAAGACTCACCCCAACTTCCTGTAGAAAGACAGACCCGCCCCCACTTCCTGCAAAGAGACAAAGACTCACCCCAACTATCTGTAGAAAGACAGACTCACCCCCACTTCCTGCAGGGAGACAAAGACTCACCCCAACTTCCTGTAGAAAGACAGACCCGCCCCCACTTCCTGCAGGGAGACAAAGACTCACCCCAACTACCTGTAGAAAGACTGACCCACCCCCACTTCCTGCAGAGAAACCAAGACTCACCCCAACTACCTGTAGAAAAACAGACTCACCCCCACTTCCTGCAGGGAGACAAAGACTCACCCCAACTACCTGTAGAAAGACTGACCCACCCCCACTTCCTGCAGAGAAACCAAGACTCACCCCAACTACCCGTAGAAAGACAGACTCACCCCTAGAAAGACAGACCCACCCCCACTACCTGCAGAGAGACCAAGACTCACCCCAACTATTTGTCGAAAGACAGACCAGGCCCCACTTCCTACAGTGACTAAGACTCACCCAAACTACCTGTAGAAAAACACCCACCCCCACTTCCTGCAAAGAGACCAAGACTCATCCCAACTAAAAGTAGAAAAACAGACCAAACCCCCACTTCCTGCAGAGAAACCAAGACTCACCCCAACTACCTGTAGAAAAACAGACCCACCCCACTTCCTTCAGAGAGACCAAAACTCACCCTAACTACCTGTAAAAAGACAGACTCACCCCACTTTCTGCAGAGAGACCAAGACTCACCCCAACTACCTGTAGAAAGACAAACCCAACCCCACTTCCTGCAGAGATAAAGACTCACCCCAAGTACCTGTAGAAAGATAGACCCTCCCCCACTTACAGCAGAGAGACCATGACTCACCCCAACTATCTGTAGAAAGACAGACCTCCCCCCACTTCCTACAGAGACCAAGACTCATCCCAACTACCTGTAGGAAGACATACCCCACCCCACTTCCTGAAAAGAGACCAAGACTCACCCCAACTACCTGTAGAAAAACAGACCCACCCCCACTTCCTGCAGAGACCAAGACTCACCCCAACTACCTGTAGAAATACAGACCCACCCCCACTCCTTGCAGAGAGACCAAGACTTACCTCAACTACCTGTAGAAAGACATACCCCACCCCACTTCCTATAGAGAGACAAAGTTTTACCTTTACTTCCTGTAGTTCATCTCAGTGTCTTTGCTCTCTTTCTAGGGGTGGATTATACTTGACAACAGGCAGTAGACGGTAATTTAGCTTACAACCTGTAATGACCACACGGCCACCTCAACACCATCGGAGCTACTGTAACCCCCGACCTACTGTCTCCTTCCCCATAATCCTGTAGACTGTTAGCCCCTAAGGGCAGGATCCTCTTCCCTCTGTACCAGTCTGTCATTGTTAGTTTGTTTACTGTAAGTGATATCTGTATTTTGATGTAATCCCGTCTCATGTACAGCACCATGGAATTAATGGCGCTATATAAATAAATAATAATAATTTAAGCAGAAAGGAGACACCTAGTAGCCAGCACATTGGACTGATTTTTGAGGCCGAAAATAAAGTACTATGCAATTTTGTTACTAGGATGAAAATACCGTACATTTAATAAAAACACAAAATAAAGCAAATACCAATATCCAGCTGAAAACAAATGTATTATCATAGTTAAATGAGAACTATAAATCCGTAAATTAAATTATGAACTCTATTACCCAAAAATGAATGTAACATGGGAATAAAGAACCTCATGGCCTCCAAGATCCTTCTTTTCACCATGTTTTCCCTCCTTTTTGTCTTTAATTTGATCATTCTTATTATCTGCCATCATATTATTGATGTACACATTACAGTAAATGCTTGTAAAAATATTGTAAAATATTCCATTTTTATATCTTCTCTTTATGAGTGATAAGTAAGGGGCGATATAAACTTTTACATTGTGCATTGATCATAGACGTCGTGCTACGACTGATTAATAATCAGAACAAGACACATAACAGTGTGATGTGGTTAATAGCGGCAAATCCCCGTAGACTGCGCTCCTCACTGCGCTGTAGATAAAAGTCTTGTCTATGTCTCTGGGAATCACTGCGGTTTCTCAGTCTTATCCTGGGAACTTGGATTTTTTTTCTTGTTTTCGGGTGATCTGAGAATCTGGGTTGGCGCCAACTTAACACAGCGGTAGGACCTGCTTCGCCTACTGATTTGTCCTCATTATGAGCTGCATGTGAAGTCAGGGTGAACGCATTGGATTAAAAGTCTCAGTATTAGGCTTAACCACATGGGAGAATAATTAATATTTAAATGATGCGTTAACCTGGAAACGAATCCACTAAAATGTCATTATGTGATGTAAATGCGGTACTGCTCGATGGATGAATAACCAGTATGACACAGATATACGTCGGCTGCGCAGCGTCTGTCCCTGGAGGTTATAGTATAACTAGCTATTGAACCCGTTCTACGCCCGGGTGGCGAGCATTTATATTGGTATATGGTCTCCATCCTGGTATGTGCTGCTCCATCCTGCGTCCCCATCCTGTCATGTGCTGCTCCATCCTGCGTCCCCATCCTGTCATGTGCTGCTCCATCCTGCGTCCCCATCCTGTCATGTGCTGCACCCATCCTGTGCCCCCATTCTGTCATGTGCTGCTCCATCCTGCGCCCCCATTCTGACATGTGTTGCTCCCATCCTGCGCCCCCATTCTGACATGTGCTGCACCCATCCTGCGCCTCCATTCTGACATGTGCTGTACACATCCTGCGCCTCCATTCTGTCACTGGCTGCTCCCATCCTGCCCCACCGAGCCAAGCGAACATGTGTACGATGAAGTTAGGAAAGGTAGCTGCATGTTTGGCCGACTGCTATCTTGTGTATGGCCTGCTTTAGATACTTAGGCTCAGTTGCCTTTATTTAGGCTTAAATCGTACTTGCCAACAGTCCAGATTTTGCCATAACACACCTTTGACTGGACGGCGGTAGGGCCAGCAAAACACACACAATATGCAGTAATCTTGGATATCCTGGGGACTGGGGTGCTTGCAATTTGCCCTTGAGGTGGAGCTTAAAGGGAACCTTTCACTGGATCTTTTAAATTTAAACTGAGTACTTCCTCCATTTGCTGTTGCTCCACTGATTCTGAAATAATTTTTATTTTTCTTCTGTGCCCCTCTGTTCCAAAGTTATGCCCCCTGGTAAAAAAAAAGAAATAATTGCAAATCTTCCCTTCACTTAACATGGCGTATACCTCTGAACTTTTCAGTGGGCGTGGCCATGTTTTGATTGGCCAGCGTTAAAGGAGAAAAAAGCAAAGGCCCACAGAGGAGATGTGTGGTACACGCCCAGTTGATTGACAGGTATATTAATTCTGGGGGACATTACTTTGGAAACGAGGGGCACAAAAGAGAAAGAAAAACTGTTCCAGAATCAGTAGAGCAGAGTTAGCTGGAGGAGGTACTCGGCTTAAATGAAAATAAAAATTCCAGTGAACGATTCTCTTAAAGCCTCACCTCGCTACTTATTAACACTGCTCTCTTTATGTGAGGCAGGAGTTTTCTGGACCCCCACTTTGTGATTTATAGAGTCTATTAAAATAAATGCTTATAGTGCAGCAGGGGCAAAAAAGGTCAGGGATCAAAATCCACAAGACATGTTTCACCTCCCGTCCGTCTCCCAAAATAATTTTTTTGTGTAACTATATGTTTATATACAAACACATACATTGCTATTCCAAAAGTTTTTGGATGGTGTGGAAAAAAGGCTGTAAATTAAGAATGCTTTTAAAAATTGAAGTGTTAAGAGCTTATTTCTATTAATTAACAAAATGCAAAAAGAATGAACAAAAGAGATCTCTAAATCACATCAATATTTGGTGGCCACCCTTTGCTTTAAAAGCATCAGATCTTCTCGGTACACCTACATTTTTTGAAGGAACTCGACAGGAGGTTGCGCCAAACATCCTGGAGAACTAACCGCAGATCTTCTGTGGATGTAGGTTGGCACAATTCCTTCTGTCTCCTCTGCATGTGATCCCAGACCGGCTGGATGAGATCAGGGCTCTGTGGGGCCGGATCACTACTTTATTGGTAGAGAACTGTGTATTTTCCCTGTGGCATTGATCTCTGCAGGTGTTGGTGATGATTATAGCTAATCACCTGTAATGCTGAGGATTGGTATAAAAGGGCTGAGAGTCCACAAGAGGATGGCTCTCTATCTACGTATCTGCTCCTGGTTGGGAGCTGTGGCCTAGGCCCAGCTCTGGTGAGTCAGGGACTTTACTGCCTAGTTAGTGGCCAGGCAGCTTAGGATTTATTTTATGACGCTCGTACATAGGTCACCATGGACATGGAAGCACTCATACACAGGTCACCACGTACACGTATGTGCTCATACACAGGTCACCACGTACACGTATGTGCTCATACACAGGTCACCATGTACACAGGTCACCACGTACACGTATGCGCTCGGACACAGGTCACCACGTACACGTACGCACTCGTACACAGGTCACCACGTACACAGGTCACCACGTGCACATGCGCGCTCGTACACGGATGTACACGGACACCCTTGTACACAGGTCACCACGGTCACACTCATATACAGGTCCGACGCATTCGTACATGTACGCACTCGTACACAGACGTGCTCGTGCACAGGTCACCACGTACACGGACACGCTCGTACACAGGTCACCATGTACACGCACGCCCTCATTCACAGGTGACCACGTACACACACGCCCTCATACACAGATGACCACGTACATGCACGCCCTCATACACAGGTGACCACGTACACGCACACCATCATACACAGGTGACGACGTACACGCACACCCTCATACACAGGTGACGACGTACACGCACGCACTCATACACAGGTCACCACGTACACGCACTCGGTCACACACAGGTCACCACATACACAGGCACACTTGTATACGCATACACACATGACCACTTACAGAAACGCACTCATACATGTGTTACCGCGCACATGGACACGCTTATACACAGGCCACCATATACATGGACCCACTCACGCCTGTCACCACGAACACACTTATACACAGCCTACTTTCCTCAGCCTTCAGCGGCCTCCTCAGCTGTGCACACTGCCTGCTCCCAGCTCTCTGCTTGGTGAGACAGCACACTGCAGCGTCTTGTGCTGCTGCTCTACCAGTCAGCGTTGATACTGGTGAGGTCCGGGGTGTCTGCTTAGATCTGGAGCAGGGGTCTCAGACTTACTGCCCTTACGATGCTCCTGTTTACTCTAGCAAATAGCACTGTTCTGCATATTGTGGCTCTTTAAATGTTGTAAAGTCCCATCATGTCCAGAGGTTGTAGAACTTTGTCGTACAATATAACACAGAAGAGGTGGTAGCGTGTAGAAGGAAAATCAGTTGAAATTCCTTGTTGTAGTTAATAGTATTATGACCACATAATCTTATGGACTGTGTTGTCTTATGTCGTCACACAGGTATGGGAGCAGAAGCCAAACCAGTTTTCCGATACAGCAAAGACCAGCGTCCGACTACCTTACCCATACAACCATTTGTTTTCCAGCATCATTTTAGCAAACCTAAAACTCGTCCCCTGCACAGTCACTTCACCTCCAGCCTGTCCCAGCTGTATGGACTGTCCAGCAATAGATCGTCCACTCAGCATAATGTGTCAGAATCCCAGTCATCAGCACCAGGCACGCTGGCAGGACAGATGGAGGCCAATGGTGGCCACAGAATGATCAATGTGCCTGGAAAACTTTCTCTGGATGGACTCGCGACCATCGGAGATGAAGAGAATGCTAAGCAAGCACCAGAAACAACACGACCATCTCCATTGGGTAGTTATTCTCCAATCCGGAGTAACGCCGCGTTCTTTCAAAGCATGGACTCTGGTTCCTCGAGCTCTCCTTCTCCAGAAAAAGTCAAGGAGAACCAACCACCTCGAAGTCGTTCCTGTCCAGCAGCAGCCAATCTTCTGCCCTTAAGAGCCACACAGGTCCGAGGGACGACATTACCTGGAGCTGCCAAACCCACTCGGAAATATGATGGGTCTCCCAAGATAGAGACCCAAAGGCCACTTGTCAAAAGGGAACCACTCAAGGAACCAAGCACACAAGTCTCAAAGCATGGACTTCCACCCATTAATTCCCTACCGCTACTGAACACAGTTCTCCATGAGACTACCCAGCCTAGTCAAAATGAAGAGGACAAACCCAAACGAGTCCCTGAAAATATCATGATATCCAGACCTGTTAATGGTATGAAATTTATATGGATTACTGGTTTGATCCTGACTATTTTTGATGTTAATACTTTGACAAAAAATCAGGCTGTATGTAGGCTCTTACTGAGATATGGCCCCATCTTCCCTGCATGTAAATCTAGTGTTTTTAGCCAAGAAGGTTTGGCTCTAAGATCAACTCTAAGGGGGAATTCTTGAGGATCACACCCAATTAGCTAAAACAACCAGAGGTATATACTGGGAAGAGGAAGCCAAATCTCAGGAATGGAGATGCACAGGAACAAAAGAAAAACGGCGCCGGATTCAGAGGAACAGCAGCATTTACGCCACATAAAAAAGAAATTACAAACTTATAACAAGTGACAGGCCCTCTTGAAAAAATACTCTTTCCCAATGTAATATTTTTTTGCAACCAATTCTTTCTTGAAGACGAAAATGGATTTCAGTCGCTTAAGTTGTCAGAGTAGAATGTCTTGTCGCAAGGACATATGGAGACTGTATTTGACACTTGTGGCAATATTGATAAAAATGTTAAATATAAATTTTACGGATTTTTGTGCTGTTCCCTTATTCTGGTCAGCTTGGTATCCTGTCTTTACTCTGTCAAAGTTACCCACCATAGGGAAGAGCATATTCTTGGGCATCTAGGATAGGATCATTACTGGAGAGCAGTTGGCCTTCTAGTAACATCAAACTTAAGCCTTTTCCTAAACTTGGTCCACAAGGACAAATGCTTATTTTTGCTCCTTCTTTTTCATACCATATGGGAGCTAAGTTTAACTCGGTCCTTAGGCCTTTTGTTTAGAGTATTTTGGCACCACGGATGGTTGAAGGTTCTGGAGCCAACTTGACCTCAGCCCCCTGTCTTGCTGGACCCCACAGTAGATATAGGGGCTCACTTGCATGACCCATATGTCTGCCAATATATTATTTTTCCTCCACTGCTATCACTAATAATCACTTTGAAGGGCACTGGGATTTGGTGGCTGCTCTTTTCACTTGACCTTTACCTCTTCACTAACCCTGGTCACTTTCCTCCTCTCTCCTTTCCTTTTTCTCTCTGCTTGTCTACGACCACTGTGCAGCCAATCACCTGTCCCCTCAAGCACTGAAGTGGAGGGAGTATAGGCGCCGGAACCCATTGGGCCTCGAACGAGTTCATGGGCTACCAGTTCTGTCCGGAAGTATGGACAGAAAGCAGGAAACGAAGATAGTGAGAAGGAACCATTTCTTCGACTTTCCAAGCAGTATCAATGGCAACCATTTACGCCTCAACGGTGCGAAATGAATGATAATGGTCTATATGAATGGGGATAGGGACACATCCATGGGTGGAGAAGCAAAGAGACTGAATGAAATAATTAATGAATTGATCAATCAACAAAATTAATCAATATTAAGAATGTGTCTAGGATTGAATGCATGGAATGAGTGGATCTAGAATGAATTGATAAAATGCAAAATAAAGTTTACGAATGAATGAAGGAGCAAATACATGATAAATATGAAGGGGGCTTGAATTGAGTTCCTAATATAGGGATATGGAATTAATCGTACAGAAATATTTGGACTCGTGTTAATAGTGAATGAACCCTACATGGATTATAAGATCTAGGAATGAAACAATGGAGATTCTGGAAGTGAATGAATGATGTGCAGACAGAGGAGATATTGAAATAAGTAAAGAAATATTTGAATAAAAAGTGAACAATTTACAGAAGGAAGGAAAAAATAATTTTTTGTACTTATATGAGGAATTAGTGAACAATACAGTATTGAGAATGGAACGAGGTATAAAGCCATATGGGATCTGGAAATAGTTACTGGCAGCAAGCGAGTGGGAATGAATGAATGAAGGTGTGAATGAATGAAGGTGTGAATGAGAGAATGGATAAATAAAAAATCAATGGATTTGCATAATTACAGGAGAACTGATATGAAGGGAGAAAAGCCAATAAATTAAGGCCTAGGATACAACATGGTGTCGAATGAATGAATGAACACATTCATGAATTGTATAGTTCGTTTTCAGTTAGGAAGATTGTTTTCTATAAAGAAAGAGGTGTAGAATCGCAAAATTGTGTTCCATATTCAGTTAGTGATCTAATAATGAATGAATGAATTTAACTGTATTATCTGGTTTGGATGAATTTTTTTATGAGGGAATCTAACATTGAACGATATGGAGGGAGAACGTGTCAGATATCTATTATGTTGGTGTCACATTATTTCCCACTTGTTCTTCCATCTATGATTATTGTATAATTTTGCATCAATCTTTCGGCCTCCATATTGTTCTACTTTCTGATATTCTATTTTACTTCCTTTTTTTTTTTTTTTTTTTTTAAACTAATTCATGTTATTTTCCATATCAGGTAAACCTTCAGCTTTGATCTCCAGTGACTTTTTCCCAGACTACTTCTCAGTGACGGAGCGCCCCCCGGCCGAGTTCTGTCTGTCCCCAGACAGCAGCGTTGAATCTGTGTCTATTGACCTTATACAGAAAAGAGGTAAGATCACTGGTGTACATATAGGAGTCCTATAAGAAAAAGAAAAATTGGGCCCCTTTTGGGAGCTTCTTGACACCATCCCACTCCAATCACCTGGGAAAGAAGGTCTTTTTTTTACCCCCAATCCAATTTTATGACTTTGTACTTCTGTGTTTGCTAACATTGCTGCCCTGATACAGATCTTATTTCTATTCGGATTGTCTCCACTTACTAATATGGGGAAAAGCGAACCCAAAATGAGCCCCCATTTTTTGTCCCATATCTCATTCTGTTGTACAAATTCCTAGAATCGAAGTTGATTTTAAAGGGGTTTTCAGGTCTTAAACTACAAGTCTGTGTGGTGTGAGGATTCTCTAGGAACGGCACTGCAAGTGCGAGATATGCATGTTTCCTGCCACATTCCGACTAGACTGTTTCAGGCTTAGCTCAATACACTTGCATTAGATGAGGCCGGACACGTCTAGTTGGAATGTGGCCGGGAGTATGCATATCACATGAATGCCTGCTCCCAGGATTCACAAGTCTAGTCATGTAAACTGACTGCAGACTTGTAGTTTAAGACCGGACCACCCCTTTAATGATACAGATATATATATATATATATATATATATATATATATATTCTCTATTTTGCATTTTTTTCTCCCCAGGGCTGGTGAAGGCTGTGAATACGGCAGTGGACCTGGTGGTGGCTCACTTTGGAACAAGTCGGGACCCTGGAGTCAAGGTTTGACAGAACGGGAATAAAATCTGTTCTTTAAAAAAAATAATGTTACAAACAGAATTCCATATTCCATACTGGAGAACGGGGTTCCTGGCTGTCTTCATTTGTGTCTGTCGTTATTATTATACTTTTGGGAATTAAGTGTCATTGTAGGGAACCTAGGTCTAGACCAATCACGATCTAGCTTTTACACAGGCATAAAAATTTGAGGAGTACCCATGGTTTTAATTTTTATTTAAGCAACCAATAGTGCATGTTAAAATATCTCTTATCAGATAAATCTGCTCCTTTTTCCTCCATCTTTAAGAATTAACAGTAAAAGCTTCAGTGAATATAGATTTTTCCCATTACTTAGATAGGAGATGACAGTTGGTGCTCATTAGGTTCTATGGAGGGAGGAAGAGAAACTAGAGGCAGATACAGACATTCTACTGACAGTTCTCCTGAAATGACTGTTACACTATAGAATAGGTCTGGTTAGCTGCCAATAGATCCAGTGTTCCTATGATAACACTGATCTGACGGAACAAAAGCACAAGAAGTTTTGTCATGGGGGCACTGGCAAAGAAGCTTTTGGCACATAAAAAAAATTCCCATCGGATAACAATAGTTTCATTTTGTGTATCACTTGCTATGTATACTGCCCCCTGGTGGAAAACTTAAAACAATACATAAGTGACCTAATGTAGATGCCTGGATCGATTCTCTGGATGGGGAAAACGTTTATAAATAAATTAATTACTATTAGAATATTTTATCAGTAATTGATCAGCTTAAGCTGGGGAGAGTCCATGTTATATGAGAGGTCGTGATTATTGATTAAATGTTATCTATAGGTCAGCAGCCACGTATACAAACCACAGGAGGTGTAAGGGATCCAATATCGCTGATACTGCCGGCTGCCACTTATCATTGATCAATGACTTGTGCTCGCCTCCGCTTCCTAAGGCGGACGTACAGTCTACCGAGCACACATGCTCCAAATATGCAAGTACGAAATGGTTAGACCCACGAAATATTCCAGTTAGTGCGAAATGATAGGACACCTTCCCATTTACTGCCCGGGGACGAGGCATATACGAATATACCCCTTCTTCCATATGTAAAACGTGCTGATAGGTTCCTTTTACTTTCAATTTAAGAACATTTTTCTCTGCCTCGTCTACAGGCCAAACTGGGGAACAGCTCCGTAAGCCCCAACATTGGGCATCTGATCCTGAAATACCTGTGCCCGGCCATCAGGGACATCCTGAGTGATGGCTTGAAGCCTTGTGTCTTGGATGTCATCATAGGACAGAGAAGAAACATGCCATGGACCGTGGTGGAGGCATCCACACAATTAGGTATGGCCATTACTAAATACATAACCTGAGGATGGTGATGCCTGACAATTCCATTTAGAAGACACCAGAGGATAGGAAAACCACTTTACCAGCTGTCCCAAGATGTCAGTCACTATCTCAGTGATATTAACTCTGGGGGCTCAAGTCTACAGTCACCCTATGTGATTGCAGACTTGTGAAACGTCACAGTGCGCAGTGTGCACACTGTAAGGATTCACCGGTGCCACAAGCGGGCGTTCTTGTAAGCACAAGTATGCCATTTTCCTACATCCGGCCACATTCTGACTAGACGTGTCAAGCCTTCTTTAATTCACTTGTATTGAGCAAGGCCGCTCATGTCTAGTTGGCATGTGATCGCATTTATGTAAATAGCATACCTGCTGTCATAAGCCTTCACGCTCCCAGCACCGGAGAATCCTGACAGCGTGCACACTGCAAGTCACTACAGACTTGAACCCCAAGCCCGAACAACTCCTTTTTAAGGATGCAGACATTTTTTTTTGTTTTGTTTTTTTTGTTTTTTTCATTGCCTAAGATCCTAACTTTTTTATATTTTTCCATTGATGGAACTGTGTGAGGTCATTTTTTTTTTTGCGTGCCGAGGTCCATTTTTTATTCGTATCATTTTGGGATAGATACAATGTTTTTGATTTTGATGGCATTGTTTTCTGGTGTGCAGTGATCAAATGTCAATTCTGGTCTTTTGATTAATTTTTTTTCGTCTTTTCAGCATTTATGCTTGAAATTATTTAATATTTTTAGATAATTAATTTTTTGGGGATGTTGCTAAACTAAATAAGCTTGTTTTTGTGTTTAATTTTAAACTATTGTATTTTAATTTTTTTTTAAGATTATTAAAAACATTTTTTTTTTAAGTCTTCACTTCTTTTTTTTTTTATAAGTCTTATAAAGAAACTTGGACCTGTGATCTTTTGGTATTGCAGTATATAGTAAAAATCGCAATCTCATATGAAGGGTGTACCAAGATGGCAGCGACGGATTTCCAGTTGCATTGGCAATTCATTGGCGCCTTTCAATGTCGCCTCTGCAGTGTTACCCGTACCTACTCCATGATGAATGTATGCGTCATGGAGTGGAGAGAAGGCGTGTAAGAGGATTTCTAGTTTAGAAAAAGCATTTTCATATTCTCTAAGAGAATTCTGAGTTACTAGAGAAAGTCCCCTGTACAGGATCTTACCCTCTTGATCAGATTGGAAATTGGTACCTTAAAGCGTGTCTCGCTCTGGAGGACTTGTACTGTTCTCCCTTGGATGGAGCGTGTGTAATGCCTTAATTTTCCTGTAGGGGCGCTGCAGGGAAGTGGAATACCTACTGCCAAGTTTTTTACAGCTCAATGTCACTTTGTGATCTGATTATTGTCAAGGGACCCAGAGATTGTCCAAACGTAATGTTCTGCATAGATTAGTAAAATATGTATATATTTAGGTGGAGAAACTCAATTTAAAAAATGTCACCATCGCATTTTTAAAATTGAATGTTAAATATGCAAATATATGGTAATAGACCTGTCACTCATCCATATATCTCCTTCAGGTCCTTCCACCAAACTGCTGCACAATTTGTGCCAAAAGGTGAACCAGTACTCCGAGCTGTGCAACCACAACCTGCGCTTCAACGCTTTCATCTTCGGCCTTCTCAAGTAAGTCCATCGTTCTGCTGTGGACACCATCAGGTTTACGGTCACTGGACCTGCTGCTCTTCTTCAACTTCATAACAATATTTTCATTTGTTTTTTTTGTTTTTTTTTCAGTATCCGTTCACTTGAATTCTGGTTTAACCACCTGTATAACCATGAAGGTAAGTACTGCTCTTGCTTCTGAGTGACTCATGTAAGTGACCAAAGGTTTCAACCATGAAAGATAATCTGCTAAACTGAGATAGTGAGTTCCAGAGGATGGTCGATGCTTGGAAGAAATCTTGCAGATGGCTGTTTGGGCAATGTATGAGGGCGGAGGAATGAAGGTGGTCTTGTGAGGACTGGAGATCAGGAGATTTTACCGCATATGTACGAGGGAGACAGATTATGGAGACTAGGTTAGAGATGTCAAGGGATTAGCAGAGGTGGAGGAGATGGATTAATCAGGCAGAGAAGTGAAGAATGGACTAGAGAGGTGACAGTGAAGGATCTTGCAGTAGTTGAGGAGAGAGATGATGAGGGTATGGACTTACCTTTTGGTTGATTAGGGGATGAGGAAAGAACAAATTCTGGAAATATTTTTGAGTTGGAGGCGTCAGGATTTGGATGTGTGATTTGAAGGAGAGAGTGGAGTCAAGGGTTATAGTGAGGCAGCGGCCTTCCGGTACAGGGGAAGCGGGATGTAATTTATTGTTAGAGGTCTAGTAGGGGGGTTGAGTGAGGTGGAGGAAAGATTATAAATTTTGTTTTGTCCACATTGAGTTTTATTATGCGTGATGAGAAGGAGGATATGTCTAATGGGACACTCTGGGATTTTGGACAGCAGAGAGGTAGATCTGAGTGTCATCAGCGTATAGGTGGTACTGGAAGTATCTTAGGACCTTAGGAGTTGTCCCAGGCCACATGTATAGACGTAGAAGAATAGTGGGGGCCCAGGACAGAGCCTGAGGGTATGTTTCCACGTTCAGGAAACGCTGCGTTTTTGACGCTGCATTGAGCCGCAGCGTCAAAAACGCAGCGTCCAGATGTTACAGCATAGTGGAGGGGATTTCATGAAATCCCGTCTCCACTATGCATTAAAAGACGCATGCGGCATACCCGCGAAAATGCACATGCGGCGCGTCTTTGAAGAACGCAGCATGTCCTTACATTGCTGAAACAACACAAGGACAACGCAGGTGACCTCAGGTGCAGATTTGGTCAGGATTTTACCTGCATAAAATCCTGACCAAATCCTGATGCAATCCTGAACGTGGACACATACCCTTAAGGAACACCAACAGATGTTGAGGAGTGAAAATGGAAGATGCCAACTGTCTTAGTTTGGTGATCATTGTCCTTTCCTGGTTTTGTTTTCCCTTGTTTTCTTGTTTACTGTTTTTTATTATTATTTTTTGGATTTATACTTTAATAAAGATTGATTCTGTTTTACTTGGTTCTTTATAGTGCTGTTTCTCTTTTGGTTTCTATCTTTACTTATTGTTGCACTGAACCTTAGATATATATCCACGCACCCTGGGTACTTTTAATTTATGGTGCTTTTTTGATCTGGTTCATATGTTTCAAGATGCCAACTGTGCAGTGTGAAGATAACCAGTAAAGGGCTCAGTCTGTGAAGCCAAGAGAAGAGAAGATCTATAGTAAGAAGAAGTGATCAACTGTGGCAGAGGACAGGTCTAGAAGGAGAAATAGTGGAGTGGTGCTGATGGAAGCAGATTGTAGATGGTGAAAAAGGGGGTTGGATGAGAGGTGGGAGAAAAGTTCAGTGTGGACATACTGATCAATGACATTTGAGGCTAAGAGGAACAGTGATATGGGGAATAGCTGGACATAGATGTTGGGTCAGGGGATAGCTTCTTGAGAAAGGGTTGGATGCTTGCGTGTAGCGAAGAGCGGACGCATGGAAGTTCAGGTTCTGGTACCCAACCCAAACTTTATTCAAAAGTTCTGTTCGGATACTAGAACTATACCCAAACTTGAACCAGAACCCAAACCCCATTGGAAACAATTGGGACCAAAACTTTGAATTCTTTCTCTCTCTTCCAACCCCGAACACTGCAATGGACTTCCAGGAGAAGTCAGTGTTCGGCGTTTAGTACCAGACACTAACTGTCTGGTATGACTCACAAACTTTTAAGTTTGAGTTCCCTCATCTCTAGTTGTATATTTGGTAGAAGAAGGAAAAACATCATCGGTTACTGATAAGTTGAAGAGATGGATTAGAGATTGGACATGCAGGGTGGTGAGTTGGGGCATTTTATTTTTATGGGATAATTCCAAAATGATGTATGTCTTTTTCTGTCCTTCAGATATCATCTGGGCCCACTATGACCCTGTTGGCTTCTTGTCTGTTTCCCATGGAGTTTGTCAGCCTTTGTTTGAAGAACTTCTTCTCCTTCTTCAACCACTGTCTCTTTTACCATTTGATTTGGACCTTCTGTTTGAGCACCACTTGGTCCAGATGAGACGAGAGCAGCAGCAGAAAAAGGAGATGCTCCGCGTGAAGCAGGACCTCATGCAGTCCGTTCACTCCACCATACAGCTCATGAGAAGTCGAGATGAAGAAGAACAGATGAGCCAAGAGAAGAAAAGTCTTGACAAGACATCTTCAGAGGAGTCCAGCAGTAACGAGAGGCCGACAGGTGAAGGTGCCGCCGCTGTGGAATTTGATGAAGAGCACAAGAAAGGGAGTACAATGGAAGTGAAGCGGGACAAGCAGGCCGGGTGGTGGTACCAACTGATGCAGAGCTCTCAGGTCTATATTGAAAATTCAGCAGATACCACCAGGTTTACACGCCAAGAAAGGAGAAGGCCTGGAAATGGTGGGACACCTAAAAAAGTGCCACCACCCAGAGAGGGGGTTATAGATGGAGCAGAGGCTTGTCCTTGTGTTGAAGGAACAGTGCAAGACAAGCCTTGTAAGAAAGAAATGGGTGATGAGACACAGAAAGATAATCGCAAGTCGTGGATGGGAAGTCCCCCCGAATCTGTTCTCAATGAACTTAAACGTGGGCGGGAAAAAGAGACCGGGGACTCACAAAAGACCACTCAAACCAATGGTCAAGAGCAAGGCGCGGCTAAAGAGAGTGCACAGACCAGCCCGGCCAGGAAATGGGGGCACTTATTTGGGTCGAGGAGGACGATGAATGAAGGAAAGCCGACCAACAGGTAAGATCCACATCGACTGGAGGCTCATGGATGGCACCTGAGTAGTAGTATTACACAGTGACTGCACCAGCAGAATAGTGAGTGTAGCTCTGGAGTATAATACAGGATGTAACTTAGGATCAGTAATGTAATGTATGTACACAGTGACTGCACCAGCAGAATAGTGAGTGCAGCTCTAGGGTATAATACAGGATATAACTCAGGATCAGTAATGTATGTACACAGTGACTGCACCAGCAGAATAGTGAGTGCAGCTCTGGGGTATAATACAGGATGTAACTCAGGATCAGTAATGTAATGTATGTACACAGTGACTGCACCAGCAGAATAGTGAGTGTAGCTCTGGAGTATAATACAGGATGTAACTTAGGATCAGTAATGTAATGTATGTACACAGTGACTGCACCAGCAGAATAGTGAGTGCAGCTCTAGGGTATAATACAGGATATAACTCAGGATCAGTAATGTATGTACACAGTGACTGCACCAGCAGAATAGTGAGTGCAGCTCTGGAGTATAATACAGGATGTAACTCAGGATCAGTACAGGATCAGTATTGTAATGTCTGTATGCAGTGACTGCCCCAGCAGAATAGTGAGTGCAGCTTTGGAGTATAATACAGGATGTAACTCAGAATCAGTAAAGGGTCAGCTATGTAATATATGTACACAGTGATGCACAAGCAGAATAGTGAGTGCAGCTTTGGAGTATAATACAGGATGTAACTCAGAATCAGTAAAGGGTCAGCTATGTAATATATGTACACAGTGATGCACAAGCAGAATAGTGAGTGCAGCTTTGGAGTATAATACAGGATGTAACTCAGGATCAGTAATGTAATGTATGTTCACAGTGATTGCACAAGCAGAATAGTGAGTGCAGCTCTAGAGTATAAGACATCATAGTATTGGATTTGTTGTAATATTCACGTATGAATATCTGATACAGACTCTGCAGGTAGACTCTACTTTGAACACTTTTGCACCAGGTTTTTCCTTCACCCTTGTCTTGCTATAAATGTTTGATGCCCTGATGTCTCTGGCTCTGTCTCTCCCGCAGGCCGCCCTCTGGCTGGCTGAGCCTCGATAAGTCTGTGTTCCAGATGGTGGCTCAGACGGTGAGCGCAGGAATCTGGGGAGAAGCAACCTCGGAGAAGGAAAGCATCGCAGCGGAAAGAGGAGCCACATCTGTGTCCCCTTCTTCCCAGAACCAACCGTAAGTTCAGCAGCAGAACTTTCCTTACATTACATCATTTGCAATAACAACAAATAATATTTTACAAGGTCTTCCTTTATGTAAATACCCTGGCCACAGTACATGCCTTACCTGAAACATCCCACCATTCTGTAGCCCCCATTAGGTTTGAGATATTTAAACTGTACTCAAAAATCATCTCCTGACTTGTCAAAGAAACAAATAAAATGACCGATGCATTTCTGCTACTTTCCTAAATTTTATAGCCCCTGTTTTTGCTATTTAATCTGATAGCAACATGATGTAGGGACATAGACCCTGATTCCAGCGATGTATCACTTATTTTACTGGTTTTGATAGAATCACTGTTTCTCTGCTGCATATCTTGCAGAGCTCTGAATGCTGAGCCTTTTATAACCCCGCCCACATCACTGATTGGCTGTTATTTGTGTACACTGTACGTTGACAGAAAGCTGCTAGTCAGTGGTGGGAGCAGGGTTGGACCAGGAGGCACGAGACACCTAGTCCTGGAGTGATAATCTCCTTCTGATAAAACTATGATTGTATTGAATCAGCAAAAAAACAGCCCAGTAAGTGACATTGGTGGAATCAGAGTCTCTGTCCCTACATCGTGCTGCTCTCGGATTTCCTTTAAAAGGTTATTTCTCATCTCGATACATAGATATCGTCCGCTAGTGGCTATTATAACGAGCACTTTTCCAAAACACTCCTTGTTCAATTTTGAAACCGTTCTTGAGATATTACCACTTTCCTTTTGTTTACAGCTTGTTACCAAGGAGACCGACCACCGCTGTCTACCTTGTAAGCACTGCACTGAATCTGGTCGTTATTAGGCGGTTACAGCGCCCTCCCGGACGTATTCAGAACAGTGATCACAAGCTTCATGGACAGCAGAACATGTACCGTGATCACAGCGGTGGTCGGTCTCCTGGACAACAAGCTGTAAATGGAAGAAAAATGTTAATATTTCAAGGACAGATGAAAATGATAATAGTAAATTGCAGGATAGCTTGTTTTTGCAATAATGCTCATCTATGAGGACGGGAGTAATTCTTTAAGCTTACTAGAATGATTTTAGGCCTCTGTGTAGACGCCCGACATGGACCATTTGCGCTCGGCGTCCGGCGGGTTGCAGGCGTCTCTGCGATCTCCTCGCTATGATTCATTATGAGCCTCGTCAGTCTCGATCTGCCGTCATTTCACAGCATTTGTTCGCAGATCACGTCCGCCGTCCGGAAATCTCCGCAGACAGATGCACATTTGTTTACATGTCCGTCCTGATCAATCCTTATACCCGTCCATCACGGAGGAGGCCGCTACCGGCACCTGTTAGTCATTTCTTGTCTCCCTTTATACTGATATGACTTTTATAAATATATTAAATAAAGAAAAATCAAAAATCCAAAGCCATTACAGCTCCACTTAAGGATTACGTTCAGCCACAATATCATTTTTAGGCTGTACGGCACAATGAGGAGCGGGAATGCAGCTTATATCATTAACACTTTGGGGCGAGATATTAGTAGTAATAGTCTCCGTTTAGTAGTTTTATTTTGCATTTCCACTATCTGAATGTCAGCACTAAACGACCGCTAATCGGCTAATCGGTCAAAGACCCTGATTCCAGGGATGTGTCACTTGCTCAGGAGTTTGATGTAATTTAATACAATCAGTGTTTTATCAGCAGGAGATTATCACTCCAGGACTAGGTTTCTCGTGCCTCCTGATCCATCTCTGCTCTATGCTATTGCTTTTGGTCAGTAGGCAGTATACCCAAATAACAGCGAATCAGTGGTGTGGGCAGGGTTATACACAGCTCAGCATTCTGAGCACTGCTATATCTACAGCAGAGAAAACAGGAATTGAATCAAAACTGCACCACGCAGCCCATTAAGTGACACATCACTGGAATCAGGGTCTCTGCCTCTACATCATGCTGCTTTCTGATTACATAGAAAAAACCCGTTGACAGTTTCACTTTAAGCAAGCCAAAAGATCTTTCTACCTGACGAACAAGCATTTTACTTGTTTCTCAGGTGATCGGCATCCTGTTTACACTGCTTGAAACGCATGTTCCTGAT
Organism: Ranitomeya imitator; assembly: GCF_032444005.1. Taxonomy (NCBI): domain Eukaryota; kingdom Metazoa; phylum Chordata; class Amphibia; order Anura; family Dendrobatidae; genus Ranitomeya; species Ranitomeya imitator. Next base: position 71,867,165 of record NC_091282.1, on the reverse strand, counting down.
AATCATGTAGTGTACATGGCCTTTTACCTGCAGTAATGTGAGAACACAGATAACACCGTAAAACCCCCTTCACACATCCGTTTTTTGTGTCCGTACGTGGTCCGTTTTTTAAGGACCGCAAGTACGGACACTGTATTCAATGGTGGTGCGCACATGTCATGTTTTTTCACACGGACAAGCCCTTTTTTTTCTTTTTTGCGCTGCATAGACAAAATGTGTGCTACACGCTGACACACGGCTAAACACTAACACACAGATGACATCCGTGTGTCATCCATGTGACATGTCCCGGCGCCTGGGAAGAAGCTATACAGTTTGCGCTGATCTCAGGCACCGGGTGGTGATTATTGTTACCTGGTCTCCCTCAGATCAGTGTGACCAAGCGACAATGATGGGAGTTATATTCAGCACCCGCAGTGTACATTGTGTGTAAAATAAAGAATTAGTTAAAAAACAAGTTGGGATAGGCTCTCGCATCATTTTGATAACCAGCAGAGGGAAAGCCCATGGCAGGGGCTGATGTTACTAATCTGGGAATAGAGACAATATCCCAAAAAGTTCCCAAGATGCTCATAACAGCTCACATCTGTTTGCTTAGTCTTTACTGGTTTGTTTACGGAGGACCCAGAAAACAAATGACGAAGGGTCTAACTATAAATTGTAACCAGCAAAGGCTAAACAGATAGCTGTGGGTTGATTTTAATAGCCTGGGAAGTGGCCAGGGATATTGTTCCCCCCTCCCAGGCTACCAACATCAGCCTTTAGCTGCCCCAGAAACGGTGCATCCACTAGATTCTCCAAGTCTCTTAGCTTTGCTCTTCCCACTTGCCCTGGAGCAGTGGCAAGTGGGGTAATAGGGTTGGGGTTGATGTCAGCTTTGTATTGTCAGCTGACATCCAGCCCAGTGGTTAGTAATGGAGAGGCGCCTGTAAGACGCCCCCATTGCTAATGCCATAGTCATATTGTAAAAAAGATACAAACAGGAATAAAGTCCTGTAATTGACATAAACTCACTCCACCCTCATTTTCTCATTTATTACTGTAGAAATTAAAATAATAAAACATCATATTCCTCACCTGTCCAACGACAATCCGTTTGTCCTACGAAGAAGTCCAGCTCTGCTACATCTGGATTACATGGCTGAGCAGTGGCAAGATGCGACTGCTCAGTCATGAATCCAGGATACACTGGGCTGAGCTTGGGGCGCAGCTTCAGTGACGAGCATAACGTCATAGAGGTTACTGCCATGCTAAGCTCAGTGTGAGCCGGTCGATGAACTGTGGTAACCTTCATGACGTCACCACTAGCACTGTGAAAAATCTCTCGCAGTGCTAGTGGTGATCTTATTGAGGTCACCGCAGTTCATCAGGTCGCTCACGATTAGCTGCCCATGGGAACCGCAGCTTCAGTGACCTGTGGTGACCTCAATGACATCACCACTGAAACAGTGTCTCCTGGATGTCAGGCTGAACGGTCACATCATGACACCACTCAGCCTGGCATCCAGATGAAGCAGAGATGCATTACGGTGTGGGACAAATGGATTATCGTCAGACAGGTGAGGAATATGGTGTTTTTTTTTTTATTTATATTGTAATAAATGGGGAAAAAAGAGGGTCGGGGAGTGTTTATTTAAAATAAACACACAGCAAGAATAAAATACTTTATTTCAAAACTTGCTCTGGGATTAGTAATGGGGCGTCTTATACGTGCCTCTCCATTATTAGCCCCTGGGCCTGATGTTAGCTGACATCAACCCTAACCCTATTACCCCACTTGCCACCGCCACAGGGCAAGTGGGAAGAGTGAGGCTAAGCACCAGAATTGGCAAATCTAATGGATGGACCATTTCTGAGGTGGCTGAGAGCTGATGTTTTTAGTCTGGGAGGGGGCCAATATCCATGGCCCCTTTCCAGCCAGGCTATTAATATCAGCCTGCAGCTGTCTATTTAGCCTTTGCTGCTTTTTGATCATTGGGGGGCCCCACATCAATTTTTTTTGGGGGGTCTTCCCTATAATAACCAGTAAAGGCTAAAGAAACAGCTGTGAGCTGATATTAATGGCCTGGGAACATTTAGGGCTATTGGTCCTTTTCCCAGAATACTAACATCAGCAACCAGCCGTCTGCTTTCCCACTGCTGGTTCAAAAAATTACGTGGGAGCACACGCCTTTTTTTTATTTTTTTTTATATTTATTATTTATTACATTTTTTAAACATGAGAATTGCAATTTTTTCATTCACTTCACCTCCCCAAAAAGTGCTACAAAATGGTGATCAAAACATTGTATGAACCCCAAATAGTAACTACAGCTTGACATCAGCTCCACTACAGAAATAAAACGTTTGAGTCTCAGGAAATGGTGACACGACACAAACCATTTTTGTTTTATTTATAAAGTCCTGATTTTATTATATAAAAAAAAAAGTAAAAAAACTGTATATTTGGTATGGCCGTAATGATAATGTCACCAACTAATCCAAGAAAAAGATATAGGCCATAAAGAGGGGATCACACAAAAAACAATAATCACACATGTGACATACCAGAACATGACATACAGTTATATGAAAAAGTTTGGGCACCCCTATTAATCTTAAGATTAACCCCTTTACCCCCAAGGGTGGTTTGCACGTTAATGACCGGGCCAATTTTTACAATTCTGACCACTGTCCCTTTATGAGGTTATAACTCTGGAACGCTTCAACGGATCCCAGTGAATCTGACATTGTTTTCTTGTGACATATTGTACTTCATGACAATGGTAAAAATTCTTTGATAATACCTGCGTTTATTTGTGAAAAAAACGGAAATTTATCGAAAATTATGAAAATTTCGCAATTTTCCAACTTTGAATTTTTATGCAATTAAATCACAGAGATATGTCACACAAAATACTTAATAAGTAACATTTCCCACATGTCTACTTTACGTCAGCACAAGTTTGGAACCAAAATTTTTTTTTGTTAGGGAGTTATAAGGGTGAAAAGTTGACCAGCAATTTCTCATTTCTACAACATTATTTTTTTTTAGGGACCACATCTCATTTGAAGTCATTTTGAGGGGTCTACATGATAGAAAATACCCAAGCGTGACACCATTCTAAAAACTACACCCCTCAAGGTGCTCAAAACCACATTCAAGAAGTTTATTAACCCTTCTGGTGCTTCACAGGAATTTTTTGAATGTTTAAATAAAAATGAACATTTAACTTTTTTTCACAAAAAATTTAATTCAGCTCCAATTTGTTTTATTTTACCAAGGGTAACAGGAGAAAATGGACCCCAAACATTGTTGTACAATTTGTCCTGAGTACGCCAATACCCCACATGTGGGGGTAAACCACTGTTTGGGCGCATGGCACAGCTCGGAAGCGAAGGAGCGCCATTTGACTTTTCAATGCAAAATTGACTGGAATTGAGATGGGACGCCATGTTTCGTTTGGAGAGCCCCTGATGTGCCTAAACATTGAAACCCCCCACAAGTGACACCATTTTGGAAAGTAGACCCCCTAAGGAACTTATCTAGATGTGTGGTGAGCGCTTTGACCCACCAAGGGCTTCACAGAAGTTTATAATGGAGAGCCGTAAAAATAAAACAAAAATTTTTTCCCACAAAAATTATTTTTTAGCCACCAGTTTTGTATTTTCCAGAGGGTAACAGGAGAAATTGGACCCCAAAATTTGTTGTCCAATTTGTCCTGAGTGCGCTGATACCCCATATGTGGGGGGAAACCACTGTTTGGGCGCATGGGAGGGCTCGGAAGGGAAGGAGTGCCATTTAAATGCAGACTTAGATGGAATGGTCTGCAGGTGTCACATTGCTTTTGCAGAGCCCCTAATGTACCTAAATAGTAGAAACCCCTCACAAGTGACACCATTTTGGAAAGTAGACCCCCTAAGGAACTTATCTAGATGTGTGGTGAGCGCTTTGACCCACCAAGGGCTTCACAGAAGTTTATAATGGAGAGCCGTAAAAATAAAACAAAAATTTTTTCCCACAAAAATTATTTTTTAGCCCCCAGTTTTGTATTTTCCCAAGGATAACAGGAGAAATTGGACCCCAAAATTTGTTGTCCAATTTGTCCTGAGTGCGCTGATACCCCATATGTGGGGGGAAACCACTGTTTGGGCGCATGGGAGGGCTCGGAAGGGAAGGAGTGCCATTTAAATGCAGACTTAGATGGAACGGTCTGCAGGTGTCACATTGCGTTTGCAGAGCCCCTAATGTACCTAAATAGTAGAAACCCCCCACAAGTGACACCATTTTGGAAAGTAGACCCCCTAAGGAACTTATCTAGATGTGTGGTGAGCGCTTTGACCCACCAAGGGCTTCACAGAAGTTTATAATGGAGAGCCGTAAAAATAAAACAAAAATTTTTTCCCACAAAAATTATTTTTTAGCCCCCAGTTTTGTATTTTCCCGAGGATAACAGGAGAAATTGGACCCCAAAATTTGTTGTCCAATTTGTCCTGAGTGCGCTGATACCCCATATGTGGGGGGAAACCACTGTTTGGGCGCATGGGAGGGCTCGGAAGGGAAGGAGTGCCATTTAAATGCAGACTTAGATGGAATGGTCTGCAGGTGTCACATTGCGTTTGCAGAGCCCCTAATGTACCTAAATAGTAGAAATCCCTCACAAGTGACACCATTTTGGAAAGTAGACCCCCTAAGGAACTTATCTAGATGTGTGGTGAGCGCTTTGACCCACCAAGGGCTTCACAGAAGTTTATAATGGAGAGCCGTAAAAATAAAACAAAAATTTTTTCCCACAAAAATTATTTTTTAGCCCCCAGTTTTGTATTTTCCCGAGGATAACAGGAGAAATTGGACCCCAAAATTTGTTGTCCAATTTGTCCTGAGTGCGCTGATACCCCATATGTGGGGGGAACCACTGTTTGGGCGCATCGGAGGGCTCAGAAGGGAAGGAGCTCCATTTGGAATGCAGACTTAGATGGAATGGTCTGCAGGTGTCACATTGCATTTGCAGAGCCCCTAATGTACCTAAACAGTAGAAACCCCCCACAAGTGACACCATTTTGGAAACTAGACCCCCTAAGGAACTCATCTAGATGTGTTGTGAGAGCTTTGAACCCCCAAGTGTTTCACTACAGTTTGTAACGCAGAGCCGTGAAAATTAAAAAAAAATCTTTCCCCCAAAAATTATTTTTTAGCCCCCAGTTTTGTATTTTCCCGAGGGTAAGAGGAGAAATTCGACCCCAAAAGTTGTTGTCCAATTTGTCCTGAGTACGCTGATACCCCATATGTTGGGGGGAACCACCGTTTGGGCGCATGGGAGGGCTCGGAAGGGAAGGAGTGCCATTTGGAATGCAGACTTAGATGGAATGGTCTGCAGGCATCACATTGCGTTTGCAGAACCCCTAATGTACCTAAACAGTAGAAACCCCCCACAAGTGACCCCATATTGTAAAACTAGACCCCCCAGGGAACTTATCTAGATGTGTTGTGAGAACTTTGAACCCCCAAGTGTTTCACTACAGTTTATAACGCAGAGCCGTAAAAATAAAAAATCTTTTTTTTCTCCACAAAAATTATTTTTTAGCCCCCAGTTTTGTATTTTCCCAAGGGTAACAGGAGAAATTGGACCCCAAAAGTTGTTGTCCTATTTGTCCTGAGTAGGCTGATACCCCATATGTTGGAGTAAACCCCTGTTTGGGCACACGGGAGAGCTCGGAAGGGAAGAAACACTGTTTTACTTTTTCAACGCAGAATTGGCTGGAATTGAGATTGGACGCCATGTCGCGTTTGGAGAGCCCCTGATGTGCCTAAACAGTGGAAACCCCCAAATTATAACTGAAACCCTAATCCAAACACACCCCTAACCCTAATTCCAACGGTAACCCTAACCACACCTCTAACCCTGACACACCCCTAACCCTAATCCCAACCCTATTCCCAACTGTAAATGTAATCTAAACCCTAACTGTAACTTTAGCCCCAACCCAAACTGTAGCCCTAACCCTAGCCCTAACCCTAGCCCTAACCCTAGCCCTAACCCTAGCCCTAACCCTAGCCCTAGCCCTAACCCTAGTTCTAACCCTAGCCCTAACCCTAGCCCAAACCCTAGCCCTAACCCTAGCCCTAGCCCTAACCCTAGCCCTAACCCTAGCCCTAACCTAGCCCTAGCCCTAATGGGAAAATGGAAATAAATACATTTTTTTAATTTTTCCCTAACTAAGGGGGTGATGAAGGGGGGTTTTATTTACTTTTATAGTGGGTTTTTTAGCGGATTTTTATGATTGGCAGCCGTCACACACTGAAAGACGCTTTTTATTGCAAAAAATATTTTTTGCATTACCACATTTTGAGAGCTATAATTTTTCCATATTTTGGTCCACAGAGTCATGTGAGGTCTTGTTTTTTGCGGGACGAGTTGATGTTTTTCTTGGTAACATTTTCGGGCACGTGACATTTTTTGATCGCTTTTTATTCCGATTTTTGTGAGGCAGAATGACCAAAAACCAGCTATTCATGAATTTCTTTTGGGGGAGGCGTTTATACCGTTCCGCGTTTGGTAAAATTGATAAAGCAGTTTTATTCTTCGGGTCAGTACGATTACAGCGACACCTCATTTATATAATTTTTTTATGTTTTGGCGCTTTTATACGATAAAAACTATTTTATAGAAAAAATAATTAATTTTGCATCGCTTTATTCTCAGGACTATAACTTTTTTATTTTTTTGCTGATGATGCTGTATGGCGGCTCATTTTTTGCGGGACAAGATGACGCTTTCAGCGGTACCATGGTTATTTATATGTGTCTTTTTGATCGCGTGTTATTCCACTTTTTGTTCGGCGGTATGATAATAAAGCGTTGTTTTTTGCCTCGTTTTTTTTTTTTTTCCTTACGGTGTTTACTGAAGGGGTTTACTAGTGGGCCAGTTTTATAGGTCGGGCCGTTACGGACGCGGCGATGCTAAATATATGTACTTTTATTGTTTTTTTTATTTATTTAGATAAAGAAATGTATTTATGGGAATAATATATATTTTTTATTATTATTATTTAGGAATATTTTTTTTTTTTTACACATTTGGAAAAAAATTTTTTTAACTTTTTTACTTTGTCCCAGGGGGGGACATCACAGATCGGTGATCTGACAGTGTGCACAGCACTCTGTCAGATCACTGATCTCACTTAGAGCAGTACAGCCTTCACAGTGCCTGCTCTGAGCAGGCTCTGTGAAGCCACCTCCCTCCCTGCAGGACCCGGATCCGCGGCCATCTTGGATCCGGGTCTGGAGCAGGCAGGGAGGGAGGTAAGACCCTCGCAGCAACATCACATCGCGTGGCTGCGGGGGGCTCAGGGAAGCCCGCAGGGAGCCCCCTCCCTGCGCGATGCTTCCCTGCACCGCCGGCACATCGCGATCATCTTTGATCGCGGTGTGCCAGGGGTTAATGTACCGGGGGCGGTCCGTGACCGCTCCTGGCACATAGTGCCGGATGTCAGCTGCGATAGGCAGCTGACACCCGGACGCGATCGGCCGCGCTCCCCCCGTGAGCGCCGCCGATCGTGCTGGACGTACTATTCCGTCCGTGGTCATAGGGGCCCACCCCACCTCGACGGGATAGTACGTCCGATGTCAGAAAGGGGTTAATGTTTTATAAAAATTGTTTTTTTTGCAACAGCTATTTCAGTTTCATATATCTAACAACTGTTGGACACAGTAATGTTTCTGCCTTGAAATGAGGTTTATTGTACTAACAGAAAATGTGCAATCTGCATTCATACAAAAGTTGACAGGTGCATAAGTATGGGCACCCTTATCATTTTCTTGTTTTAAATACTCCTACCTACTTTTTACTGACTTACTAAAGCGCTTTTTTTGGTTTTCTAACCTCATTGAGCTTTGAACTTCGAACTTCATAGCCAGGTGTATGCAATCATGCGAAAAGCTACTTAAAGTGGCCACTTGCAAGTTGTTCTCCTGTTTGAATCTCCTCTGAAGAGTGGCATCATGTCTAATGATCTGAAAACAAAGATTATTCAGCATAGTTGTTCAGGGGAAGGATACAAAAAGCTGTCTCAGAGATTTAACCTGTCAATTTCCACTGTGAGGAACATAGTAAGGAAATGGAAGAACACAGGTACAGTTCTTGCTAAAGTATGGGCACCCCACCAGAAAAGTGACATTAATATTTAGTAGATCCTCTTTTTGCAAAAATAACAGCCTCTAGTCGCTTCCTGTAGCTTTTAATGAGTTCCTGGATCCTGGATGAAGGTATTTTTGACCATTCCTCTTTACAAAACAATTCCAGTTCAGTTAAGTTTGATGGTCGCCGAGCATGGACAGCCCTCTTCAAATGATCCCACAGATGTTCAATGATATTCAGGTCTGGGGACTGGGATGGCCATTCCAGAACAGTGTAATTGTTCCTCTGCATGAATGCCTGAGTAGATTTGGAGTGGTGTTTTGGATCATTGTCTTGCTGAAAGATCAATCCCCTGCGTAACTTCAAATTTGTCACTGATAAACATTATTGTGAATAATCTGCTGATACTGAGAGGAATCCATGCGTCCCTCAACTTTAACAAGATTCCCGGTGCTGGCATTGGCCACACAGCCCCAAAGCATGATGGAACCTCCATTTTACTGTGGGTAGCAAGTGTTTTTCTTGGAATGCTGTGTTTTTTGGCCGCCATGCATAACGCCTTTTTGTATGACCAAACAACTCAATCTTTGTTTCATCAGTCCACAGGACCTTCTTCCAAAAAGAAATTGGCTTCTCCAAATGTTCTTTTGCATACCTCAGCTGACTCTGTTTGCGGTGTGCTTGCAGAAACGGCTTCTTTCACATCACTCTCCCATACAGCTTCTCCTTGTGCAAAGTGCATTGTATAGTTGACCGATGCACAGTGACACCATCTGCAGCAAGTTGATGCTGCAGCTCTCTGGAGGTGGTCTGAGGATTGTCCTTGACTGATCTCACCATTCTTCTTCTCTGCCTTTCTGATGTTTTTCTTGGCCTGCCACTTCTGGCCTTAGCAAGAACTGTACCTGTGTTCTTCCATTTCCTTACTATGTTCCTCACAGTGGAAATTGACAGGTTAAATCTCTGAGACAGCTTTTTGTATCCTTCCCCTGAACAACTATGTTGAATAATCTTTGTTTTCAGATCATTAGACAGTTGTTTTGAGGAGCCCATGATACCACTCTTCAGAGGAGATTCAAACAGGAGAACAACTTGCAAGTGGCCACTTTAGGTAGCTTTTCTCATGATTGCATACACCTGGCTATGAAGTTCAAAGCTCAATGAGGTTAGAAAACCAAAAAAAGTGCTTTAGTAAGTCAGTATAAAGTAGGTGGGAGTATTTAAAGCAAGAAAATGATAAGGGTGCCCATACTTATGCACCTGTCAAATCGTGTTTGAATGCAGATTGCACATTTTCTGTTAGTACAATAAACCTCATTTCAAGGCAGAAACATTACTGTGTCCAACAGTTATTAGATATATGAAACTGAAATAGCTGTTGCCAAAAAACAATTTTTATAAAACATTAAGCTTAAGATTAATAGGGGTGCCCAAACTTTTTCATATAACTGTAAGCTCATAATAAAGCTTAAAACATTAAACCAGACTTCAAATGTGTGCGAGCATATATATAAAGGCTAATAAACAGCATACCGTCACTAATACATGCCTCACACAATAGAAATATATAGAGGACACCTGCATAATAACCCTCACTGACACAGACCCACCCAACTTGATGACAGCTTACCAAATACAAAGTCCAAACAAGAAATCCTTAATGGCCCAGGGTCAGGACCCAATAAAGAAATAGGATTGAATGGGAGGTCAAATAAAGTGTAAAAAATAGTTAGGTCCTAAGAGTTACTGAAGGGGTGCCCATGAGGAATACTACCAAAGAGGTACCCGTGAAAAGTATCATGGAGCAGCCATTGTGCCAGTATATTCAGCACACATAGAGTCAGGTAGGGCAGAAAAAAACCCGACGCATGTTGCCACTCACGATGGCTTCGTCAGGGTTGATTGATAATGATAATGTCCTTTTTACCAGACACAATAAACAAAGTAAAAGCGAACAACAACAATGATGGCGGAATTCTGTTATTTACTACATTGTAAATTGTCACTTCAGAGAAGAGGACTAGAACGCTAGCACCACCTATTGGAAGCAGCGCTACAGTTCTGGTCCTCTTCCTCTCTGAAGAGACAATTTGCATGTTTAATTTCCCAGAGGAGCATGCATGGCCTATAAGTCTCCTCACTCTGACATGCCAGGCTTGGCTTGTCACTCTCCACAAGGAGAAATGTTACTATTTAGAGTACATTATATGGTAAAATGAATGGTGTCATAAAACCAGTCCTGGTACTATGCCAAAATAAAAAAAATGTCTCTTGGAAGGGGAGGAAGTCCCTTTTTTGTGCATTAATTTGTATTTTATGATGTCATGTTCAGTGACCAAAAATGGTTCCAGACTCCAAAATGTCTAATGCATTTTTTTATTGTTCTCCTCCCCTAGACAAGCCAGTTCTTCATGCTACCACCCAGAACCCAAACAGAATGACATCAGATTTGCATATGAGACGCATTCGGATCAGCTACGCGGCGGGCTGCGGAACCGGAACCCCCTGATGCCCCTGAAGTTTGTTCCTCAGCCCGATCGATTAGACTCATACCACTCATGAGGCAAATCGGGTTCAAGACACTCGAAGACGAAGCTCATTGTGACGGCGGCATGAGGAACTGTCCAAGATCTCTGTGGTTCTTCTACAGAATGGAGTTATTTAATGGTGTCTCTATTGACCTCTGGGAGGAAACTGGAGCATTATAACTGGACAACGTACCGGGATAGGTCGCATTAATACAGTATTCTTTCTTCCTGCGCCCAAACCAACGTGCACGTGTGCTAGCCGTGATATTGACGTGAGCTGTGCATGCAGACATCTTAGAATATACTGTGACTTTCCCCAATGCTTACACATTGCCACACTCATTTCAGGCAATTAAACTTCTCCTTGTTCTGCATTTTCCCGTCATTCCTCTGTACAAAAAAAATGCTCTTAGATATCAAACGCTATAGAGATTTGTTCTTTTATTAGAATAGTTTCTGCAAGAGGAAAAACCATAAAACAAACTGTGCAATGTATTTGACCCCCAAGAGCTGACACTCTACTTGGTCATTGGAAGCACAGGCCATTTGCTACTAATATTATTACATCCTCGATGGCGGAGAGGAGTAAGAAGATGGCTGATGTTAGAAAGAAGCTTTGAAGAAGAGAATCCTGGAACCTTTTAAGGTGTTGTTTTTTTCACAGCTAGAGATTGGATTATGGTAAACGCAAAGGATTATTGGAAACGCGGAAAGAATGATGGGTGGACTGGAAATGGATCTGGGGTTGGCTGGAGTAGGATGAGAGATAGGAGTATCAAAAGGGGGAAATCGAGTATCAAAAGGGAGAAGACGAGTATCAAAAGGGAGAAGACGAGTATCAAAAGGGAGAAGACGAGTTTCAAAAGGGAGAAGACGAGTTTCAAAAGGGAGAAGACGAGTTTCAAAAGGGAGAAAATCATTATCAAAAGGGAGAAAATCAGTATCAAAAGGGAGAAAATCAGTATCAAAAGGGAGAAAATCAGTACCAAAAGGGGGAAAAATAAGAACCAAATGGGGAAAACAAGAATCAAAAGGGGGAAAATGAGACTCAAAAGGGGGAAAATCAGTATCAACAGGGGGAAAAACAAGAATCAAAAGGGGGGAAATGAGACTTAAAAGGGGGAAAATCAATATCAAAAGGAGGGAAAATCATTCCTCATTGGCCCCTATTCTTTTGGGTCTTGGGTGGGGCAGCAATTGGGAGGGAGAAAAGGTCAGAGTAGACATCATGTAGCCATATGGTTTGCAGAGCGTTGCATTAGGGAATGGGATTAAAGGTTAGGTGGAGGGATGGGGTCTTGTATTCGGTAACAGTGGCACAGGCGGAGCCAAAAATGTTAGAGGCGCCATGATATAATCAAGCTAGATACCGCTCTCCCCGTATACAAATGTATATGTTATCCTATTATTAATTCATAGTGTATACATGTGAGTATATACCACAGCACATGCCCTCATTAGTGAATACCCAGGTAGTGACCTGGCACCCAGGGCTTGTTGCCTCAGCACCTTTTTAATGAGTATGGATAATTTTGATGCAAGTTTGGCACAGATAGACGACATATTGCTAATGATTAAAGGTCGGAACGGTTCATCCCCTTGTACAGTTAGTCAATGTGCTGCGGAGTGAATGTGCTGCAGATTGATAATTTACCCTTAGGAGCAGCAACCTATAGTGACGTTGTTAATATTCGTACTGCCGGTGCCATTATATATAGCGCTAATATATTCCTATTCTGACGAATGCACTTTGTTCATTTCATTCACCTTTTTATTCTGATCCCAAGAGCTGACATTTCGCCGGTGGTGGCTGATCGCCCCCGTACTGTTCTATTGGGGGCTCAAGAAGGCTCCTTCATCAACGTAGTTACGCTTTCTGCCATAATAGTGCAGCCAATTAGTATTTGTCCTACTGAATATTGACTATGGGAAATGGTTGTAGGGTACCTGGGTGTTGCTTGTATTTATAGATATGGCGGACAGTGTGTGTGCCGGTTGCTTGCACTGTTAATATTGTATTTTGGATGATTTGCGTCGCTGTATACTGGAGGTGGGGGGCGTTATATGGAGGGCTGGGCTGCTAATATCCTTGATGTATCTGTCATACAAATGAAAGGATCTGCAGTCTGGTCTGGGAGGGTCGTGATTAGTGGATTTGGGTTTTGGACTTTGGCTGTCAAGAAATCCGTAAAAGGAAACAGATTATGGTTGTGTCCTGCTAAATTACCATATTTCATGTAGAAAAAAATAATAAATATTTTAACTCTTGTATAGAGCATGATATCGACAGGTGATTGCAATACTAAGGACTCGGAAGGCGGTGGTTGGCCGTAGACGGCACTGGACGCGTGTAAGTTCGGGGGATTAATTAGTTAATGGTACTTATGAAATTAATATACTATAATGGGAGGCAATTCCTGGGGAAAAGGTCACGCTACAAATATATCGAACGTGAGCGCATTATTCGGTCTCGACAGGAGATTTCAGTTCTCTGTATCTGGAGGTCCCAGAGATTTTCACTGTAGTCATATTTGGCACAGAATAAAGCATCTGTATGTGATCACGTCTGATTGGTCAGTTAGTATCTGTATCTGATCACGTTTGATTGGTCAGTTATGTACATATGAAAAATACTATTATTTCTTACCCTGTATGAATATTGTTATAGGACTAGAGGAAAAATTGTTTAATTTCCATGATAAAGAAATAGAGGTACAACTTTTGGAGATTGATTGTTGTTCATGATAACAATTGTGTACCTTGATGAAGTTTCTGGTTTAAAAATTTTTTATAAAGTCGGTGTTTGTCAAATCTTCTTTAAGTCTTAGGAAAAATGTCCAAAATCATGGAGAGAAGTGGTCATAATAAAAAAAAAAATTGAGACCACACAGAAGAACTACTTTCCTTTAGGACGAGCCCCCAAGATTTCGGACTGTGTGCATTAATTTACGGGTCTGAGCTGAATTTTCACAATGGCTTCTAGAGAACTTTTTGATGTATTAACTGTCTTGAAAAGCCATAATTAATATTAATTCTAATAGTATTAGTAGTTCTGCTTTCCTGATCCTCTCATGTACCTTCACTATACACCTTCTTACGGAGGAGAATGTAAAAAGTAGTGGTAATGTGCACACCGCAGAGCAACGGCCATCCGTCTGTATAGAACATCTGCTCTGTTATCTCTTTCCTTGCCGTCCATATTAATACATTTCTTGAAGAAATCACGTTGTTCCTCTTGCAGCCATTTTGGGTAAATACCCATTTGCATGCATTTACAGTAATAATGCAATTATAAATGAAAGGACTAGTCTCCAATCAAGGAGATAAACCCTATAGTCTCTGCCGACCTCCTCATAACTTTCCACCCTGGTCCCAAAGATTTTTTTTTTTTCCTAATGTTTTGCGCCTTTCTCTCTGCAAAAGGGTCAGGGATGGGGTTAAACTGCGAAACTACGTAAATCCGCTTATGCCGAAACTAACCCTCATCTCTTACATCTACGCCTGTCATCTTAGTGTCTTCTGCCATATGTATGTATATTTATTGGTTTATTTATTATGCCTATTAATAAAAAAAGGTGCTGAATATCAACGTCCATGTGATCTTTTATGTTTGTAATAATTAAAAAAATGATATTATTAGATTATCGGGGCGCCAGTAACTATGCTTATGTGGAATGTGATGAAAATGTATAGAAATGGAGGAAACATACATTTATAAGTATGTGGACGGGGCGGGGAGTCCTAAAGCAGGGGTGTAACCCAACACTTATATGGGCTGAACCAATGTCTGGTCTTTAATGGACTTTATTTTGTCTATTTCCAAACTTTGTGGTCCCATGTCATGAGAATCGCTTTACTTTATCCCTGATAGTTTATTATGATTACCGTATATTATTTTTCTTTATATTATATTTTAAGTATTTTTTTCTACATTTACAACAATTTTACAAAGATGAGAAGAAATAGTTTTAAACAGAACTAATGACTTCTAAAAAAAAAATATTTGTTTTCGGACTTATCTTTGTTTAGGTTTAGTTATGCTTCAGTTAGGTGTATTGTGTTATAACTAGAGCTCCCAATCAAAATTTTATATAACAGGTGTAAAATTACATGTGATTAATTTCATAATATATCTTTAGAGTGACTGTAGTTCCATCATGCAGCCACTGGGTTATATAACAGAATTCTTTGTAACTCGAGCCACCACTAGGGGGAGCTCTCTGCATACAAATGTGCAGCTCTCCATGATCTCAGTAGTAAATTTGTCAGACCTGCACAGCGCCACCTAGTGGTGGCTACATTTAAGCCAAATCTCATTCATTTTTATGGTACTGCACAGTGATAAGTTTACTCTTCTTTTCCGGTCAGTTATATGTTTATAGTGTCTCATATTAAAGATAAAACAGAATAGGAGGAGATTATGGAAATCCCAGAGTATTCTTAATTTTTTTTGTGCATTTTCACAATACTTAGTTACTTACCAGTCCTGGATCTGGCGCTAACAATTCTACTCATCTGGTCCAGCTGATTCCTATGCACACCTCTGAGGTCACATTCAAAAGCCTTAAAGTCTAAACCAGGTGGCGGCATACTGTCTGAGTATTCAAGTGGTTAGCATGCAAGCGACTACTACTGGATGATTATACTGTGCACATCTACAGTAAGTCACCTGACCTGCTCAGCTCTGCTACATCTACATTGAGACACATGACTTTGCTGGGCTCTATTGTTACAGTGAATCACCTGATCTATTCAACTCTGCTGCATTGCAGGGCTCTGCTATATTGCTATATCGAGTCTCCTTACCAACTCAACATTGCTACATTGCTGGTGTCATCAGTTTAGCACGACAGAGTGGAGCCAGTAGACTGCAGCGTCTGATTTCACGTACTCCTGCACTTATTAAAAGAACTTCATATTAAACGGTGCAGGTTTCTGTTAGCAGTGCAGGGGTTAATCTGTTCAGCACAAGCGTCTCTGAAGCCTCCCTGCTTGGATGATTTCAGAGCCACTCCCCTCTCCTATATATACTCTGGATTGCCAGTGTTAGTCTTGTACTGCCTGGTGTGGAGTAGAGGTGTCAGTTGTTGGTAGAGGTGGTTGGAGTGTTGATCTGTAACTGTTGCTCAGTGCATCGGCTGTGTGCGACTCCTCATCTTATCATATTTTGTTTATCTCCTTTTTCTCCAAAATTTTCCTCTCTGTTGTCTGTGAGTGCATATTTGTATGTTTGGTATTTTCATTTATCCCTGTGTGTCCTTCCTTGTTAGTCTGGTTTGTATATATACATACACTATTACTCCCCACTTCCCTGGGTGGAGAGGGGGATAAATATAGGGCTGATTCAGGAGGTTAGCAAGGTATGTGGCCCAGGCAACCTCACCATCAGAAGTAATTCAGGGAGCAAGGATAGCAAGGGCGTTAGGGAAGGAGCACCTGGTCCCAGGTATACCGACAACAGAGTTGTGGCAGCTGGGCTTTGCTACATAGCTACAGTGAGTTTCCTGATTTACCCAGCTCTGATACGTCACTGATCAGTATGATTCAGGACTCCACTCTGCCCCGTTGCTAACTCTTCCCTGCTGTGCCATTAACTCGACTCTGCTTCATTGGTCTACTACTCTTCCGCTCTGTTGTTGTCCAGCCATTGCAGCCTCCATCTTTCAAGCCTGTCTACCTCTCTGCATCAACATCTTCTTTCCTGCGGCACTGCAACGGCTGATTCGGACTGTGGGCTTTGTGGCTTCTCACCAGGTCTTAAATTAGACCTTCATTATATTATAAGACCCAAGAACAGTTCTAGGGGGATGTGAGTCGTTGAGCTAACGCGCTTCCTGTCTATCTCGCCTTTGACCTGACAAATATAATGTATGATCATCAGATTGGTATGGCTCCACCTAGCCCCACATCAGACCAGGTCTTGCACTGACTCTCATCTCAACTGCGAAGCGATTGTCTAGACAGACATAAGAATTTTAGTTGGGTCGAGAAAACAAAAGAAGGAACACCTACATACGCCTGAGCACACACAAACTTTATTACAAGTAAATTTTATAAATGTCTCCATATTTTGTGCTTGAGAAATGATTGTCTCAGTGGCATCCCATGGCTTTGGCACACAGTCATTTTTTTCATTGGTCCTCCTCCATCTTGCAGTGTCCACCTTTAATTGACCCCTGGAAGGTCAGTCCAGCTAGTAATGTAGGGTAAGTATGTGAACCTTCTTTACGTCACACTGGACCGGACGTGTCTGTAGGTAACCAAATTATCCATCAGGTGGCAAAATGGCTCCTTCATTAGATCCAGCGGCTCCTTAATTCACCATTTGCTTTTGCAGCGTCGATTGACCTAGCGCATCTTGGGTGAGATGGCCGTAGGTGTGTCCGTACTGGAACTTGTAACCTGTCCAAGACAAGATCAAGTCAATTATTAGCCAAAACCTAATTTTACTGGGAGCCTAGATGATCGCGGAGTCGCGCACACAATGGATGTGGGAGCGCGCTGATCTCATCCATCATGTGCGCTGATTTCATCCGTTATGTGCGCCCACACTGACACTATGAGCGCGCCGGTGCTATCACCCAGTGTCGGTGTGCAGGCATAGAGAGGAGACACAGCGTTATAGACAAGTCAGTCAATGTAAGATATCCGCTTTATTCTGCAAACAGGATGGTGCACCAAGGCATAGGCCACGCCAAAGGGGCACCAAAACGCCCTCATTTGCATATCAAATAAATGTTGATTTTGAATTACCGTAAATATTAAGCTATACTTGCCTAGTATGGTTTAATAGTGGCAGGTGGGGAGTTTGACTGGGGCGGTACACCTGTCAAACCGTAACATTTATATAAATGTTTA
Source organism: Ranitomeya imitator (assembly GCF_032444005.1). Lineage (NCBI taxonomy): Eukaryota > Metazoa > Chordata > Amphibia > Anura > Dendrobatidae > Ranitomeya > Ranitomeya imitator. Next base: position 71,849,662 of record NC_091282.1, on the reverse strand, counting down.
TGCAGCTTAATTGCCTTTTTTTTAGGGGGGGAGGGGGGACTGACACTCCCTTTTAGATGTGATCTTTAAAAGTGTTCCAATTTTTAATATAAAATAGCTTTAAAGAGATCCAAGTGTGTTCTTTTTCTCCTATGTTGCTGCCTGCTTATGATTGGGCAACTCATACAGGGAGCAGAAGTGCACGCCCCCCAGTAAAAACTAATCTAACACCACCCACTTGGCCTTAAGGAAAGTTAACTCATTAGGTGCCAGATACTTTAATTGTTATTATGTCCACAACGGAAAGTTGTTATTAAAAAAAAAAAAAATGTTCCACTCTGCAGCCGACTCTTTAATCGTGTATCAAGTTCAACACGAAAAATTTGGTGAAAGGATAGCATGCAGTGGCCTGCAGCCAACACTAGGGGTAGTACAATGGTATGCAATGCAACCTTAAGCTCCTAGTGGTAACTGAAAGTAGTGAGCATGTACATAATTGAAGCAGATATGAAAATTTGTATTAATTCCATCATTAAAAATAACGTTATGCTAAAAGGTCACTTGAAAGAACATTATATTGTGCATCTGTCAAAATTGTGAATACAGTTCTGACCACAAAAATGGGTATAAGGCCAGGTCCACATATAGTCAAAAATTCTGCTTATGCATTGGTCTAGTACTGTAAACCAATGCAAATTTTTCCTCTACGAACCTGGAGGTAAAATGTGTAAAATTTCCGCAATGCAATGACCTACCCTACCATAATGTGACAAGAAGACAGTAACAGATGCAAAGCAAAGCTGCATAAAATAGTTTTCTGGAAAAAAAAATGCTTTTTAATATTTGTTTTCAGATCCTCAATAGATCTATGCTTCCTGTCAATGAATAGAAACCTTCTTGAGACACGTGATTGTCTCAGCACACAAAGCATCAGGAAGGGGCAGACTTGGAAAGAAAACGTGCAGAAACCAAAGAAAAGGAAAAAAATGTTTCTTTAAGAATGTTAAAATAAATATTTCTTAACCTTTTTCTCTTGGCTCAGCATATTCCCAGAAGAATGGCCCAAGATGACCAGTTGTTAAAAAAAAAAAAATACCACAATACTCTGCTGGGAGAGGTTTATGCTAAATGTGTCTCTATGTGGCCACCTGGTGGTTGTGATGTGAAGTTCAGCCTGTCTTCTCTCAATATAGATTTTACCCATGAATTAAAAGTGAAAAATCAGTCCAGGAGGAGAGAGAAGCAGATTTCATATAAAACAAACTTGCTTATTTTCATTTTCTGAAATAAAAATTAAACATAAGACGTAAGGGTGGACACAACTGTAGATGCGTTTTTCCCATTTTTACACCATTCTTGACTGTAAGTCCTAGTCATATAAACCTTAGAATTGTCTGACCTGGCACATATCCTGTATAGCGGGGCAATAATCCCAGCTGCTCCAGGTAGATGTGAGACTGGTCGGACTGGAGACTCTTCCCTTCCCGCGGCTCCTGGACTCCTAATTGATATCCTTTATTAAGGGTCATGTGACTAAACTCGGTCATAGCTCTGTTGGTGGTGATGGGATAGCCAGTGCCAATGAGAAAACGAGAGCGGGGAACATACCCGGTATAACCTGGGGAAAGTGGAAATTTCACAGATAAGGAAATGTTATATGCACAATATAATACAATATAATACCTTAGTTGCATTCAGTGGGTCTGAAAAATCTAGAACATTAAAGTTCATATCCACCTGTGAACACGCAGTGGCGCTGCAGCTCAGTTTATGTGATAAGGAGAACAAGATCTCCACTTTCCTTTGCCAGGGCATAAAGTTTTATGATCAAATTCTGACTGGCTGTACCCACCACTAGGTGGAGCTACAGAGCATACTGCATACTGTTATGTGGGCGCGCTGCTGTGCTACTACAGTGTCAGAGCGCGAGCGCAGACACAAACTGATTTTAATCGACACAGCGCTGACAATGAAGATAAAAGACTGACTTTAATATGCAGCTAGAAAAGCGTAACGATGCTCTAAGGCAGGGGTGGGGAACCTCAGGCCCCAGGGCCATTTACGGCCCCCGGGCAGATTTTCAGGGACTGCATTCTTGGGCAGGGAGGTGTATTTTGATTACAACCAGCTCATTAATTTCTTCTTGCTCTGTTAGCACACACAGTGTTCACTACTGAACACTGAAGGGCATGCAATGAAAGATTACGTCCTGAAACCAGTGCCAGCATCAGGATGGACTTTGTGGGCGGAGTTTGTACGGCCCCCGAAGGACGGTATAAATATCCAAATGGCCCTTGGCGGAAAAAAGATTCTCCACCCCTGCTAAGGCATAGACCACGCCGAGGGTGCACCAGAGCGCCTTCATCTCCATATTAAATGATAGTAGATATTTCAGCAAATATTAAGTTAATTATGTATGCCTGGTGTGATTTTTTTTATAGACCCCTATATAAATATTTATTTTCTGTCGTTTAATAGACATTTTAGGAATGATCGATTCTATTTAACCCCTTTCCGACATCGGGCGTAATAATACGCCGATGTCGGACACTCTCCCTTTGATGTGGGCTCTGGCGGTGAGCCGACATCTTTTCTGGCAAATGTCAGTTGTTTTGAACAGCTGACATGTGCCGCTAACAGCCGTGGGTGGAATCCACCTGCAGCTGTTAAGCCGTTAAATGCCGCTGTCAAACTCTAACATCGGCATTTAACACGCGATTCCGGCATGCGCGACGGAAATCCCGCCCATTGGCGCCCGTGTCACATGACCGCGGGTCGCAGATGGGTTGGCATGACAACCAAAGGTCTCCAGCAGATCTATATAGTTGTCACTGCTAGATTGCTATGAGGGCCGCCAGATGGTTGGCGCTCATAGCAAGTGAGGAATTCTGCTACGTACAGGCGATCTGATCATTGCCTGTATGTATCAGAGCCGATCAGATTATGGCAAGTTTTAGCCTCCTATGGAGACTATTGAAGCATGGCAAAAGTAAAAAAAAAATGTTTTTAAAAAATATAAAAGTTTAAATCACCCCCCTTTCGCCCCATTCAAAATGAAACAATAAAAAAAAAATCAAACAATCACATATTTGGTCTCGCTGCGTTCAGAATCGCCCGATCTATTAATATAAAAATAGAATTAACCCAATCGCTAAACGGCGTAACAAAAATAAAAGACAAAACGCCACAATTAAATTTTTTTAGTCACCGCAACATTGCATTAAAATGCAATAACAGTTGATCAAAAGAACGTATCTGCACCAAAATGGTAGCAATAAAACCATCAGATCGGCACACAAAAAAACAACCCCTCACCCAACCCGAGATCACGAAAAATGGAGACGCTGCGGGTACCGGAAATGGCACAATTTTTATTTTTTTTTAACAAACAAAAAAAAGCCAACACATGGCCATATTGACGGAAAAATAAAAAAGTTATGGCTCTGGGAAGAAGGGGAACAAAAAAACGAAAACACAAAAACAAAAATACATCCAGACATGAAGGGGTTAAAGGGGAAGTCCATATCTGAAAACCATGTGTCACCTCTAATTGGAAAGCAGAGGGACCCCTAGTGGGGAAATAGCAGACCCACTCTAAAGAGTTATTACTGAGTGACTACTCCTGCCTCCACCAAGACACGTCTGTAGATGGTATGTGCTAAGAATCTGTTTCTTTGCAATTTTTTTATTTTTATTTTTTAATTTGTAATTCAATTTTTTATTCATGAAATACTTTTTTTTTTTAAGTTGATGAATTAAAAAGTTTAAAAAAGAAAACAGCACCTGAGATGAAATACTTGTTGGGATCCTCATCCTCCATGTAGTAAGGGGAGACCTGTATCTGGAAGGCACTGGGAGAAATGTAGGGGGTCGGTTCTTTAGACAGTGCAGGGAGTGGAGTCCGGTACTTGGCTGTGAGAAGCTGGAAATGGGGACAAAACAAGAAAAAAAACACAAATATCACTGCTGATTACCGACTGTGCATATAGTGCAAGGGGACATTAGTCGAAAAGTGAGGTGAATTCACAAAGGCTGAGAGCCACAAGATGACTGTTCACACTGTGCGCAGAGTTATCAGCAAGTGAAATGGGCCAAAAAAGAGATTTAACTGACTCTGAAAAGTCAAAAATTGTTATGTGTTTTAAGTTTTCTGTATCCAGCAATAGTGTTATATATTACCAGTAAAACACTGCAGAAAAAAACCTCAGGAAATTCCTGTTCACTGTGTGTGTGTGTGTAGCTGTAGCATACTTTGTAAGCTGAGGAACAAGATGATAAGATCCCAAGCTATAAGAAATACCAGTTATAAGCTGTGTTATCTTTGTTCCTGAATAAACAGATATTCACTACTGATGAGCGAGTATACTCATTGCTCGAGTTTGTCTGAGCACGCTCAGGTGGTCTCGGAGTACTTGAGAGTGCTCAGAGATTTAGTTTTTGTCAATGCAGCTGCATGATTTACAGCTGCTAGCCAGCCTGAGCACATGTGAGGATTGCTTGGTTCTTAGGGAATCCCGACATATATTTGTGGCGCCCCAGGATCCTGGTCGTCACAGTGATGTCGCTTTCCTCACGGGGAGAGTGATGCTACGTTTGGAGGCAAGAAAGGATAACTGTAACCAGGTACCACAAACATGCAACACATTCACACTCCAGGCCACAAGGGGGAACTTTTGATCCTATTTACTAGGTGACTCCCTATATATATAACTGGTAGTCTGTAGGGAAAGTTAGTGAGTTCCAGACATCAGTCTGAGGAGGACAGAGGGTTTATGGAGCTGTGCATGCCACAGAGCTGCAGCTCCTGGATAGAGACATTTAGAAGGCAGAATTGATTGCAGTGAGTGTGCAGGAGAGAAAGCACAGGAGAGGATACCAGGAGGGGACCAGCCCCGAGCAGAATGCATCCTCCTGAGGCGCAGAAATCCGGTCACCGGAACACCGAGGTTGTAAGGACCTCCACGCCTTACATCAGAGACCGGCAGGACAGCTGAACTTCAAGTTCCCTGTCCGACCCAACACCCAGGAGGCACGGTGACACCCCACAGAGCCGGGTCATCTAAGAGACCCTATAAACAGGCTGAAGTCACCAGTCATACGGGTTTTGTCCTATCCTATTCGGGGGACAGAGAGAAAGAGATAACATCTGTGAGACCCTTATGTGAAGCTTCTAGCAGTAAGGGACTACACCACTACAGCGCAAAGGAAGGCTTCTATTCTCCACCTGGATAAGGGGACTCTGGACTTGCCTCCAAACCGGCCGGACCCTACCTGCCCTGTGATAAAGTGCCTTGGACTGTGGCTGATGAAGTCTTCAGTAAACGAGGTAAAGAGACTGCAAACCTGTGTCCTCGTTCCTTACCGCACCTCTCCCCATTCTATCATGTACACACTGGGAAGCCCTGGGGACATTTCACCTGTGGGAAGTTATACCATCTAGCTGCCATAACATCACCCCAGAGGACCCCTTAAAGCAGCGTCGGTCACCCTGACCGAATACCACAGGTGGCGTCATGAACACAAACTTTATTCCCTTTAAAGACCTTTCCCTTTTACATGGGCGCCCTGAGCCACGGACCAGGTTGCCACCATGACATTCCCATGTGAACACCGGACCTGGTACCGAGTACCCCATGGCCCTGGCGGGCGACTCATCTTCAAGCTGTGTAGCAGCCGCAAATCATGCAGCTGCGTAAACAAAAACTAAATCTCCGAGCACTCACAAATACTCAGAGACCACCAGAGCAACGAGTATACTCGCTCATCACTAATATTCACTCTTAAATGGCTGGACAGTACGGAGAGTAATCTGCTGCCGACACAAATAGTCAACAGGGTCACAAAAAACGTATTGAGAAAATAATAACGTACAATAACTGTCAAACGTCTGAGAAGAATCAAATGTGAAGCGGACAAGAAGCCATTATCCTCCATTGCTGTCATATTTCAGAAACGACAACCTCCCTGGAGGCCCAAAAGTACAAGGTGTTCAGTGCTCATCGACGTGGCTGAGGTAAGGAGGACGAAACCCGACTACCAGTGAACAAGACATAGAGGATGAAACGTGAAGACTGGGCCAAGAAATATCTGAAGACGGATTGTTCAAAGGTTTTATGGACTGATGAGATGAGAGCGACTCTTGATGGACAGATGAATGAGCCATGGCTGGATCAGTAACCGGCATAAACCTCCACTTCTACTCAGACACCAGCACGGTGGAGTTGGGGTACTGCTATGAGCGTGGATCATTAAAGATGAGCTAGTTGGACCTTTTGGGGATAAAGATTGACTCAAAATCAACTCCCAAACCCACTGCCAGATTTAGAAGACACTTTCTTCAAGCAGTGGTACAGGAAAAAGTCTGCATCTTTCAAGAAAACCATGTTTTTTCTGCAGGACAATGCTTCATCGCAGCATAGAATTCTCCACTGCTCGGCAGCCAGTAAAGGGCTCAAAGATGAGAGAATAATGACATGTCCCCTTCCTCGCCCGACCTAAACCCTACCCAGAACTTATGGCCCTTCTTATACGGGATATTTACTGTGAGGCAAAACAGTCCCCTCTCTGATCAGTGTCTGGAGGCTGCGGTTGGTGCTGCCCAAAAAGTTTATCATCAACAGATTCAGAAACTGACAGACTCCATTGATGGAGCTAGTGGCTGTTATTGAGAAGAATAGCTGCCATATTACTACGGTATATTGATCACAGAAATGTATTTTTGTACATTTTGTGTTTGTTTATGATTCTCATTTTAAGGTGAAAAGAGACAATTGAGATGAAAAATTTAAATTCTGCACACAGATATTTTCCTAAGACAAAACCTCACTTTACTTTCCTAAATATTCAGGGTTATTAACCTTTTGGATTGACCGACGGAGTTGTGCAATAATAAAATGAATCATCAAAAATACAAATTGCCTAATAATTGTGCACACATTGTAGTATAATCAAGGGGATGTTGAGATGTACTGCATCCTATTAGAAAGATCAATTTATTGCATTTCTTGCTTGTTCAGTGTCTGCCCACAGCCTGTATTTTGGGAAGTGCATGTCTGCACCATGCCCAGTAGTCATCATTTTCAGTCTACAGTCTCAAGTTTTTGATGGTCAGCGTGCTGACACTTTCCAAAAAGAAAATGCAGAATTGTGAATGCAAAAATCTAAACTCTATAATTCCAAATATGCAAAATTAAAAAAATGCAGTATGGTAGCCAAGTGCCTCAACTTTTTATCCATAAGAAGGACTCCAATAAAACGTAACATTGTAAATCGATAATTTGCGCCTCTTTCTAGGATTCCCACCAATCAGGAGAAGATAGACATATTGTTTTTAAAGAGTAATAAGAAAAAAAATGAAAAGGTTTGTTGGATAACCCCTTTAAGTCTTGCGCAGGACTTGACAATCAGACATATAGAGAAGGAAGAATGAAGCTATCATCTACGGATGTTTCTGCTTATTGACAGCAGTGTCTTTGGTATCCACCATGAAGGTGTCCGTAACCTGATGGTCAGACTGGACAAACATCATGGTCCAGAACCTGGGGCTGAAAGTTGTGCAACCCATCTTTCAGATACTTCATAAATATGCTTTCCCAGACAAGACATTTACTGGAAGCCATCATGTTCTCATCTCACCTGCTTCTCATGCTCTGTTCGAGGCGGCTGTTGACCACTCTGAAGTTTGCTCAGCAGTATCTGCTCCTTGAGATGAGTCTGCTGTTGGTCTTGCTCCTTGTGAAAGTCAGTCAGGGCATCCCGAGTGGTCTCAGCGTACGTCTTTGCAAAGAATTTCTGAGATCTGGGGATGAAGCCTGAGAAGATAAGAAAATTGAGGAGAGCAAATATTTGCTATATGTGGGCACAGTATGGTTCTCTTCACCAGGATGATTTTTCTGAACTATTCTTTCTTTCCAGTCCCTGCACAATATCAGGTCTCCACGGACAATCCTGTTAGAAGCCTAGTATAGAACATTACGTAGAAGTGTCCGATGGTGGCCAAAGGAACATGTGAATAAAGACATGTATTAGTCCATGAAGACAAAACTGTAAAAAGGTGAAGCATATTGGCCCCTGAGGCCCATATTACCGGTGTAGCCTGGGATCATACTCCAGGTGAGTTTCTGGTCTCCCAGACGTGGTTTCCTTCTCTTTGATATGTCCAAGCTGCTAACATTTTGAGGAGGAGGGAAGGGACAGGACTGGAGCACCAGCTGCCCTGAATGGCGGACGTCAGGACTGGTCAGCAGTTGGGCGGTCAGCTTGCCATAGGTCTTACCCAGGTTATATTTGTACTGGGGACAGAAGCCACCATACCTACAATAGACACATAGAGAGGTATTACATTATAGACCGGGATAGGGTTTATCTTTTGCTTGTCATCTTCTTTACCTTCTCCTGCACTATGAACATGCCCGAATAAAGCAAGATGCTTCATCATTATGTAGGGCTGACGCCAGCACCCGATGAACTTGAGCAAGTGCTAGGGACCACAGCGCCTGGGGCCCCACTCTGCCCAGGCTTCCACTTACAGCATCTGCTATACATGTAGACACGGCATGGATGGAGCGGGCTCAGGAGATGAGCCTGCTCAATACACCAGCTCCATTTGCCGCAGTTTAACCTCTTAGATGCTGCTGGAAATAGTGACAGCAATGATTAAAAAGTTTAAATAAGGGGAAAGGTGTCCCTTTAGATGCCCATCGACACCCCCATCATAGTTATCATGATTATAGCAGCTGGGAGAGAGGGAGTCCTATTACTGAAGGCCCCCGTGTCAGCCATATTTGAATACCAGTTATGCCCATTCAGTGGTCAGGCTTCATAGGAGATCAAGTGAGCGCAGGCTCAGTCCCTTAAGGAAAACAATAAAAATGCAAAAAAAGGAAGCATCTGTAAAAATATTTTTATATATATATATATATATATATATATATATACAGTATATATGTAGTATATGTATAAAAGTTCATATCACACCCTTTTCGCAGAATATATTGATACCTTAAAAAAAAAAAAAAAAAAAATAAAAATATATATATATATATATATATATACACATATACATATATATATATATATATATATATATATATATATATCATATTTAGTATCACCACATGCAGAACTGTCCAGACTAATTAAATATAATATTTATCCAATATATTGTAAGATGACTCAATAAAAAAAAATGACATGGCAGAATCGTTATTTTATGGTCATTTCAGCTTCCAAAACAAAGATATAAAAAGAGTGTAAAGAGATCAAAAAGTCATATGGCCTCAAAATGGTGATGATAAAAACGTTAGCTCTACTGCAAAAAGCAAGCCCTGGTGCATCTACTTGTCTTGTCCATGTGATCTTTAGGAAACTGCATATAGGAAGCCATGCCGCAGGGTTCTTTTTGCAGAACAGTGGATTCCTTCTTGCAGTTGTGCCCTGCACACTTGTGTTGCTCAGTTTCCTCCTGATGGTAGATTCATGAACATTAACAATAGCTAATGTGAGAGAGGCCTTTAGTTGCTTAGATGTTATCTTAGGTTCCTTTGTGACCTCATGGACTATTAAAGTACCATCACACATAATGATTTCTTTAACGATATCGTTGCTTTTTGTGACGTAGCAACGATATCGTTAACTAAATCGTTATGTGTGACAGTGACCAACGATCAGGCCCCTGCTGGGAGATCGTTGGTCGCTGGGAATGATCAGGACCTTTTTTTTGGTCGCTAGTCACCCACTGTCATCGCTGAATCGGCGTGTGTGAAGCCGATTCAGCGATGTGTTCACTGGTAACCAGGGTAAATATCAGGTTACTAAGCGCAGGGCCGCGCTTAGTAACCCGATATTTACCCTGGTTACCATTGTAAAAGTAAAAAAAAAAACAGTACATACTCACATTCCGGTGTCTGTCACGTCCCCCGCCTTCAGCTTCCCGCACTGACTGTGAGCGCCGGCCGTAAAGCACAGTGGTGACGTCACCGCTGTGCTCTGCTTTACGGCCGGCCGGCGCTCACAGTCAGTACGGGAAGCTGAAGACGGGGGACGTGACAGACACCGGAATGTGAGTATGTAGTTTTTTTTTTTACATTTACAATGGTAACCAGGGTAAATATTGGGTTACTAAGCGCGGCCCTGTGCTTAGTAACCCGATGTTTACCCTGGTTACCCGGGAACTTCGGCATCGTTGGTCGCTGGAGAGCTGTCTGTGTGACAGCTTTCCAGCGACCACACAACGACTTACCAACGATCACGGCCAGGTCGTATCGCTGGTCGTGATCGTTGGTAAATCGTTAAGTGTAACGGTACCTTAAGACTTGTTTTTGAAGTGATCTTTGCAGGCCAACCACTCCTAGGAAGATCTTACATTTCTGTCTGACTAGAGATTGTAGGAGTTCCAACTCTTTAGAGATGGTTTTGTAACCTTTCAACAACCCTTCTATTGCATGAGACTTCAGAAATCTCTTTCACATTACCGATACAGTGGAACACTGTTTTTCCGTAGTAATGGAAACACATGGAGAAATGGAACTAAGGCTACGTTCACATTAGCGTTACGCTAATGTGCGTCGCTGTTGCGTCGGCGACGCAGCGGCGACGCGCCCCTATGTTTAACATAGGGGACGCGTGCGTCTTTTTGCACGCGTTTTCCGACACGTGCGTCGTTTTAGACGCTAGTGTCGGACACAAGAAAACGCTACAAGTTGCATTTTTCTTGCGTCCGATTTCGGCAAAAAACGACGCACGCGTCGCAAAATTGCACGCGTTTTTCCGTGCGTCGCCGCTGCGTCGCCGACGCAACGGCGACGCGACGCTAATGTGAACGTAGCCTAAAAGGCAATGTGTGAACATACCCATAGATGTAACTCGGAATGAGTAAAAGATAAGTAATGTAATGTAATGTATATCCAAAGTAATGAGGCATTTTTTGTAGATTTAAACCAATATATTTGTATTCAATACCTTCAAGATATCCTTTCAATTCGACACTAAATAATCTGTCCATATTACAAGAATGTTTTTTTTACTGCTGTGCACTTTATGTTACCAGACATCACCCTCCGCAGGGGTATGAAATAGTAAGATCTCCTGTGGATCTGTCATACAGTAGGAGACATTAGTCAATATGCCAAATAAAGGACATTTACAAGAGGTAAATGAGAATTTTAATTCATACCAAATCTATCAACATGGTATATTATATTCTATATATCTGGTGCATAGATGTCAACGGAAAATGTGCGGTAGTTCTGGACAATTGGTTTTCAGTTGTGTCACACAGCAGCTAAGAGTGCAATAACCTGGTCATAAATGGGTTAAACTGCATTGTTTTGCATGTAGTAGAATAATTTATTTTCTGACGTTTGGCCATGAGGGGGTTAATGGTGCTACTGTATTGTCACTGGTGTCCCAGGCCTTGTGGTATCCAAGCCCGACCGCCACCATGGAGATGTATACACACAGGAGGCCATTGTGCGGCCGTCAGTGGATCCGGCACTGATACTGTAACAAGGAGATCAATTACCGTGTGCGGCACTATATCATTATCTGACATCGGTGACCCGGGCAGGAAAAGAGCAATTACTGTAAATGTGGATCTGGTGACTCTCAGAAAGTGGATGATATCTGGCTTAGATGCGAGATCTCAGCAGATACATGATAGATTTCGATACACTTGTACTGTATCCCTCTCCAAGTTATTGTCCATCATTCCAATTCTAGGTTCACAATTATGTGCAGATTCATTTCGTTTTATAAAGGAGAGATCTTTTTATTCTGACTTGACAAATTATAAAAGTCTGCCTCCCTGCAGCCACCACTAGGGGGAGCTCATTACATATGGATGTATACAGCTAGTGTTTAAAGGGACACCCGCGATTATTATTTTTTTTTTTACTATAGACATAAGTACTAACGCGCAGGTAGTTGATTCCTACTTGCTATGATCTCTGTCAACAAAGAATCAACCGCTCCTATCGGTGATTCAACGGCTTCATCACGTTGACAGAGCAGCAGCTTCTTTTCCCCTCCGTTCAGTTGATGGGGTATGGCTGCCAACACCATGCTGATTGACAGCCAGCTCAATGCTGCCTACCTGTGGGAAGCTGGCTGTCAATCAGTAGAGCAGGTCAGCAGATCAGAGCTGACCTGTGGACAAGGAGCAGCTAAATCGCCGGCAGGAGTGGTCAGTGACCGCTCTAAGCTGACGCCGGGCTGAACAGGCAGGTACTAAACTCTGTTAGCAACTACCTGTCTGTTAGTTTTAGGCCCATAGTAAAAAAATATAATGGTCCTGGACAACCCCTTTAATGAGGTGTGTATAATTCTGTATACAGTGAGCTCCCCCTTGTGGCGACTGCAGGAAGCTTCTTTAAAAGAATCATGGCAAACAGGAGAAATTATAAAAAAGGCACGGCTCCTTCCACTATGGCTCCCATGGCATACCCTGTCTCTGTGGTTGGTACACCACTGCCAGGAGGTCATGTTGGCATTACGCAGTCAATTAGCCAATCTGTAAATATTAAGACTTAAATGGGAACTCTAGAAAAGGTGACCAGTCCCTACTTAATAATTCCCCAGCAGCAGTGTTTGCCATTGCTTCTCTATAAGCTCTGCAGGGAGCAGGTCAGACGGTCGGTGTCACCTCCATTACTGCAGACGGGCTGGAAACACATAGGGTTAACCATATTTCTGGATAGGAGTGTCCCAGATTTTTTAAATAATTTCCCCTTTAATTAATTTATTTGTTCATCATAACTATAAAAACATTTGCGTCCCTTACTAAGGACAGCCAATAGCATCCGGCCGTCTGTCAATATGAGACATTCTATTCGCATCGGAACAATCTGATTGGTTGGTTGGTTACTATGGGCAACAATACTTCCAAGTCTTTGCTGTGCTTAAGGATGGGTGGGGTGTGAGCGCAGAACATGGCTGGTATCCGATGAGCTTAGATACATTGCAACCAAGTGGTTCTGGGTAATACATAGGAAGACAAAATACTAAATCTACAGTATCACATAGAGATAGAGACAGCAGAATAGCTTAGGAGTACGAGAGAAGCTCATCTGCCAAAGGATCAGATACATTGTGATACACTCTCCACTGAGTATCCTACAGGATCAGATACATTGTGGTACACTCTCCACTGAGGATCCTAAATGATCAGATACATTGTGATACACTCTCCACTGAGTATCCTAAATGATCAGATACATTGTGGTACACTCTCCACTGAGTATCCTAAATGATCAGATACATTGTGGTACACTCTCCACTGAGGATCCTAAATGATCAGATACATTGTGATACACTCTCCACTGAGTATCCTAAATGATCAGATACATTGTGGTACACTCTCCACTGAGTATCCTAAATGATCAGATACATTGTGGTACACTCTCCACTGAGTATCCTAAATGATCAGATACATTGTGGTACACTCTCCACTGAGGATCCTAAATGATCAGATACATTGTGATACACTCTCCACTGAGTATCCTAAATGATCAGATACATTGTGGTACACTCTCCACTGAGTATCCTAAATGATCAGATACATTGTGGTACACTCTCCACTGAGGATCCTAAATGATCAGATACATTGTGGTACACTCTCCACTGAGAATCCTAAAGGATCAGATACACTCTCCACTGAGTATCCTAAAGGATCAGATACATTGTGGTACACTCTCCACTGAGGATCCTAAATGATCAGATACATTGTGGTACACTCTCCACTGAGAATCCTAAAGGATCAGATACATTGTGGTACACTCTCCACTGAGGATCCTAAAGGATCAGATACATTGTGGTACACTCTCCACTGAGGATCCTAAAGGATCAGATACATGGTGATACACTCCACTGAGTATCCTAAAGGATCAGATACATTGTGGTACACTCTCCACTGAGTGTCCTAAAGGATCAGATACATTGTGGTACACTCTCCACTGAGTGTCCTAAAGGATCAGATACATTGTGGTACACTCTCCACTGAGTATCCTAAAGGATCAGATACATTGTGATACACTCTCCACTGAGGAACCTAAAGGATCAGATACATTGTGGTACACTCTCCACTGAGTATCCTAAAGGATCAGATACATTGTGATACACTCTCCACTGATTGTCCTAAAGGATCAGATACATTGTGGTACACTCTCCACTGAGGAACCTAAAGGATCAGATACATTGTGGTACACTCTCCACTGAGGATCCTAAAGGATCAGATACATTGTGATACACTCCACTGAGTATCCTAAAGGATCAGATACACTGTGATACACTCCACTGAGTATCCTAAAGGATCAGATACATTGTGGTACACTCTCCACTGAGTGTCCTAAAGGATCAGATACATTGTGGTACACTCTCCACTGAGTGTCCTAAAGGATCAGATACATTGTGGTACACTCTCCACTGAGTATCCTAAAGGATCAGATACATTGTGATACACTCTCCACTGAGGATCCTAAAGGATCAGATACATTGTGATACACTCCACTGAGTATCCTAAAGGATCAGATACACTGTGATACACTCCACTGAGTATCCTAAAGGATCAGATACATTGTGGTACACTCTCCACTGAGTATCCTAAAGGATCAGATACATTGTGATACACTCTCCACTGAGGATCCTAAAGGATCAGATACATTGTGATACACTCCACTGAGTATCCTAAAGGATCAGATACACTGTGATACACTCCACTGAGTATCCTAAAGGATCAGATACATTGTGGTACACTCTCCACTGAGTATCCTAAAGGATCAGATACACTGTGATACACTCCACTGAGTATCCTAAAGGATCAGATACATTGTGGTACACTCTCCACTGAGTATCCTAAAGGATCAGATACATTGTGATACACTCCACTGAGTATCCTAAAGCAGGGGTCCCCAACTCCAGTCCTCAAGGCCCACCAACAGGTCATGTTTTCAGGATTTCCTTAGTATTGCCCAGGTGATAATTGCATTACCTGTGCAAAACAAAGGAAAACCTGAAAACATGATCTGTTGGTGGGCCTTGAGGACTGGAGTTGGGGAACACTGTCCTAAAGGATCAGATACACTGTGATACACTCCACTGAGTATCCTAAAGGATCAGATACATTGTGGTACACTCTCCACTGAGGATCCTAAAGGATCAGATACATGGTTATGCACTCCACTGAGTTTCCTAAAGGATCAGATACATTGTGATACACTCTCCACTGAGTATCCTAAAGGATCAGATACATTGTGATACACTCCACTGAGTATCCTAAAGGATCAGATACACTGTGATACACTCCACTGAGTATCCTAAAGGATCAGATACATGGAGATACACTCTCCACTGAGTATCCTAAAGGATCAGATACACTGTGATACACTCCACTGAGTATCCTAAAGGATCAGATACATGGAGATACACTCTTTCCTGAGTATCCCAATGGGTCAGATACATTGTGATACCTTTTAAGATGCTCAGTGGAGAGTGTCAGATACATTGTGATACATTTTCCGCTGAGAATCCTGAGGATCAGATAGATTGTGGTACACTCTCCACTGAGACTCCTGAGGATCAGATACATTGTGATACCTTTTCGGATACTCAGTGGAGAGTGTCAGATACATGGTGATACATTTTCCGCTCAGCATAGCTTTGGATACATGGTGGCATTGCCCTCAGGTATCAGACGGCTCAGTAAACATTGGTAACCGGCCTCTGCACTTCTGCGGTATTATGGAGGCTTAGATACCTTGTAGAGCAAAGACTTTGATACACTGCAGCAAAACACAAGCACAAATTATAGCAAGCGATATAGTTATTTGTCCTGAGGTAAACGAGCTCCGGACTAGCAGAAGTGAGCGTGGCATCGCATGGCGCAGCAGAAAAGGTTCTTAGACCTTCATGTCCATTTAATACCAATGTCGCCATTTTGCAGCTTTCTGCTTGCTGTCAGTGGATAAAGACATTGTATTTACTGTAATTATATAGAAGCAATGCTTCACAGCTGAGGGTTTGTTACCATAGAATCTAATCCAGGAAAAGCTCTGCCCTCTACACACATCGGCCCACATCTCTCCCCTGCTTTGTTCCTATGTCTCAGGACAGGTGAAAGGTATCACTTTGGGATTTACCAATAATGTTTCCATCAGGCAGAAATGATCAATATTTGGCAGACGGAGGACTAAGAGTAAAGAGGCCGTGCCCTGGAGCTGGACTTACCCTGGGATATAATGGGGGTCAGGTGTCATCAGCATGGGGCTGATTTTTGGGGGGTAGATGGCTGCCATGATGCCCAGGGTCCTCTCTGGGGATCTGCTCCCCTGTGTCTGTGGCCGGGTGTTTGTGTTACTGAGTGTGAGTCCGTGTCGCTGTGTATTGTGTGTTGTCAGGGATGATTAGAAACCAGTAACAGGGAGGAGGAGAGAGGAGGAGCAGGGAGGACAGGGCACACAGACATGGAGATTTCACCCAGAAAAAGTGGCCCCAAAAATTAACATAATGCCCTGCCACGTCAAAACGACTTCTGTCATGGAAACCCTGAAGTGGTTAAAAGAAGAGACATCCTTATTTTTGAAAAGCATAGAGTTAAAGACGCCAGAACGATGGCAAGACTGCAGGTGAGGCAGCTTCAGGAAAACAGCAATGTCCTCCGGAAGCAGCTTTGCCTGGGAAACTCGGTGGGCGTGCTGGTGAAAACATAGACTTACAAAGGGCTCACCTGAGTCTTCTCCGAAACCGAACTCCGCAGTCTTATATACAGGTGCTTCTCACAAAATTATCAATAAGTTAATTTATTTCAGTTCTTCAATACAAAAAGTGAAACTCCTATATTATATAGAGTCATTAGAAACAGAGTGATCTATTTCATGTGTTTATTTCTGTTAATGTTGATGATTATGGCTTACAGCCAATGAAAGCCCAAAAGTCATTATCTCAGTAAATTAGAATACTTTATAACACTAGCTTGACAAATGATTTTAAAATCTGAAATGTAGGCTTACTGAAATGTATGTTCAGTAAATGCACTCAATACTTGGTCGGGGCTCCTTTTGCATCAATTACTGCATCAATGCGGCATGGCATGGAGGTGATCAGCCTGTGGCACTGCTGAGGGGTTATGGAAGCCCAGGTTGCTTTGATAGCAGCCTTCAGCTCGTCTGCATTGTTGGGTCTGGTGTCTATCATCTTCCTGTTGACATAGTAACATAGTAACATAGTAACATAGTAACATAGTTAGTAAGGCCGAAAAAAGACATTTGTCCATCCAGTTCAGCCTATATTCCATCATAATAAATCCCCAGATCTACGTCCTTCTACAGAACCTAATTGTATGATACAATATTGTTCTGCTCCAGGAAGACATCCAGGCCTCTCTTGAACCCCTCGACTGAGTTCGCCATCACCACCTCCTCAGGCAAGCAATTCCAGATTCTCACTGCCCTAACAGTAAAGAATCCTCTTCTATGTTGGTGGAAAAACCTTCTCTCCTCCAGACGCAAAGAATGCCCCCTTGTGCCCGTCACCTTCCTTGGTATAAACAGATCCTCAGCGAGATATTTGTATTGTCCCCTTATATACTTATACATGGTTATTAGATCGCCCCTCAGTCGTCTTTTTTCTAGACTAAATAATCCTAATTTCGCTAATCTATCTGGGTATTGTAGTTCTCCCATCCCCTTTATTAATTTTGTTGCCCTCCTTTGTACTCTCTCTAGTTCCATTATATCCTTCCTGAGCACCGGTGCCCAAAACTGGACACAGTACTCCATGTGCGGTCTAACTAGGGATTTGTACAGAGGCAGTATAATGCTCTCATCATGTGTATCCAGACCTCTTTTAATGCACCCCATGATCCTGTTTGCCTTGGCAGCTGCTGCCTGGCACTGGCTGCTCCAGGTAAGTTTATCATTAACTAGGATCCCCAAGTCCTTCTCCCTGTCAGATTTACCCAGTGGTTTCCCATTCAGTGTGTAATGATGACATTGATTCCTTCTTCCCATGTGTATAACCTTACATTTATCATTGTTAAACCTCATCTGCCACCTTTCAGCCCAAGTTTCCAACTTATCCAGATCCATCTGTAGCAGAATACTATCTTCTCTTGTATTAACTGCTTTACATAGTTTTGTATCATCTGCAAATATCGATATTTTACTGTGTAAACCTTCTACCAGATCATTAATGAATATGTTGAAGAGAACAGGTCCCAATACTGACCCCTGCGGTACCCCACTGGTCACAGCGACCCAGTTAGAGACTATACCATTTATAACCACCCTCTGCTTTCTATCACTAAGCCAGTTACTAACCCATTTACACACATTTTCCCCCAGACCAAGCATTCTCATTTTGTGTACCAACCTCTTGTGCGGCAAGGTATCAAACGCTTTGGAAAAATCGAGATATACCACGTCCAATGACTCACCGTGGTCCAGCCTATAGCTTACCTCTTCATAAAAACTGATTAGATTGGTTTGACAGGAGCGATTTCTCATAAACCCATGCTGATATGGAGTTAAACAGTTATTCTCATTGAGATAATCCAGAATAACATCCCTCAGAAACCCTTCAAATATTTTACCAACAATAGAGGTTAGACTTACTGGCCTATAATTTCCAGGTTCACTTTTAGAGCCCTTTTTGAATATTGGCACCACATTTGCTATGCGCCAGTCCTGCGGAACAGACCCTGTCGCTATAGAGTCCCTAAAAATAAGAAATAATGGTTTATCTATTACATTACTTAGTTCTCTTAGTACTCGTGGGTGTATGCCATCCGGACCTGGAGATTTATCTATTTTAATCTTATTTAGCCGGTTTCGCACCTCTTCTTGGGTTAGATTGGTGACCCTTAATATAGGGTTTTCATTGTTTCTTGGGATTTCACCTAGCATTTCATTTTCCACCGTGAATACCGTGGAGAAGAAGGTGTTTAATATGTTAACTTTTACTCCATACATTCTCTATGGGGTTAAGGTCAGGAGAGTTTGCTGGTCAATCAAACACAGTGATACTGTTGTTTGTAAACCAGGTATTGGTACATTTGGCAGTGTGGACAGGTGCCAAGTCCTGCTGGAGAATGTCATTTCCATCTGAATAAAGCTTGTCGGCAGAGGGAAGCATGAAGTGCTTTAAAATTTCCTGGTAGATGGCTGCACTGACTTTGGTCTTCATAAAACACAGTGGACCTACACCAGCAGATGACATGGCTCCCCAAACCATCACTGATGGTGGAAACTTCACACTAGACCTCAGGCAGCTTGGATTGTGGCCTCTACACTCTTCCTCCAGACTCTGGGATCTTGATTTCCAAATGAAATGCAAAATTTATTGTCATCTAAAATCACCTTGAACCACTGAGGAACCCCATAGCCCAGGTAAGACGCTTCTCGTGTTGTCTATTGGTCATGAGTGGCTTGACACAAGGAATGCGACACTTGTAGCCCATGTCCTGGATACCTCTGTGTGTGGTGGCTCTTGAAGCAATGACTCCAGCAGCAGTCCACTCCTGAATCTCCCCCAAATTTTTGAATGGCTATTTCTTAACAATCCTTTCAAGGCTGTGGTTATCCCGGTTGCTTGTGCACCTTTTTCTACCACACTTTTTCCTTCCACTCAACTTTCCATTAATATACTTGGATACAGCACTCTGTGAACAGCCAGCTTCTTTAGCAATGACCTTTTGTGGCTTACCCTCCTTGTGGAGTCTGTCAATGACTGCCTTCTGGACATGTGTCAAGTCAGCAGTCTTCCCCATGATTGTGGAGCTACTGAAACAGACTAAGGGATCTATTTAAATGATTAGGAAGCCTTTGCAGGTGTTTTTTGTTAATTATTCTAATTTACTAAGATAATGACTTTTGGGTTTTCATTGACTGTAAGCCGTAATCATCAACATTAACAGAAATAAACACTTGAAATAGATCACTCTGTGTAATGACTCTATATAATATATGAGTTTCACTTTTTGTATTGAAAAACTTAAATAAATTAACTTTTTGATGAAATTCTAATTTTGTGAGAAGCAGCTGTATGTCTATGAGGCTGCTGAGTTGTGGTCGGGTAGACCTGCGGCCAGCCTGTGCATTGCGCCTGTGACCGGACTGATGTGTAAAGACATCTGGATGAGCCCTAAGTTGAATCGACTTTGTTGCGCCCTTTATCACCCCAGCTACATCCAGTGTTGGTGGAGCTGTCCAGGAGTGTCGTTAAAAAAAAAGCCAAAAGACTCCAAATATTTGCACCCTCGAGTTGCAATATTTCAAAGGGTTTTACAGCAAAATTCTGGCAAAAACATCTTGATGAATAGGGACCTTAATTTTTTTCTCAGAGTGAGGATTTGTTCTTTTCTTATAGTCCATGTGTCTTTTTGTTTTTACTTTCCACGTTATTTGTTTATCACATTCACAAACAAAAAAAAATGGAAGGAGGTTTTCTAAGTGGTCCAGGAAAGATGGTCTGCACACTGATTCCATTGCCTTTTTTTCTGCAAATCCATTGCCTCCAATGGGTGAGATCTGTCCACAGTACAGACCAGAACAGGACATCTCCAATGGGTTTATGAGGACCATCGGTGTGCAAAAAAAAAAACAAGTCAGT